>NC_140273.1:917156-929286 GCF_964030765.1 Micromesistius poutassou | reverse complement strand
ACACACACACACACACACACACACACACAAACACACACAGAGACACACAAACACACACACACACACACACATCAGACACACACACAATAATAATTAAATCTACATGAATCTGCAGTTGCTCTGTTGGGTTCCCTGCAGCCAGTTAGCTAACTTTGCGATTCAGCACAACAAACAGCACCTCCCCGCAGAACAACTCCTTATAGCAGTGTACGGGGTGAACTGTCTGCATCGCTTCAATCTTTCCCGGATGTTATTCTGTGGATGTGTCTTACATGTATATTTAGATGCAATCTCCGTGGTCTCCATTACCTGCATAGCCACCTAATTAGGCGGGGTTATAGCGTTCCCATATGGGGCATTCGCATTTCATGCGCCCTAATGGACCAGGTTCAAACTGTGTTTTATTTTTAATCGGATCCCTTGCACGTTTATGCCTTCCGATCTTAACGCGGGATCACTTTGTGGGGTGTCGCAGTAGTGTTGACATTACTGTAAGAGCCACCCAGAGTTTGGAGATACCAAACCAAGATGGTACGTGAGCTTAATAAACCACCACAAGTCTCACAAACCAAACTTTGGATTCATATCTAAAAGTCTGATGGCGGATCAGTTTGAATCAGGGTGTCTCAAGATGTACCATTTGTTTCAACCAATCGTGTTGGAGTAGGCAGGGGGGAAATGTTTCAGATCAACATTGTGTAGACATTGAAGAGATACCTTTTTATAGTCCCATAGTGAGAGCGCCATCCATCCACTCACGCGAGCGAGCGTTCTTCTGGAGAATGTCTGGATAAGGAAAAGGGAAATAAGGCGTAACTCTGCCTGTGTTTCAAAGCCCGGGCTCTGTGTCGTGTCCCTCAGAACTCTGCTGTGACATAATGCCGCTGGATCCAAAATCACATCTCCAGCTCCCTAACGAGCTCTACTAGTGTGTGTGGGAGTTTGTGTGCATGTGTGTGTGCGTGTGCGTGTGCGTGTGTGTGTGTGCATGTCTATGTGTATACGTGTGCGTGTGTGTATATGTGTGCGTGCGTGTGTGTGTGCGTGTGTGTAAAGGTTGTAAGACAAGCACCCATAACAATGGCTTTATGGCTAAGGGGTTGTTCTTAACACCTTAGTGTAGGTATGTCTCACTTTAAGATATTAAATGGATGTGTTGAGGCAATCAGTTGCACAATATCCACGAGAAGTAGTCATCTGCAAGTACATACAAGAATTCCCACGACACTGAAGAACTCAATGGAGAAACAGCAGTGAGATGTGTGTTTGTGGGCTGTTATATGGATTAATGGGCTCAGGCAAACTTGCCGTGCCGTTCCCTAAGAGGTGTCTTGCGTCCTTGTTAATGTGTGTGTGTTAACTTCATAACCGATATATCCTACTGGGCCTTGGGTCCCTCATCATTTCCCACAACACAGTTTTCATTAAAAACACTATTTTTTTCGAAACTATTTTTACCACCTGAAACTGTCATCGTGCACACAGGCTGCGAATAGACCCTGCACACACAGCCATTGTCTAACGCTGCAGATACTGTACGTTCCTATTTTGATGGCTCTACTACTTTTTAATTCCGCCGCTATTGAAACACAAATCACATATACCGTATGCATCAGTGGCGGCTGGTGGTTTTTAAAGTGAGGGAGGAAGGACTTGGTTGCCATTGGCCTGCTTGCACTGTTAGTGGCATATGGTCGCATATATGTGAGATGTGAGAATCAAGTTTTTTCAGGGTGTTTTGGTGAACTACAAAATAGAAGGGAGGGATAATTATGTGAATAGAATTGCTACAAATCCACCAGTGGCTGCATTGTACTTTGAAAGCTGGTGGGCAGCATGTCTTGGACTACAAGGGAAGAAGGAAAGGATGCAAAGCCAATTAGTCAAATTAGGCCTCTTGATTTGTAAAACTAAATAAAAAATCTGGGCCTATCATTGGGCCTATTTTTGCCCTCAATGACTGAAGCTATTGGTTGTAATTTGGCTATGTTTATTTTCAGCTACAATTGTTTTAAGAAAAATGAAGACACAAGACCAAAAGTGATGCCATTTAAAATGCATCATGCTCTGAATCATTCACTAACATCCTTTCCACAATATTAAACAGAACGGTCAGAGTAACAAAAAATTAAAAGAACAACAAGAACATAATTTCACAACTATTGACATGGGCTGTAAGCCTAACATTGTTTGAGGCAAATGTGGATGTTAATGGATGTTTCAGAATGTTGGTCATGCGTTAAGCCAAATAAGATTGAGGGACTTCATTTCAATCGTGTCATGTCAATCCTCATCGCTGTTTGTGTTGCAAAGATATCAGTGACCTGGTCATACCAAACAGGGTATTTTTGTGATTTCAGAATAAGTGATTTCAGAATAATTAATTTATTTTGGCTGACTTTTGGTGGTGGAAACGCCAATATAAGCGAACCGAACCGCACCGCTCGGTGGAAACGCCAATATAAGCGAACAGAGCCGCACTGTACTGCAACAAACAGTAGCGCACCACTTGGTGGAAACGAGGCATATGAGTGGGTTTGTTGGTTCTCGTAGCCTAGAGACTTGCCGGGCTGCTCCACAGCCAGGGCTCGTGCTTATTGGTTCATAGCACAGCCAGGGCTCCAGCCTATTCGTGAATAGACGTTGACGTGATTCAGATCCCTTAACTAGTCCCACCCACTCAGAGGAGGACTTTCCTCTGAAAGTCTCTCTTGACCCCCATGTTATCCACCGGCCGCCAGTAGTTCCCGAGAAATGAATGGGAGTCAATGGAGACTGAGGGAGAAACGTCAAACTCCTTCTAGGCAAGTCCTCTCACTCGCGGCCATATTGGTTACGCCTATCGGGCAGCTATTTGGTCTTAACAAGACCAGGGCCCTATCTAATGAATAGGGAGAGAGCTGTATCTCCATTTTCTGAGATCTAAGGGGCATAAAAAAACACATGTTTGAAATCACGATGGAGAACAGACTAAAATCGCTGAAAGGGTTTGGTGGTTTTGTATCAAATTAACGTTTTAAAAGCCCTTTTTCTTACAGGTAATCTTGGACTGCGCATGCGCAATGCTTCACGACACAGTTTTCATTTACGGCATAACAACACCGGCACTGCACTGACAGCAAGTTAGCTTTAAAAGTTAGCTTTTGCTGCCGAGCCAACAAGATAACAGGTAGTCATAGTTTTCCAGTCGATGCTGCTTGTGCCGCTCCAGCTGCTGGTTCTTCCCTCCTGATTGAAAATAATAAGTGTCGCAAAAAGTGTGACCGCGTAGGACCTGCAAAATGATTGGAGCAACGGCACTGGAAGAGGTGGGACATGTGCAAACAACTGCCATCTTGGCGTTACGAAGTTTCCCCATGCATTTCAATGGGTGATTTTTTCAGTGATGTGTCTCCTCCTTCTATAGTGTCTCTGGAAACGTCCTCCCCGAAGAAATATTCAATAGGAGATAGGGGGTGCTAATATCCCTTTACCCAGGGAAACAAACATATTACCTATACAAAGGCATTAAAGTAGTCATATTTAAGGGCATTAATTCATTGCAGTAGTCTGGGCAATCTTTTTATTCTCAACAATGTTAAGGAGGATCTTCCTCCCTCTCCTCACTGGAGAAGCCTCCACTGGTATGCATATTCATAGACGTAGAAATACACATGCAGAAACATACTTATGATGAAAATCCAATTAATGTGTTCCATATTTTAACCCCTCGACATGCCCGGAGCGAAATTTTCATATTTCATTACTTAAGAGAATAGTCGTTTCAGAGTTAGTCATGTACTTGTGCATGTTACATGCATGAGCGTGCGTGTGTGCATGCAGGCGTGTGTGCATGCACTCATGCGTGAGCGCGTATGTGCGTGCATGTGTGCAAGTCTGTGTGCGTGTGTGTGTGTGTGTGTGTGTGTTGCATGTTTGTTAGTGCGCAATGGTGCGTGTGTGTGTAGGTGCGTTGGTTTGTGTGTGTGTGTGTGTACTCGTGTGTAAGTTGGCTACCCAGTCGGGCTGTGATTTCTAGCTGTGGGAATTTGGTGGGGGCGTTCATGGTCGACCATTAAATAATGGATTGGCAGCACGACAGGGAGATTTGGTGTTTTCATCGAGCGAGATGGAGGGCTATGATCGCTGTCCTTACCTGTGTTTTTGTAACTCAGCAGGCCTCCGCCAAGCTCTTTCATCCATCTTCCCTTCGCTAAATAATTCATCAAAAGGCAACCTTGATTAGGGTGGAAGTCAAGGCCTAGGCTGCCGTCACATGCACAGCTTCGCATTTTGAGAGCACCCAACGCTGCCTCATGAAAATCAAACATAAAAATAAATGTTCAGCCCTCCAAACTTTATTTTGTATTGATGAATCTGTTAGTAGTGGATCAGTGGTGGAGTGGGTCAGTATCTTGTGGGCAGTAATTTGAACTTTACTTAAGCTTGTTTTGCTACCATTATGTCTGTCCATGATGGCACCCGTTGCTGTCCTGGCCAGCCCTGTGAGGAGGGATTCCTCACTCGCCGTACTTCCGTGTTCTTTTTCCTTGTCCTTTGTTCGTTGCTACGGTTAGGCGGGTGTCATAAAATGATTGAGGTCCTATACAAACAGATTGGACTTGAAATGACTGTAGGAGATTGTATTACCTCACACATTCAATTCTATTCAAATGAAAAGATAGATTTTTTGAACCATTGCTCCTTACTGGGTGTGTCTGCGATCTGCCTACGACCCACAGCCTGACACGCTTTGTTCCGACGGCAGGAAGACGGAGAGCGTCCCCCTGGGACACTTTAATTGATCCGACACTCATGTAAATGGATGACTTTGGTGGGTGTCACCACTTCGTGCCCCTGGCTGTTTTGTTTCACTGTGCGTCCTTGTTGTGTGTCCTTTGTGTGTTTACGTTGCCTCGTATCCTCAGGGATTTCCGTATAGCGTTCACTCTTCATCGCAGCCCTCGGCGGAGAGCTTATATCTCGTCAGAACTCTGGTGTGACATTCTTAATCTAACACGATTCAGGACCTCTCCTGTGTTGTCGTTTCCCACCTTACACTGAACTTTACGTTGATCGTAACGCATTGTAATCGTTCTCTTCACACCTGTAATCGTTGTCATTTGTTGCGTAAAATACCCATGGGATCATTTTTATCGTCAAACGGGCGCTGAAATGGTCTCTGTGTCTCAGTGTGTGCGTGTGCATGTGTGTCTGTTTGTGTGTGTTTTTGTGGGGAGTGGAAGGGTGTGTGTAGGGGGGGGGGGGGGGGGGGAGAGGGTCTGAGTTTGTGTGTGTGTGTGTGTGTGTGGGGGGGGGGGGGGGGGGGGACGGATATGTGTGTGTGTGCGTGTATGTGTTTGTGTGGGGTGTGTGTGTGTGTGTGGGGTTGTGTGTGGGGTTGTGTGTGTGTGTGTGGGGGGTTTTGTCTATGTTTGTGTGTGTCGTGGGGGGGGGGGTGTGTATTGGTTGGTAAATGTGTGTTTGTGGGAGAGATTACACTACAGTACCTTGATTGAACAGCTGCCATTATTGGATGGGTGTGTACCAACCAGATGGGAACACGGGGGTCAATGGCACTGACATATCACCACCAGATGAGCGCCAGAAGATCACACACACACACACACACACACACACACACACACACACACACACACACACACACACACACACACACACACACACAGCAGAGTAATAAACCAAAATGCACACAAACACATACACACACAAACACATATACACACAAATACACATCTCTCGAACACAAATATATAGTAAAAAAAACACACACACACACACACACACACACACACACACACACACACACACACACACACACACACACACACACACACACACACACAGACGTGCATGCGAGCGCCACAGCTGATCCCTTGTGTTGTGTACACAGATGGAGGGAAAGCAGAACGTTGTCCATCTTACAGCAGGAGACTCTGTGGTAGCAGACGACCATACATCCACACTGAATCGTGCCCAGGAAACTCACATGAAACTAAACATTTAAATTACACTATTGACACAATAGACATAATTGACGTCAATAGTTTGTGTATACACGCGCTTGTATGCATGTCTTTGCATGTGTGTGTGTGTGTGTGTGTGTGTGTGTGTGTGTGTGAGTGTGTGTACACATGTACAATGGGTGCATGTATGTGCATGCGTGTATGTGTGTGTGTTTATACATGTACATGTTTGCATGTCTTTGCATGTGTGTGTGTATGCATGTACATGTGTGCAGGTTTGTGCATGTATGTGTGTGTGTGTGTGTGTGTACACATGTACATGTACATGTACATGTGCATCTACGTGTGCATGTCTGTACACGTGTCCCAATATTGTAATCGCAGGACACAGATATTTCCACATAGATCATGGAATCATGAATAATGGCATATTTATGGTTATCAATAAAGCATTTTTTGTCACCAAATGTAGTGTGTCTCTCAGTCTTCTGAAAGATGTCTTTTGTGGACGACAACGAGTCATGACACTGTTGAGACGAAAGGCTTGTCACCTCATATCGGTGCCCTTTAAGACACAACAACAAACATCTGCAAGTGACGTCTGTTGAGATTGGAATCTGCATCTTAAGTTGTGTTTATGCTAAACGGTTTGATCTCATCTCAGCATGCACACAGCCATGTCATGTGTCAACAACAATGCACCGCAAAGCTCACCCACAGTCTATTCATTATTTGACATCCAGATCGAATTACCAAGGTGTTCCGCGAAAGCAAATTAAGACAGCTTACGAAGTTTACTCAGCACTCGCTCGTTCAACATTTTCCCAAATAATATAATGACACGTTTACGCCAGCCTGCGTGACATTTCTGTGTCGCTCTGAGACACAGCTGTCTTCGTTGTTTCACGCCTTGCAAACCTGATCTAATCCATCCAATCACTTTGTCCAACTCTAATTACCTGTTCATTTGAAATGTGAATTTTAGGACCTAACATATATAAATATATGCTTGCTTTTCCATGTTGACTTCCAAAACACACAGAGCACACTCTTGCAGTATTCTTATCTTAAGATTCCTACCTTTTGTTAAATTAAAATAGTAGAGAAGGTAGACATTGTTAAGTCAGATATTGAAAGGGAACAGCCAACATGGCAAGTCATCATGGCATAATGATGATGAATTATGACACACAAGTTAATACACTCCAATCCAAGGCCTCAAGTCTTTTTATTTGTTCCGGGGATCTGTTTCAGAGAGCAGGTTAAGAAAAATTCTCACCTTAACGTTCAAATGTGTGTATGTTATAAGAGAGAGCTATCAGGCATTCCAGTTCCAGAAGAACACTTTCTATTTTTGGGATTAATTTCGGCTCATTCAGAATCTGAAAAGTCTGATTGGTGCACTTACATGGTATTGGCAGTGAAGGCCATTATCAATCACTGAGAGACCTGCCCGATTAGCCAGAGCAACCATGATTGCGACGCAGAGAGGCGGCTGGCAACAAGTTTCGACACCAGGCGAGTGGTGTCCTGACGCCACATGATGTATGCTAACTAGCTGCTCTCATAGCTGGTATATTTAGAGCGCTACGGATGCAAGCCAGGGAAGGCAGGCAAGGGTCTGCTGGCATCTGCTGTTCCAGGTAGAAGATTGTTGAGACTGACTGCTGTGATCCAACTGAGTGAAACATAGCACACTCAGAAACTAAGTGTGTTTCTGAGCGTGTGTGTGTGTGTGTGTGAGTGCGTGCGTGCGTGCGTGCGTGCGTGCATCAGTGTGTATGTGTGTGCATATTTGTGTCTGCATAATTGTGTGTATTTGCGTGCGTGTGCGTGTGCATGTGCGTGCATGAGCGTGTATGTGTGTGTATGTGTGAGTGTGTACGTGTGTGTGCGTGCACACTTCTCTCTGTCTGTCACTTGATAAAAGTGTTCTGCCTGCCAGCTACAGATGTGCTCCGTCTGTTTCTTGCCAGATTTCACTGGTACATTCAAAATTAATCTCCACATTAGTGCATGTATGCATGCATGTAAACGTCTGCCTGTGGGTGCATTTATATGGTCATATGACTTCTGTTGCATTTGTTTGTTTGTTTGTGTGTGCGTGTGTGCGTGCGTGCGAGTGAGGGGAGGGAAGGTGGTATCTTTTTTTAATCGTCCCTTTGTTTCATATCAAATTTTGATAGGGTGGGGTTAATCCACTTGCTGGATTTCTTTTGAGAAAGAAGCCTTTGTGGTGTCATTTATTTCCCGGTGTGAGTTTCAGTGTACTCTTATAATTACTCAGTTGTTTGTCATGAAGCTCACCAGGAGTGTAGTGATGCCGGTGAAATGATTCCAGTTGGAGAGGCCCATCTGGAACGTGCCGTAGAATCAAGACAATTTCATCACGACTCCTCCCCATCCCGTTCAAAACCCCTATCCAGGTTTTGTTCACGCCGGAAACACATATCATGCACAGCTCCTCTGTAATGTTTAACTTTATACACTAACATAAAGACGATTGTCTGCTGGTAACATGTGAACCGGTGAATTTTCACAGCAAAAGAGAGCAAGCTTAAGAGCTCTCTTTCTCTTTCCCTTTTTCTCTTCTCAAGCCGCGTTCATACTGTGGCAACCCGGCCCCGTCCCAATCACCATGATGCAGAGCACCTGAGGAGCCGGGAGGAAACCTGCTCAAAAGGCAGAGGCTTGCACAGCCATTCGGGGCTCTCTCTTGGCTGGGGTGGAAGAAGAGTCCAGCCGTTGTGGATGTGCCACCAGATCATCTTTTAGTTCTTTTTAGAAAGACTTTATTGTTTGATTAAACGGGCCGTTGTGGCTTAACACCCAAGTGATTTGCGTGCTGTTTTAAGTAAGGCGGGTTCACTCCCCGAGGCGGGTTGCCACAATACCAAAAGTGACGGGGCGGAGCGACTCCATACAAAGTCAATGTATAGACGAGTTCCAGGCGACAGGTGCCTGGAATGCATTTATACGTTGACTTTGTATGGAGTCGTGCCGCCCCTTCACTTTTGGTGTGAACGCCAGTGTTGTGCATAAACTAGTTCAAAAGAACTAGTTCATTGAACAAGTTCATTTTTCTATGAACTTTGAACTGAACCTAACATATTTTTAACTAAAGAACTTGAACTAGTTCAGATTTTGTGACATTCTGAATTGATGCTTAGGTCCAGATGACATGTTTATTAAATAGAGTTACTGCCTTAGTTGTGATGAATGAAACAGGTGTACAAATAATATCCACAACAATCTGAGATTGTAGTGATTGTAGTGCAGCAGGTAATGGAGAGGAGTCATTTTAAAAGATAAGCACTGAATACTCACTCCCACAGTTTCTAAAAGAACTGTTAATGAACTGACCATGAACTAGTTCAAAACTGAATTGGTGAACTATGAATGTGAATTTATTCATTTTCTTTTGTATGAACTGAACTTTGAACTAGTTCATGTGAAGTGTGAACTACACAGCACAACACTGGTGAATGCGCCATCAGAGTCTATCGAATCATGCTACCCTATCAAAAAAGCCTACCTTACGTGTTTGGTAGAGCATTTGATCTGAAGACCAATTGCCTCTTATCAAACGATGCTCCCACTACAGAATCACGTTATCTTACATCACTACTCACTCCATATACACTGTACAAATATGGGGAGCATATTTTAATGCTGTATTATCATGTCTTCATTGGAGATGTCAGGGGTAGCTTGTGTATTTTACACCACTGTGTGTGCGCATGCACAGAACCACCAGGTTGTACGATTTGATAGGTTGAATAGATCGGAACCACAATAACACCCGCTATAATGTTTAAGTTTGTACACTAATATAAAGACAATGTCTGTTGGTGACATACTTTTTTCCTTTTGATGCACTCTGTAATGGTGGATTCGTACACCATCACATAATAACCAGTCAACAAACTTTTTGGACAAATTTAATTTTTAATCAAAAAGGTGATTTATTGAAACAGTACAAAATAAGGTGAAACAAATGTCTCGGGATAATAAATGTTGAAATGCAAGGATATGGTTCGGTATAGATGTGAGGCTATATAGAATCAAAGAGTGGCGATGAGGGGAAAGAATTAGATAAAGGAAGAATAAAACAAAGTGCCCATGTGAAAGAGAGTAAATCAATAGATTGCCCGCCTCAACAGAAGAGTGCCTACCTGAAGGAGAGTGAAAACCTGCTTATATAACCCCACCCCCAGTACTCAGGTGTGGTCAATTAGGTCATTAGGAAACTGAGGCCTAGCCCTGCCCCTATGACCAAAAGTGACCTGCCCAAAAAGTTAACCCTAACCCTATCCCTAGGGTTAACCTTCACCCTAACCCTAACCTGCTTATATAACCCCACCCCCAGTACTCAGGTGTGGTCAATTAGGTCATTATGATACTGAGGCGAGCCCTGCCCTTGCAGTGGCAGCTATGACCAAAAGGGGGCGCAGGGGGCCGTCACAACTCGTACGGTGAACTCCCCCACCGCAAAAAAAGAAAGCGATCTTCAGAGCCGGCGGTGGGCCTCCCAGCTCGGCCGCGCTTTGCTCTCTGATGAGCGATGCGGGACAACGTCAATAATGTCGTGTTGGTGCCAACGTCACAGCTGGAGCCACTCGGCTACGACTCACCCACCGCCGCCGCCACCGTCACCGTCGCCGTCGTCGTCTGAGAAATGGGCGAATAAACAGCGGTGTGCCGGGCCGCTGTTGAACAAGCTGTCGCGCCCGGGGCCGCCCCCACCGCCGGCAGAATGACGGCTAATACCTCTCGCATTCCCCGGGTTTTTTCCTGACGATTTAGCGCCGCAATTGTTGTCATTATGTCAAGTCCCAGCAAGCCGTTTGTTTGCTAATGTCAAAGAGTGAACGATTGTACAGTCGCACACACGCATACATACACACGTATACCAATAAGGAATGGGGGCCAGCCTGCTCGTACACACTCGTGTGTGTGTGTGTGTGTTTGTTTGCCGCGGTTGACTCGCGCGTCCCAGAAGAAGTTTAATCGACAAATGTTTTATTGACGGCGGACATGGGTTCACTTTTCCCCGCGTTTGTTTTTTTTTTTCCTTTGCGCTCTCTTGACAGCAAATCATATTTGTTGCGTTGGAACATAACAGGATTATTAGTCGCGGCTGTTTTCCCATGCGTTGATCAAATGTCCGGAGTCTGTTATTTCTCTTTTGGTTACGCTCTTCATTTCTCTCTCTCTCTCTCTCTCTCTCTCTCTCTCTCTCTCTCTCTCTCTCTCTCTCTCTCTCTCTCTCTCTCTCTCTCTCTCTCTCTCTCTCTCTCTCTCCCCCCTTTAGTTTTTCTTTAATTTAATTTGTAAGTTTACTTCTCCCCTCTCTCGTTCGTCCCCCTCGTTCTCTCCTCGGCGGCGTGCCTACTATATATACCCCACTTTGCCGCGCTTTGCAGCCCCACAGTACGCCTGCCCAACCATGGGATATTGCTTTAGTAATTTTGCTGACAAGGGACAATATTTATGTATTGTTTTTCAATATCCATTTCTCAGGCCGCACCCAGCCCCCCCCTCCCCCGTTGGCCCGATCAGAACTCCCATCCGAAGGGCCTGTGTGTTTTTAATACACTCAGTAGGATTGCCCCCCCCTCCGTCTCCTCCCCCACCTGCTCCCTCTCCCTGTGACGCCATTGTTCTTTTGGTAGAGGGCAAATGGGGGGCAGGTGCAGCCTCCGCTACCGACGGCCCCGCATTCAATCTCATGAAAGTCCAGCAGGCGGAAAAGTTAACTTGTAATAGCCAGAGGGGCGCGTTGCCAGGAGCGCCGCGGAGACGGAGAGCAGATCAGGGGGAAGAGCTACATTTTTCCTCAGAAGCTCTGTAGACCATTGGGAGTCCACACACACACACACACACACACACACACGCGCGCACGCACGCACGCACGCACGCACGCACGCACGCACGCACGCACGCACGCACGCACGCACGCACGCACGCACGCACACCGTCCGGAAGTACTGTGTGTTCTGATGATGTACCTATGGACTGGGCCCATCCCATCCGCACACACACACACACACACACACACACACACACACACGCACACGCCTCTCCCTTAAGTATTGACCACCGCCAAATCTCTGGCAGCTTCCTAACCAGAGCCTTCACGTGATCTGCATCGAGATGAGGCG
>NC_140273.1:902156-912156 GCF_964030765.1 Micromesistius poutassou | reverse complement strand
CCGCCGTCGGCCGTGTGAATGTGTGCATGAATGGGTGAATGTTAGGCGGTATTTCTTTCTAAGTGCGTCGAGTTAGAAAAGCGCCGTATAAATGCGGTGATGGAGAAGGCTCCCCGGCGCGGCCCTGGCATGGTGGCTGCCAGCATTGAGAGAAGAGCAACCTTCTCTCTCTTGGCCGAGTCACAGCCGCTCTGAGCCGAGGCGGGAGCCTTCCCGTCGTATAAATAGAAAAGCTCTTATCTGCTCCGCACACTGAGATAAACCTAAATATGCACATCTCACTTGGACACATACCGCGCACAACCTTAGATAGTTTGCATATTATGTATTTGTCCCTGTGTGTGTGTGTGTGTGTGTGTGTATGTGTTTACACTGTCACAAAAAGATGGTTGCACATTCACACACAGGCGTCTCACACAAAACGTTCACACACAGACATGCACGTGCACACACACACACACATGCGCGTGTGTGTGCGCAACCCCGCACACATGGACGTATAAGCATGAAAGCACCAAACGATATGAGAGTGATAGTGAATCACTCCCCTTCATATTAGGGCATTTGGCAGAGGGCTAGACCGGGCTATCACTTATCCTGTCACTGGCCAATTGCAATGGGTAATGGAAGTAGCTTTGGGCTCGGGCGTGTGTGTGTGTGTGTGTGTGTGTGTGTGTGTGTGTGTGTGTGTGTGTGTGTGTGTGTGTGTGTGTGTGTGTGTGTGTGTGTGTGTGTGTGTGTGTGTGTTGTGTGTTGTGTGTTGTGTGTGAAGGGGTAGGGGGGGAGGCGTTTGGTGTGTGTATGTGTGTGTATTTGTGGTTGTGAGGGGGTTATTTGCATGCCTTGTGTTGTTTTTTTGGATTGTGTTTCTACATATTGTATTTTGCACAGGCAGTACGAGATGGGATGGCAGTACGTTTTTTCCACACTTGTATTTACTTTTAAAATTAAATACATAAAGACAACGCATTTGAGGACCCACAAATGGGCAATACAACTTTTGTCCGATGGATGTTTAGTTTTAATAGAGGCTTGGAAAAGAAATGCCGCAAAGTCGTTTTTATTCCTGTGAAAACTCCCTCAAGTGATCACATTGGCTCTTTCCCCCCCACTCTGTCACTCTCTCTCTCTCTCTCTCGCTCTCGCTCTCGCTCGCTCTCTCTCTGTCTTTCTCTATGCCCTCTCTCTCTCTCGCTCTCTGTCTCTCTCTCTCTCTCTCTCTCTCTCTCTCTCTCTCTCTCTCTCTCTCTGTCTCTCTGTCTTTCTCTATGCCCCCCCCCCCTCTCTCTCTCTCTCTCTCTCTCTCTCTCTCTCTCTCTCTCTCTCTCTCTCTCTCTCTCTCTCTCTCCGCTAAATGTTGTCCATGAGATTCTTTCTCTTTCTTCTGTCCTTGTGTTTATGAGTCCAGGTTGGAATGGTCTCTGCCCGGCCAGCTGGCAGCTTCCTCACTTCCACTCTTGTCTTCCTCTTCCTCACCAACTCTCCAAAGACGATTATCCAAAATGCCTACATCTGCTTAAAAATTATTTTTTCCCGGCGAACCGATAAGAAGAGAATCCCTGATGACGCATTCACACACACATACACACGGACACACACACACACACACACACACACACACACACACACACACACACACACACACACATACACACACACACACACACACACACACACACATACCCCCCTACACACACACACACACACACACACACACACACACACACACACACACACACACACTTGCCCGACCTTTACCATATGAAATAATCCCATGAAAACAACAGCCAGAGTAAATTATTCAACTTTGACATTTAGGGGCACTACTGGATTCTCCTCCGTCACGGTAGTGGGTCTGAGTCTGGGGTGGGTGGGGTGGGGGTCTTTTGCATGTGTGGGCAGGTGCATGCAGGGGGAGGAGGGGGGAGGCGGGGGAGGGTATGGGTGTGTATTTGGGCATGTCTGTGCACTCTGTTATTATTTGATGGTGCCCGCCGTGCGGTGATCCATTATTCATGCCTTGCGGAAGGGGCAGCATTGGGGCTGAGGCTTTGATGGAAAACAGGCCAAACATCGCCCACAATTACCTGTGTGTGTGTGTGTGTGTGTGTGTGTGCGTGTGTGTCTGTGTCTGTGCATGTGTGTGTGTGTGTGTGTGTGTGTGTGTGTGTGTGTGTGTGTGTGTGTGTGTGTGTGTGTGAGAGTGTGCATGCGTGTGTATGTGCGTCGGTGTGTGCATATGTGTGTGGGGAGTGACTAATTCCTTGATAGGATGAGAGGCTGTGTGGAAGAATGCCAGGCTGGCTGATGTGTACACTGCAGCTTAAAGGTGAACATTATGTTTCACCATGAGGGATTCAAGCCAGTCCTGGGATCAGAGCACAAGCTTTCTGCTCCCTATCCCTCCCTCTGCATCATCTTAACTGTTCACCATTTAAATACAGAGAGAGAGAGAGCGAGAGAGAGAGAGAGCGAGAGAGAGAGAGACAGAGAGAGAGAGGGAGAGGGAGAGACAGAGTAAGAGAGGAGAGACAGACAGACAGACAGACAGGGAGGGATGGAGAGAGGGAAATAGGGAAAGAGAGAGAGACAGAGACAGACAGACAGACAGGGAGAGATGGAGAGAGAGAGACGGCGAGAGAGACAGGAAGGGAATGAATATATAATGTGTAGCACAGTTCAGTGGAGTTTAAGTTGTAGTTGAACTGCTCAGCCCTTTAGCAGTCAATTATCGAGTAATGGCATTTTGATAATTCAATCATATTTACTTTAATTAACTTATGTTTTAATTATTTCAGAGCAGTGGCAGCATAGGCGAGGTCGACCGTTGCGTTTCCCTCAGTATGCTTCCAGTCACATTCTGTAAGTTTTCAAATATGAGTATGGATCAAATCCCCGGCAAATTCAAAGGCAAGTGCAAATCAAGTAATATGCGTTGCCATTTTGGTGAATTATCCCAGCGGTTCTTCCGCTCTCTGTGGGCTTAAACAGGCAAGTGTGAGTGCCAGTGGGAGTGTGGAAATTGGACGCGTCGTTGCAGGGAATTCACTCCTGCACTCATGTTGACTTCTAATGGTGCATTATCCAATCCTACCATCTCCCTTCATCTGACAGCCTGTCTCCCCTGCTTTCATCATATCTGCATTCACCTTTAATCATCTACCCCATCTACCCCTGGTTCCTCCACTGCCTCTCTGAGCAGAGAAACACACACACACACACACACACACACACACACACACACACACACACACACACACACACACATAGCCAATCTTAGTTATCCTCTCAGAGTTACCTCAAACTCCACTCGTTGGGTATTCACCAAGTTCACTTTTGCTGTCACCTGATGCGCTCAGTGATGGTAACCAGCTCTCCTGTTCTCTCCATCCGTTGTCTGGCTCTCGCACGCGCGCACACACACGCACACGCACACACACACATGTGTGCACACGTGCGCACACACACACGCACACATGCGCACACATACAGGCACACACGCTCACCCAGACAAACACACACACACAGACACACAGACACACACACACACACACATACACACATACACACACACACACACACACACACACACACACACACACACACACACACACACACACACACACGTCTATAAACAGGGTACAATGTATCTTCAGCACAGGGGCAGCCTAGGTAAAGGGTCTGGATGGAACACAACGCTAACCCCAGACCAGCTTCATGGCTGTCGGGGTGAGCAGGACGAAGGCGGGCTGACTGTGATTGTCGCAGCGAGGGCTCAGGGCTGCCATGGGCTGCGGGCCTGGCCTGGGGCCGTCTGGACCGGCTCTGAAGAACTTCCAACCACAAGGGGGGACACATGACTGACCAAAAATGTAATCTCCACAGGTGCACACACACATACACACACATACACACGCACGCACACACACACACATACACATATACACACACACATATACACACACACGCACACGCACACACACAGTTGATTTGTGGTTGGTGACAAAAAAGACGTGTGACGGAAAATACAAGATTTGTAAATACATTTGCCTGTGTGTGTTGGTTTGAATGCATGTAAGCTGATTAGTGTAGCATTACCACCTATGCTTGGTTGTGTCAGCCGAGAGAGATACGCTGCTGTATTCGTCATTATAGTCTTTGTAAATGTATCTCATTTTGTGAGTCTGTGTTCCTCTTTTATTTACGCTTGTGTTCATATCCCTTTAGTTTATCCACCTCTCAAGCGTAACTATGTTGAGTTGAGAGCACTGGTGCATGTGTGTGTGTGTGTGTGTGTGTGTGTGTGTGTGTGTGTGTGTGTGTGTGTGTGTGTGTGTGTGTGTGTGTGTGTGTGTGTGTGTGTGTGTGTGTGTGTGTGTGTGTGCGCATTTGTGCATGTGTTAGTGTGTGTGCGTGTGTGCATGCATGCGTGCGTGCGTGTGTGTGTGCGTAGGTGTGTGTCTGTATATCTGTGTGTGTGTGTGTGTGTGTGTGTGTGTGTGTGTGTGCGCTGCTTCCACCACTAGATGACTGACTGACTGCCACAGTTTGACAGCGTGGCATCCAAGAGCGCACTTATGGATTTCAGCTGCGGGCCAGCCGTAGGGTCTGACGAATCAGTCTGTTCCTCTTAGCCATTTCCCCTTCTTCTCTCACCCATCGCCCGCTCTTCGCCAAGGGACTTCAAATCACTCCTTCTCTCTTATTTTCTAAACCGTTCAGGAAAAAACAGCCTTTGATAGTACCAGATGCCCCGCCGAAGCCGAGTCCCGCGGTGCGGTTCGTCAGGATTGCGTGGGTTTTGCGTGAGAAAAAGTTGAAGATGTTTAAAGTTAAAGAAGGTTACGAGGGAGATGAATGCGGATGGGGCTGTTGAGGAGGCATTCAATAAGGCATTCATCATTCGGAATGATTCATTTGTGCTCTCGCTGGCTTTGTCTTTGAACGTGCCGCGGGTTGTTAGGTTTCTGAGTTCCTCGGGTATGATTGTACTCAAGGTATGCAACTGAAAGGTATTAATGCGTTCGCCGTGATTCATTTGCGAAAGAAGCAACGGAACAATTCCTCGGCTGTTTTGAATCGACTCCCCTATGAGATGGTTTTCTTCAGAGGAATAATAAAATAATGGAATAGAAACCTAAACTTTGATCAATTTGATGATAATACTCTGGTATCCGACAATCGCAATGCATTTACATCATCTTATTTTTTGGTCAAGGCTGGATTCATAATAAAGAATGAGTCAACATCGAGCATAATTCATAAGTTATGACGAGATGGAAAAGAAAATTCCTGTGCATAATGAAAACCCGATCATTAGTCTCCACTTTCTACTGCTCCTAAACGCTTAAAAAATATTATTCTTCGAGCAATTTGTATTGTACCATTATCACAAAACATATCGTAAACATAACATAACCTGAACATGACCTCAATTTCTGTCTGCGAAAAGATCAAACTGCTGAAATTAAACAAGCAGGATGTTATTCAAAGAATCAACAATTGTTCTTCGCTTGCTTTAATTTTTGCCCCGTGAATGTATTTTATACATCAGTATCGTTTACTGTCTAACGCATTGCAGTGAGCATGACCTGCTATGACCCGCGCAGAAAGCACCAGTAAAAAAAACTCTTCTCCCTGTCAGAAGTAATTGTTCTGGAGAACAAAAGAGCACACACACGCACGCACGCACGCATGCACGCACGCACGCTACTCTCTCTCACACACACACACACACTCTCTCTCACACACACACACACACGCACGCACGCGCACACACGCGCACGCACACACACACACACACACACGCACGCACGCACGCACGCACGCACGCACGCACGCACGCACGCACGCATGCACACTCTCTCACACACACACACACACTCAGACACACACACACACACACACACACACACACACACACACACACACACACACACACACACACACACACACACACACACACTCAGCTCCATGTGCACCAGGGAGTTCTCGTCCGCTTCCACCGAGCCATTTACAAATTCAACGAAAGTAGAAAAGTGCAAAACCCCAAAAAACAAAGGAGAAAAAACACACGTCACTCAACCCCAGCGCGGCCCGACGCCTCGCTGGTAAGTGCTGCGTTTAAGCGGGGCGCGTCAGCCTGTCAGGCCCGCGCGTCCTTCTGTCTGTCCGTCCTTCATCCAGTCAGAGCTGGTTGTTTATTTGTGAACTGCGGTGTGGTGGTGTGGTGTGGTGGTGTGTGTGTGTGTGTGTGTTTTCTGTATTTGTGATGCCCTCTGTTTACTCTGTGATGTTCTCTCTCGCCTGACACCCAGGCCTGAATCATCCGTTAGGAGACCAGTGCGGCGGCGCCGGCCTCATTGTTCAGGAAGAACTGAGCAGGATCTTCCATGGGTGTAAAGAGCGCCGTTTCTGAATTCCCTCTAACAACTCATTCAACGTCCGTGCTTAGTTCTCCACGCCTCGGCCTTGAGAGCCGAAACGTAACCGAAATAGGACTTGTTCTGCTATGAGTCTCTCTGGCTCTCTTCCATAAGAGCGGGGCGCTTTGAATTCCAACCGGACAAAAAACGACTCTCCTGTATCAAGAGATTATTTTGAAGGGTGCGAAATGAAAGAATTCACTCAACGAAAGCTATAAAATATAATGTTATAGTATAAAAAATTGTGGAATGCGATCAAAAAAATGAACATAGATGAAGGTAATGAGGATGGTGTGACATTTGATTAAGTGGATGAAATGGAGATAATGATGATGAGGATGGAGATGATGGTAGTTTAGATGATGACGACGATGATGATGACGAAGATGACGACGATGATGATGATGACGACGATGACGATGATGACGACGATGACGACGACGATGACGGTGACGAAGACGATAGTCTCTTCCTCCCGGGACAGTTCACCTCATCAGTCCCGCAGCGGGTGAATCCCAGTGCTCCCAGTTTGGGGAAAAAAAAAAAAAAGCTTTAAAAAAGAGCGGGACCCGCTCGGGCTCCTCTGCGGCCCGACGCGGCGCTCCTCCAACAATGACAAATGACACAGACGCCCTCCGCTTCCAACCGTCCAATCTGTCGGAGGGTTCTGGAAGGCCGGTGAAAGCCCCAATCACGAGAGGACCCAATCAGCTTCACCACTTTTATCAGTGCCAGGTTCTCCTAAACCTTGCACTTCCCATTCATAGCCGCGCGTGCTCTGCGGTTTGTTTTTCTGGACCCTTATTCTGTCAGGAGAGAGGATCTGAGGTCTGATCACCGGTTTCAGAGAACTGGGAGAAGCCACCATCTGTTGCAGTGTGACTGTACCGTCACCTGGAGGCAGCTAAAGGGGAAATTAACTTCTCCCTGCACTCACTCTCTCTCTCTCTCTCTCTCTCCATCGCTGGGTCTCTCTACACCAAGGCAAAGTGCGTTTGCGGTTTGTTTGTTTTTTTGTGTGATATTGATTAAACTTTATTCGGCTGTTTAAACAAACGTCCTTGCTCTCGCTGTATAAGGGACAGGAGGAAATGTTCACTGCCGATGCCTAGTTTTTTAAGGGTTTGCAGTGAGAGTTTATTAGGATATATATATTTTATTTATATGTGTGTGTGTGTGTGTGGTTGTGTGTGTGTGTGTGTGTGTGTGTGTGTGTGTGTGTGTGTGTGTGTGCGTGTGTGCGTGTGCGTGTGCATGTGCGTGTGTGCGTGTGTGTGTAAGAGTGAGAGAGAGAGCGATCAAGTCAGCAAAAACTTGGCAACCTGGCCTTGATTATTCAAACAAGTTTACAGAAAAATACAAACTATTTCCAAAAAAACTATTTTTGTACCGCATTAATGTTCAGGGAATATTCTTGGTGAATATTCTATGATGCTCCAATGTTACTGGACAACCCTAGTTGCACACATACAGTTCACTACAGATCCTTTTCCGCAAAACAGTGTTGACAATATGTCAGTACATAGTAGATGTATTTGTGTACCTGCACTAAGAGAGAGGTAGTGCAGGTACTACTCTCTCTTACTAAGTAAGAGAGAGGCCAAAAGCAAGTCTTTGCCAGCGGCCAATTCAGGCCTTCCAGCTACAGCGTGGAGTCTATCAGTCAGCTGATCTGCAATCCTTACAAGCTTTAATCCCACTTGAAACACACCTTTTTTAACACGCGTGTTCCAGTGTGCATGCAGGGATCCGACCAGCAACCTTCCGGTTACCAGCCCACCCGCTCTACCTCCTGAGCCACATTGCCGCCCAGGCCGCAGCCCGGGGTCGCCGTTCGCGCTGCTGAAACACACACACACACACACACTCACCAACGCTGGCCAACGCACTAACACACTAACGCACCGACGCTGTTTAGCGGAGCCAGCCAGTGATTGCTGCGCTAGCCATGTGAAAATGTGGCGCGTGAGGAAATTTTGCCATCATTATAATTCAATCACAACCGGTCCAGCCCTTTATGCTGTCAGCTGTTTCACGTTTCACACTCCGCGGTTCCAGGTCGCTGGGTCCGGGAACGGCCTCGCCCCAGAGAGTCTTTCCGGGAAAGCCTTTCGGCCGGTTATTATTATCTACTGCGCCGGGATAAAGCGCTATAGCCCGTTTAGCATCGCTCCCATCTGCCATCCGAGGTGTGTCCTCTTTAAACACAGACTCTTATGAAAAATCTTAAATATTATCATAACTGTTGGATTGAGCAGCCCCCTGTTTAAATGCATTCACGCTGCTGTGTGTGTGTGTGTGTGTGTGTGTGTGTGTGTGTGTGTGTGTGTGTGTGTGTGTGTGTGTGTGTGTGTGTGTGTGTGTGTGTGTGTGTGTGTGTGTGTGTGTGTGTGTGTGTGTGTGAGTGTGTGAGTGTGTGTGTGTGTGCACTGCATTAGAAATGCCCAGACTCAGCAACTCCATAGTTAGTCCCATGGTGTATACTATTGCAGGGTGTTGCATAGAAGCCCAGTTTTAGCACGAGGAGAGATACACCTACCGGTCGTCCCAGTGGTCTGTACCAAGCGGTGGGCTAATCTATCCATCATACGTTTGGGTTTACACTCCTCTGTGTGTGATTTGCATTTACATTTACATTAAGGGGATTTTGCTGACGCTTTTATCCAAGGCGACTTAACAACCAGAGTACACCAGAGCAAGGCGACAGCCAGCTCGTCAGAAGCAGTCAGGGTGAGGCGTCTCGCTCGGGGACCCCTCGACACTCCGGGGGATCGAACTGGCAACCTTCCGGTTACCAGTCAACCCGCCCCACCTCCTGAGTTACTGCCTACACGCCTTGTGGTAAATTAGAGGACTTTAATGTTCGTCGAACCCTCTTGAATGTGTCGCAAGCATAACGTATGTGTGATTCTACGTCTACGTCTGCTTGCTCCCATCCTCATATCTATTTATCTCAGACAACCGCTGTGTGCTTAACCTAAACTGACGGCACTCTGTCCTTCTCTGAGTTCCAAATGCGTCGGTATATCCACTTTAAGAGCTCAGCTTCCCCCGAACGCCGTTGTTAAGGTCGTGGGTATAGATAGCGGGTATCTGTGAGAGTGCGTGCTGCTGGTTTGTCTTTGTCGTCTGTTATATATCGGTACAGGTAGTGCAAAGCTATGGATGTTGACTTCTTCCACCCACTCAAGCCTGCACATACTTGCGTGCATGCATGCACACACAGGCACACACACACACACACACACACCACATAATAACGTAGTCCCACACCTCCCTGAGTATCAATCTCTTGGCAGCCAGCCTAACCCAGACAGACAGGACAGGATTGTCTGTCAGCTAGCCCCCTCCTTTCTGAATCTGTGTGTGTGTGTGTGTGTGTGTGTGTGTGTGTGTGTGTGTGTGTGTGTGTGTGTGTGTGTGTGTGTGTGTGTGTGTGTGTGTGTGTGTGTGTGTGTGTGTGTGTGTGTGTGTGAGTGTGCGTTTGCACTCATCTGATTTGTGTGTTTCATGTGTTCATATCTGTATGTGTGTATTTGCACGTGTGTGTGGTTTTGCTCATGTGTATGTGTGTG
>NC_140273.1:885263-897763 GCF_964030765.1 Micromesistius poutassou | reverse complement strand
TAACAGTCTGGTCAAGTCTCGCCTTTTGCCATCTATAGGTATCCATAGTCCAATTGAGCAATATTTTATCTGCAATAAACGTATTTCCCGAGGCCGCTTATGGAAGCCTTTTGAACTGCACCCATTGATCACAGGAACATGAACATGCCCTATGTTGCAGTGCGTTAAGCAGACAGGATCAGGAGGAGCTGGGCAAGGGTTGGACGTACACAGGCAGGTGACAGAGGCTCCAAACAAGGCTTGGAAGGAGGCAGGGAAACGCCAGCCAACACTGGGTCAGAACGGGGGGGGCAGAGGGAGCCAGGACAGGAAGTGTGTCACGTCAGCCACCGAACAGACATGGTAAACAAAAGACGATCTGTCACATGGTGAATGGTTGCATCGCAAAATAGTACCTATTGATTCCGAAATGTGTCAGGTGTTTGTGTGTGCGTGTGCGTGTGTGTGTGTGTGTTAATCATTATGACAACCATATTGAGTGAAAAGCTATTTTTACATTGATTTGTTGTTCCCGTCAGTTCCAATGTGACTTCTT
This sequence comes from Micromesistius poutassou, assembly GCF_964030765.1. Lineage (NCBI taxonomy): Eukaryota > Metazoa > Chordata > Actinopteri > Gadiformes > Gadidae > Micromesistius > Micromesistius poutassou. The sequence goes on along the minus strand of NC_140273.1, from coordinate 897,228 downwards.
GCTCATGATATTGTCTTTGTTGCTACATCTGAAATGCTCCAATCCTCTGGCAGTTGTTCCCTGTAGCACAATATGCCTGCTAATACCACAATAGCTTCAATATGTAACTACCGCTAAACATTCGTCGTTTTCTTTGGTTGTTATTGGCACGAGTGAACATCACAAATCACAAAAAAGAAAAAAACTAATCTTATTATTTTGCTCTGTTGTTTAGATCAAAGTTGGGAGTGTATCCACCTCAGCTTTATTATGCCTTTGGTGATATGCTTCATATTTTTCCATCTGATTTTGACTATGTTCAATAAAATACACCGTATACCACCTTGAAATAGATTAATGTTGTCATTCATATTGTATTGTAGATAATGGCATTATTACGCCATTTATAAAATGCAAATAGATATTTTGTGAGTGTGTGTGTGTGTGTGTGTGTGTGTGTGTGTGTGTGTGTGTGTGTGTGTGTGTGTGTGTGTGTGTGTGTGTGTGTGTGCATGTGTGTGTGTGTGTGTGTGTGTGTGTGTGTGTGTGTGTGTATGCATGTGTGTGTGTGTGTGTGTGTCTGTGTATGCGTGTGTGCGTTTGCGCGCGCATGCGTGCCTGCGTTGGTGCGTGTGTGTGCGTGCGTGTGTGCGTGTGTGTGTGCGTGGACCACAGTCTCTGTCTGATCTCTGGCTGATGACGTGGTCATCATATCACATGGTGTAGCCTGGAGGCTTTGGCCCCGGGCTCTCTCTCCTCCAGCGGGCTGTGATCACGCAATGCCTCCCCAAAGACTCACTGACATAGAGACATTAACACACAAACACACAAAGGCCATCTAAAAGGGGAGAGACACACACACATACCTACACATACACACAACCAGACCAACATCCACTCATGCAAATACACGGTAATGGCATGGCTATTACAAACTCGAGCATACACACTCATGGGAGAAATTCAAATACCAGTCTCACACGCGCACACTCATTCCTCATGAAGTTTCAGTTAAGTGATCGCACTTTGCATACTAACACGTCAGAAGCAAAGACACACTACTACGGACAAAGATCTCCACCTTGTGTGTGTGATTCGGGACTGTTTGTCTCATGAAAGAATGACCCACAAGGTTCATATTTAAACACACACAGTGGGCGGCATTAGCTCAGGAGGTAGAATGGGTTGGCTGGTAACCGCAAGGTTGCTGGTTCGATCCCCGGCTCCTCCTAGCTGAGTGTCGTGGTGTCCCTGAGCAAGACGCCTCACCCTAATTGCTCCTGACGAGCTGGCTGTGGCCCTGCGTGGTTGACTCCGCCGTTGGTGTGTGAATGTCTGCATGAATGGGTGAATGTCAATCAACACTGTAAAGCGCTTTGGATAAAAGTGCTATATAAATGAGGACCATTTACACACATACACACTAATATCACAACAATGTCTGAAGAGCTGGCAGAGTGTGTCAAGTCCACTTTATGGGATTTTAAAAAGGTCATATTACCATTCGTTCCCCAGCAGTGTTGGATAACATTACTTTTAAAAGTAACTTGTTAGACTTCAAGATTACTGCCGTTGCTTTTCGATTCTGTACGAGCCAATTCCTTTGTTTTCTTTTAGTTGTCGTTTTCAGTATTGTGTGTATGTGTGTGTTTGTTTTGTTAGTTGATGTCTATGCTGTGTGTGTTCCCCATACAGGGCAAGTTGTCCTTAAAGGAAAAGGACCTGAGGCCTTGGGGGTGGTTTTGGCACACAGTCTTCAGACCTTGCTTGCTTAACCTGTCTTATGTATTGATGTTGTTCACTTCACTTTTGAATATTTGTTTGAATGAGCTTTGGAATTGGACTCGTTTTCTCAAGGCATCAAGCGTATAATATGGCCTATACGCAGTCAGCCCAAGGGTGATGGACAATGGACATAGAAGTCACTACAGATTCACTACGTCTCACATTGTCCAACATCTACCCTACTGCGCATGTAGCTTTGAATGTAATAGAACTATCGTCATCGTCTTCCACAGCGTTTCGTCTTCAGTAATAACCCCTCCAGGCTAACCCTTCTGGTTAACAAAGCGGGCTGCCAGAGTCCACTGTGGGAGTACTTTGGCTACGGAGTGGACACTGATGGCCGTCCCACTGACAAATGGAGGCCTGTATGCAGAAGGAGCTCTAGAACACAGTAGAAGAGTGTCACGCAAGGGAGGAACAGCTTGGAACTGCGCCAGGCCCCGACAGACACCAAACATTTACGTTAACATTTAGCAGACTTACAGCTGTTCATAGAGACATTCACACTCAAACAGTGTGTGAATGAGTCAACCATGCCAGGCGAAAGCCATCTCGTAGGGAGCAGAGGTGTCTCGCTCAGGGACACCTCGACACCCTAGCTAGGAGGAGCCGGGGATCGAACCAGCAACCCTCCGGTTCCAAGTCAACCCGCTCTACCTCCCGAGCTACGCCGACCCCCCCCAAGACCTCTCAAAGGAGGAAATAGCACCACAAAGCAACGTCGAATAAGCTAGCTGGCTAGCCAGCTGGGAGGATGGTGGCTCGCTGCTAAGTGATACGTCAACACCAGTGTCAGGCCTACCGTGCTGTATCTTATAGAGTAGCATCTCGCTAGCAGAGCTGCACACTGCACCCAGCTACCCGCCAACAAGTTAGAAAGAAATGGAAACAGTCCAAATTCGTCTGGGATTTTATCAGTTTAACGGATCGCTTGTTTGAAAATGAATAACTAAATAGTGATGAAATAACTGATTATTTGAATGGCAAAAAACGAACACAATACATAACTCACTCAAAAGAGATGGAATTAGGCTCCAGCGCGTTACTTTGTGGCGTCCCCAGCCCTGTTCCCCAGTGAAAGGAGGTCATTAACACTGCCTAGTGGCACTCCAAGGCTCAGTTCATCATAGAATTGTGTGTGTGTGTGTGTGTGTGTGTGTGTGTGTGTGTGTGTGTGTGTGTGTGTGTGTGTGTGTGTGTGTGTGTGTGTGTGTGTGTGTGTGTGTGTGTGCGTGCTCGTTTGTGTGTGTGTGTGTGTGTGTGCGTGCGCATTTGTGTGTGCGTATGCGTGTATGTGTGTGTGTTCATGTATGTGTCTGTGTGTATATGCGTGCGTGTGTGTTTGCATACGTGTGTGTGTTTGTGTGTATGCATGTGTTTGTGTTTGCATGTGTGTGTGTGCTCGAGCGAAACACAGCATCTTAAAGTTGTTGACGTTGGGTCTCAAAGAGAATCCCACCAACAACACACCCCGAGCCCATTCGAAGGAAGGAAGGCATTCACGAGGGGCCGTTCAGTTGATTCCCTCCCCCACGGCCGAGGCACCATTACCACTCCATTATATTATCTTCTGAGTGTTTTGGGTGCAGCTCTTTCCTTTCCCTTCCCTCCTTTCACGTTTCCCTTTTCAGTTGTTTTTTTTTCCCCGGCCTCTTTCATCACTTTCTGAAGCTCCCCAGCCCACTTTTAGACCCAAGGTCACCACGGGCGCAGAGCGGCTGGCTGAAGAGCGTGCTCGTGAAGGACTCAAAAGGCTTTTAAGAGCGGCCGTCCCTCAAAACATGATTGACCTACAGCCCACTGCTCCCAGGAGGGGCTGCATCCCGACCTTCTCAACCTTCTTAATCAACTCTCCACGATAATCTTTAGGTTAGCAAAACTAATTCTGTGTTTTTGACCCGGGAAAAATGACTGAGCGTGTGGTTGTTAAAGCTTTTGAAACGACAATGGTTTGGAAAAAAAGAAAAAAAAAACGTGTAAAATATGACATTTTATTTTTTGAGTCATGGCTTTTTTTTTTGTGAATATTCATATATATATATATATATACATATATGCCCTGCAACAACAGCACAATTAGAAGGGTTACAGCTGTGACCCAATTGTATAAGCACAATTTTTAACTGGTGATGAAGAAACTATCTCATCTGAAATATTGTGTGCGTGTGTTTGTGTGCGTGAGTGTGTGTGTGTACATGTCTGTGTGTATGTTTGTATGTGTGGGTGTGTGGGTGTATGTTGGTGGGTGTACAATGCGAGGACATGTGTCTGTGTGTGTGTGTGTGTTCTACACAATAGGGGCTCTCATGTATTTGGGCCTGTGGGTCTGTTGTTCACAGTGGGGGGTTGTCTTGCTTTGTCCAGTAAATCACAGAGGAAGACAGCCTGTCAATCAAAGCCCTATGCCAGGAAATGACAGCCTGACTCTCAGTAGGACAACATTATAAAAGCATGTGAGTGTAAATGTGTGTGGGCAGTTTTTAGAAATATATTTTTTCATGGAGAAGGTGGGGTGGTTGTTTGTTTAGATATAGCTGATATCCTTATTATTTCTTATTAGTGTGTGTGTGTGTGTGTCTGCTACATGGCCATGGTTACTCCTTAATTAAATAAAGTATTTTGCGTTTTCTTTTCTTGTCTCTTCCTATCTGTGTGAAATGTTTCCAGTGCTTAGCTGTAGCTCTTCTGTTTTCTGCGAGTGGAAAAGAATGCTGCACTTATTTTACGTTGCATTAAAAGTTTTTACATCTTCCAAGTGTTCAGTTGATTTAAATTAGTTATGGTATTACTGAATGGCTTAACATTCGTAGAATGCAGCCTGAAGAAAAATAGCCGTCACGATTATTTCATATATAACCTAATATGACAGATCAAGTTAGTTATTTCTTTGTATTTATAATTACAATTTTAAAAGATGTTTTATATATATATATATATACAATTAGAGATGATAGTGTGGATTGTGTTTTGGGAAAATTGTATTACCTCTACTATTTTAATATCTTCCACTGCAACGTTTTCCCCAACATGGGTGGTTGGGAAAACAGGGACCGGTCACTGTGACTGGTTCCATTATAAAACCTATGAATCTTTATGATCCTCACTGAGTTAACAAGCCCCCCCCACACACACACACACACACACACACACACAAGAGCACACACAAGTTCACACACACACATACACAGACACACATGCACAAACGCACACATTCACACAAATGTGCGCATGCACACACATGCACGCATGCATTCGTGCACAAAGTACACCCACACGCACATGCCCACAAACACACACACACATACCCACGCACACACACGTACACACCCACCCACCCACACACACACACACACGCAGTGTGCAGTGTGACGCAGGGACACCTCTTTCTCCGGTGTATGGTCAGCACATCTCTCTGCTGGCCTTGGTGGTCCATTGGGGAGCGACACACCGACGCCACTAGTGCGGCAGGCTCTGTTGCGCCCCTAATTCTCCTGTTTCAAAGCAAGGCTCACACAGCGCCCTGGCCGCTGTTTAATGCACCTTCATCTGCCTGGGAGCGTGGGCAGAACAGAAGCTATATTGAATGATATATTATCAGCACTCTGAGGGGCCGCTGTGAGTGTGTGTGTGGGTGTGTATGGTCCAATCAGATAAGGGCCAGTGCTGCTTGTTGAAGGGCTCTCTCGGAGTATCCTTGAGAGCCGGGCTGTGTCGGGTATGAATTGTGCGTTTTCTTTAATTGTGTTATTACCGTAATCATCTTTGTTTTTTTGTGTATGTGACGCACACCACAAAACAAAACCACCACACACTCCCTTCATCACGCGCACACACACACACACACACACACACACATGCACGCACACATGCACAAACACACACACACGCACACACAGACACATGCACACACGCACAGCAATGCACACACACCAACTCACACACACACACAAACACACACCAACACACACACAGACAGACAGACAGAAAGCAGTCAGACGAGACAGCTTCCTCGACAGAGCCTTGAAGATCACGGAGGACGGGGTGTGCGTCGATGTGTCTGTGTTCAACCACTAGAAGCAGCTCCTTGCAAAGACTTTGGGGTCATGTGATCAAATAGCCAGACTCCTCTAAAGACAAGAGCGAGAGCAGAGAGTAGAAGCCCTTCATCACAGAGGGGTCGGCTCTAACCCCGCCACACTCACACCAGCGCCACACACAACTCAATAGCTTCCCCTTGCCCTGTGTGTGTGCACAGGTACACACACAAACACACACACCCACACACACACTCTCTCTTCCTCACAGGTCCCAGTGCAGCAGTGTTGTGAAGTGTCCGCTAAGGTTGCTACTTCTTGTACGCGAGGTCATGCTAATGAATACTACATACTGGGGACTGTGTATTGTTCTCCCCTTTTAGGAACTCCTCATGCATTCATCATGTTTACCTTTTGTGTTCACACCTGGCAGAGGATGACAACTCACAGCCCTGCATGCTGGGACCTGACCTACATACCGCCTTCCGTGGCCCTGGAAGCTGGTGGGAAACATGAAGGGGTTACCCCGGAAACAGAGACTCAACCGACGCACACAGAGCACCGGTGCCACTGGTGCGGTAATAGACGGTAACCTGCGATGTGATGCTAGCGTGTTGTCATCTTGCACTCAGAAGACCGGCGTCAGGGCTTGTACTTTGGTGAGATGTCTCACCAAAGTATCAGCGATTGTGTGTGAGTACGTTGAATTGATTCTCTCAGGGCCACATCTCACCACATCTCAGCGAAGGTGAGATGTGTCACCAAAGTATAATATTTTGTAAAGATTTATTGTATGCCTAGACAATCCAAGATCCAATATGAAGACTCAAGTGCCACCTGGAGTCTTGAGTTTGCCTTTCATTCAGGGGACGGGCAAAGTCATCCATCTTCACACATCATCATGAGCTACAGAAACCATCAGCCTTCTAGTAAGTAACCCAGGAATACAAATATTAATATACTAACATGGTGGTAGCGTTATAAAATAGAAAGCATTGTTGTTTTTGTATCCAGTCGCTAGAAATATAGTAATTGTAGCAGAAAGAATGGATGGAAGAATTTATTACAGACTATTTGAATATCTTTCACGGAAACGGTTTCCCCAACATGGGCGGTTAAGAAAACAAGGAGCGTTCACTGTGACTGGTTCAATTATGACCCCCATGAATCTTTATGATCCTCACTGAGTTAATAAGCCCCCCTCGCCATACCCGCACACACACCCACAGACACACAACCGCACACACACAGACACACGCACACACAGACACAAAGTGTGACTTTCATTCAGGAAAGTAGCAAAGTAAACCACCTTCACAAACCATCAAGAGTTGCAGACAGAGAGAGCGTCAGTCTGCTATCAGCCCTCTATTAATTAACCCCGGACCGCGGGGCCGCTAGTTCTAATAATAATAATGATAACGCGGCCGTAGAATCATAATAGAATATTTTGCAGTGTAAATACAGCGATCGAGGATGACACCAGCCCTGATAAATGGGGTGCAGAGGGACAGACAGACAGATGGAGAGACGGAGGGAGGGAGGGACAGTTCAGACGGACGGTCTGAGGGATATATACCCTTCTTCCCCGGTGATGACAGAGTGAGAGCTCGCAGAACACTGTGATTAAAGACGGACGAATGGATGGTGAAGTGTCTCTCTTGAGTCATTACACATGTGTGTGTGTGTGTGTGTGTGTGTGTGTGTGTGTGTGTGTGTGTGTGTGTGTGTGTGTGTGTGTGTGTGTGTTTGTGCCCGTGTGTGTGTGTGTGTGTGTGTGTGTGTGTTTGTGCCCGTGTGTGTGTGTGTGTGTGTGTGCCTTCACTTCTCCCTCTGTTGATTCTTTCATCCATCCATAATTACACCCCCAGTTCATCGATTGGTCAAATGTGGACATGGAACACTATTTTACAGGAATAAAAATAAATAATCCACAAGGCACATGTATTTCCTTACTTTAACAGCTTGATCTCCGTGTCGTTTGTCAATTCAGTGCCAAGGTTAAGTATGTGAACTACGTTCAAAGGCAGGTGTTAACAAATCAATCACCTACAGTGGCTCTGTGAGTCTGTGATGTCCATCCTGCTCCGACGCACTGGGTGACAGACATTTCTTTATGAAAAGTGTAAACGTTTCAAAATAAATGCAACAATAATAAATCAACCATGAAACCTGGGACAACAAAAAAGTGAGCTATATATGGCTAACCAGCTGGCTAGTGCAAAGACCTTTGTTTCTAATTATGTCAGCATTGTGACCTGCTAATGCAGCGTCCAGTGAAAATACAGCGATGGGGAGGGTTAGAAACAAAGCTATGTAAAATAGGAACCCATTAGGGAAGAAACTGATAGTTTCCCGGCTAAGAATTTGATCCAAAATGGCGGGATCCCTTCTTTACTGACTCCATTAGCAGTAATGAGTGTCAGTAAACAGTTCAGTTCTTCTTCTAAGAATCACTTTAGAGATTTCAGGAATACAACTACACATGCTGTGGAGAGAGCACACAACAAGGACGAACACAGACCAAGACCCTGCAGTGTATAGAGTTTTAAGGATTAAGGTTTAAAGTTTTCTCCAAAAAAAAATAAAAGAGAGACTATATTCAAAAAAATATATTTGGGAAGCATCAGAAGAAATATCTGACATTTGTGTTTTGTCAAGGGTACAAAATGAAAAAAACATGGTTAATTTAAGGATGGTATCAAACTTATCTGAAATATAGATTCAGGAACGGACCAATGAGCATGGAGACGGACGTAAACATCAACAGGGAGGTTCCACTCCGGCAGTCATTTATAAAAGCTCTCAAAAGCACACGTTATTCTCAAAAGCACAAGTAGTTTTTATTTGAGGATTATGTTGAGCTTTTTAAAATTAAATTAGACGTGACAATCTGAACATACTAACTATCTTATAAATCCGGTTAATCCGCTTAATAAATCCAGTGACAGTCGGTATCAACATTTATTATTCCCATTCAACATTTATTTATTGGAGCCTTTCACTCCTTTTGCGATGCGTGTTTATTAATATTTATTCTACTTCGTTTAAGAATGCTTGATTCTGATTGGCTGGGAGGAGGGCATTAACCCGGCAGGTTGCCCGCTGACTGAGCACAGTGTCATCAAATAATAGATCAATACGCCGCTTGTATTTTTTTTCTATCACAGAAAAGTCAAACATGAGGTCCATTGTAAACGTTCTAAAATGTGTCGGAAATCTATCGGAGGGTCAGTCGATACATGTTTCGCAAGCGAGATACAATGTAGCAACTACGTTATTAAACTAGTGATCAGATGCAGCCTTGTGTGGTTGCTATAGAAACTAATAAGCTACAGCTGAGCTAACGGGGAGCGTACTTATGTTCCCCGGGTCCTATGTTCCCCGGTCGGTTGTTTTTCGTAGGCGGAATCCGGGAAAAGTTCAGCCTCAAGCGCTAGGATTGGACAGGCAAACTCACACGCTGACTCCTAACCCTAACCCTAAACCTAACCGTAACCCTCACCCTAACCATAACCGTAACCGTAACCCTCACCCTAACCATAACCATAACCGTAACCCTAATATTCATGATTCTTCCGGATTCCACCTACGAAAAATTCGCTAACGTTATTCACTGTAGTTCTAAAGGGGACTACTTTTTGAGGGAGATGAACTCAAACAGAGTATACATTTATTAAGCATGCAATACGAATAAGAAAAAGCAGAATTATTAAAGTATTTGAATTGTTTTATTATGTTGGCAAGCAAGAAGTAGAATAAACGGGATAATCACCTCAAGGCAGGGAAATAAACAGTTTGATATGCCCGGCCACTAGCCGGGCATATCAAACTGTTTATTGCCCTGCCTCTTGGCGATTATCCCTTACTTGTTGAGGATATATTTATCTATACATATTATAAGTTTCCAACTGTGTTAATTAGCTTGTATTCTATCATGTTAATGTGTTGAATTCCATGGCCTTTATATAGGTGCTGTCAGAATCATAAGCAGTTGTGCGTGATATCACGGCTAGTTTTACACTGTGGAGTGCATGCACATCATCATTATGTGCTAACATAACACGTGTTAGTGTCAGGCTCTGAACCTTTTGCTGGTCATATTATTCTGGAGGAACTATATAATCCATAAAAAAGACTAATAACCTAAGGAAAGGAGATCTAGTCTTAAGTAGTGTAGAATGTGACGTCCTATAGTACTTACATTTAAACGTTTAAGGTAATCTTACAATTGTTTGCTGTTGATTGTTCTCAAAAGACACATGTCCTTAGCTCCTGATGGTTTTAGTCCCATTGATGTCTAAAGACCCATTTAAACAAGAAGTGGAATCCCGTAGTTGAATGCTCTCCTCGACAGTGCCAATCTGCTAATTTTACTTTTCGTTAAGCAACCGCAAAGGAAGGGGAGGCAAAGCAAGGCGCTGTGCGTGTTCAGTGTGGTGAATGTCACCTAACAAAGACGTTTGAGGAAGTGGTCTAGACTCTCTGCTATATTGCAGGGAGGAGCTCTGCTACCCCAAAGCAATAGCACAGCTCTGCAACGCCTTTTAATTTGGGCTCTTTGACAACGACGAAAGTCTACGTCAAAGAAGAATAAGGGGTCGGCATCTGCTGTTTTCAAGACAAACAATCCTTTGAAATACTGTGCGTTTCATCGGGGATCTTTGCAATATGAAAACGTATTATGATATATTTGCAGTTGAAGTAGTTCATTTGAAGTCATGTTTGGTTTGGCTTCGTGACTCATCGAGACAGATTGTTGAGAGTGTGAGTTGAGGACCAAAACGGGTCACGGTTGGGGGCCAGTTTTGTGACGCGCCATTGAATGGGAATCACTGCAGAATGACATCCAGAACTCCTAGGCTTCTAAGATGGCACACTGTGCCGTGCAACCACAACAAAGGATCAGGTTTGGTTTGGACTGGAGTCGAAAACAGTGGCTTGTAGTCGTGCATATTAAAGATGTTGCTTGTGGTAATTGTGTAGTTCACAGTTTTGTAGTTAAACGCAAGTACCAACCCCAACTGTTGTTGTATGCATAGAGGATGTCAATGTGCAATGAATGCAGACAATTTAAGGGAAACTTGTTCCGGTGTATGTGAATATGTGTTTTTCTTACTTAATTTTAGTCCACAAATAGGAGAAAGTATTAAGAGAAGCAATTTGGTAAAATTGGAGCATAGATTCCTGAATTGGGCTCAATTGGATTGCATTACAGCAATTAGGTTTGTACTGCTGCTATTAAAATACATCTCTTCTTCTCCTGGCAATATTGTATTTCAGCTCAATTACCAAACTATTTAGAACTCAGATTTAAACTGCGTCTCAAAATGGATTCCTTCAGCCTGATACTGTTTGAGCTGCTGGCTGATTGAGTTATTTAAGCTGTTGTTATTGAGTTTAACCACTGGTGGAACATTAGAACTTCAAAAACGAAATGTCGTCACTTTTATTTATTTTTAATAGCATATCATTTGTATCCATTCTATATTGGTATGTGACAAAACAAATCCATCATTTGTCTTTGTTATTCCTCGTTCTGTTTTTGACGGGCGGGCACTTTGCTGTCATTTCACTCATACCGCAGGATATTTGTAACGTATCATTGTCTTGTTTATCGTCTATATCAGCCCGCTGCCACTCAAGATCAGCGGATGCAAAGTATCTCACCATAACACTTTATTCCATTAGGCTGGGCCTGCGTTTGAATAATGCATTCCCTCTGGAAACAAAAAACCTGATCGCATTTAGCTCGAAACGAAGAGGCCAACAACGGATGTGGACGGGGTGTGTGCGGGGGGCGGGTGGCCCGCTGATTTGACTTTTCCAAAAAATGTTTTCCCCCAATCCTCTGCACACGAGCGGCCGCGTGATGGACGCTGCGGCGTGGCGCCACTGCAGAGGTTTGACCCCCCCGACCCGCCCGGCTCCCCAGAGGGCCGTCCGACCTGTCACACCGTGCTCAAGCGTGTCCTGTACTCTCTTACTCTGCCTCCGCCTCTCTGCAGCCCGGCCCGCGGCCCATCCATCACTCTGTTTATCCACCTTTCCCCAAACCCTCGCCCGCCTATCCATCCGCCCAGCCGTGCGTTGGTCCACGAAGGCTCTCTCCCCCCCCCCCCTGTATCCATCCATCTATACTCACTGCTCAATGTGGTCTTTACGCT
>NC_140273.1:867763-882763 GCF_964030765.1 Micromesistius poutassou | reverse complement strand
GTAACACGATGTGTTTTATGGAAATTAGGGATTTGTGTTTCAATATCGTCTGGTTATTATGTCAACATAATACATAACGTCTGCAAGGCAGAGATATCACCACCCACAATGCACTGTGCCTCTGTTCTCCTATATGTAAGCAATAAACGTCAGTAGTATAATTCTGAAGATAATTGGCCGAGGCAGAAGCTCACTCTTTAATGTTAATGGTTTCTTTATATATATATATTTATATATATTTTGCATTCGAGTTTCATTTCATTTCCTTTTTCCCCCCGCTGAAATGCCATGTATAGTTGCCCGGGGCTTTGACATACGTTACTTTAATGGACGGTTAGACAAGAAAGAGAGAGTGGACCGGATGCTCAAACTTGCAATTACACTTTAGGCATTAACTTGTGACTCAAGCATGCACACTCATCCACACACACACACACACACACACACACACACACACACACGCACGCACACACGCGCACACACACATACACACAAACACAAACACAAACTGCACATCAATGAAGACGCATGAAGAATAAAAAGCTTTATCTGATGCCGTCTTCAAAGTTGTACCACATAACCCTGGAGATGCCAAGGAGCCTCTGAGATAATTCAAGAAATCATAAATACACACGATTTAGCAGTAATCCCTTTGAAGTTCTGCATGATACAAGCAAGATTGTGAATCTAGAGATTACAAAAGGTTGCCCACTATTCTGTCAGGCAGGGAAGGTATCTCAGTTAACTGGTTTGAATATGTGTGGCTCACAGGTGTAGATTAAAGGACCATGGTAAATACCAGTCACCAATATCATTTGGCCAAACTACTTCCTTTTTCAGATTCTTCAGAAGAGAATTTATCGTGTGCATGCCTTGCTGTGTGCCGGTCAGAAAGGAGTTTGTAGTGAAAAGGACACTGACTCGCCTTACAAGTCCTCCTCAGAACGTCTTCTCACCAACACGAATGGCTGCACTGCTACTGCTGCTGCTATGTACTGTGCTAAAATTCGTGGCAGATGCGGCACAATACATGCTCTTCGGCAGATTTTAGCAGTTCTGCCCGAAATATACATTTTGTCTTGTGCACATCATCCAGATAACATCCAGATATTGCAATGAATTCCATAAAAAAAATTGCAGACACTTTTATCGCATAGCAACTTAAAACGGTTCTTACACACGTTCACACACCGACGGCGGAGTCAACCACGCAACCTGCTGCTCGTCCGGAGCAGTACAGTGCCTTGCTCGGGGACACCTCGACACTCTAGCTAGGTGGAGCCGGGGGATCGAACTACCAACCTTCTGCTTAAAAGGCTACCCGCTCTACCTCCTGAGCTAAGCGTACCACGTGTTTAGGACCGACGGTGTCCCAGCCGACCAGTTCACACGTGACCGGGTAACCGTTAGGTAGGGAGAGAGACCACCGCCCCGGACCCTTTCGAGGAACAAAAGCACCGTCCGTCTGGCAGCGTGACCTACTTAACGTTTACCGTCTCATCATCGCTTCTCCGGTTCCGGTTCGCTCCTTCACCGGCGGTTTGTCTGCGTGGGCGCGTGCGGAGGACGAGGTGTAGCTGAGAGAGGCAGGAAAGGCTGCAGAAAGCGCCACGCGCCAGGAAAGTTCAAAAAAGGAGAAAAAAAAGGAGATGGCGGGAGCATGGCTGGCGGGGAACCTTTGATCTCCTCCGCACTAATAACACTCTGGCTTCAAATGTCCTCCGCCGCGCGGGCAGGCCTGACACCGCCCGCTGACGACCCCACCCGCGTGGACGGTGTTGGCAGAACCTTATCTCGTCTAGCCATGACTCCTACAAGCCCCGCTAAATGAAGCCTGCTCTGTGTACAGGCACAGGCGTGTGTTCGTGTGTGTGTGTGTGTGTTCGTGTGTGTGTGTGTGTGTGTGTGTGTGTGTGTAGGTGTGTGTGTGTTCATGTGTGTGTGTGTGTGTGTGATCATGTGTGTTAATGTGCCAGTGAGCCGTATACAGCAGGAGATGTTTTAATGTCCCAGGATGTTTTGTTGTGGTCTCTTAGTTCTTCTTAGCTGTGTATTCATCCGTCAGCTACTTCACGCCTGGTCGCTTTACATGCGTGTGCGTGTGTGTGCGTGTGTATGTGTGTGTGTGTGTGTGTGCGTGCGTGCGTGCGAGTGCCTGTGAGTTCCTCTGCGGGGGAGAGGTATTTGAGGAGTGAGCGAGGCGAGAGCGCACTGTTTAGAGCATTAGCGCCCGCGTCGTCTCAGCGCCTTTCTTCACTTGCCCCCGATGAGGAGGAGGAGGAGGAGGAGGAGGAGGAGCGCATGGGGCCGACGCGGGGACCACCGCTTCACCCAGCGTCGTCTGACAGAGCGCTCCACCTTTATACCTCCTCACCTTCCAGCGCTTCTGGTTGAAAATATCTGAACTTTTCACAAAGGTGCCCGTCATTTATTAGAAGGTTGACCCCTCACCCTCAGGAAAATGGAGGCGAAACTTCCATTCGCACTATTTACTAATTTATTCATTGCAAATATTACTTATCTTATTTTACCTTATTGTATCCTTCTGTTCTTATTGCACCGTGGGTTGGAGATAAACGCAATGTCGATACCTCTGCATGTCTGGCACATATTTTTCAATCACTTACTTTGACATTGACACACAGGAAATGTCTAAATATTTATAATGAAAAAGGAAACTCGGCGACGCTAGTCTGTCGTACAACGGCAGTCAGAGTGATGCTTTGTCGTCGTCTGTTTGTTTCTCTCTCTCTGTCTGTGCCTATATGCCCCCACCACCACCTCCCCCCTGTAAAGGTATACGTAACAGCAGAGCTATCCAGCTGTAGGGGAGGCAGAGGTGGCTGAAGGTGAGTTGTGTTGCTGGAGGCTGTGTGGAGCCAATCTCAACAGGCTGCTGTGCTGCTGTCTGCAGATCGGTTGGATGTTTTTTCAACCGATGGGCATGTTGGAAAGGGGCCGTCTGACGCAGCGATGGGCTGGATGGAACTGATGCCTGCACCGCCTGTCACACCATGAGCTATTTTTTTTTTACTATTTTTATCCAAAGTGACAAGCAGTGATTTTTTTTTCTTTTAACCATCACTCATTAATGATCGGGTAAGGGGTTAGGCATTTCCTCAAGGATGCTTCCTGTAAGACAAAAGACCCATCAATCCCTGAGTCCTTGCGGCTGTGCGTCATATACTCTTACCTCGAGTCAAGACGATGCCCACACGGAGCACACCTCTGTTAGACACATAGCGGTGACAGCTGACGCTGCTTAGATCCACACGGCAGCGAGCCTTTGCGTGTGTGAGCCTGTCACACAACAATGCTGACCTGCAACAGAAGCGGGTTCTGTCAGACCTGCTTCCAAAGGATTACGTTCAATTGAATCAATGAGTGGGGTTTTACACAGCCTGCAAGGCAGTTTATATTGACGCAAACACAATGCTTTTCTGTTTTACATAGAATCGAATGCGGTCAAGTATTTGGCACCTCGATCGTGGTCACAGCCCTTACATTCTGAAAAAGTTATTTTTAAGATCATAGCACCAAGAATAAAATCAATATAATGGGTGTGCATTGAACTAGACTTATGTCAGTGTTCTGTGTGTTTTCCGCCTCCACCTCCAACCCACCCCTTCCCAGCGCTAACAACTTGACACTCGGCTACAGCCTGAAGAAACACCACCATCAGCACCTCGTCCAGGGAAACACAAGTCAGGCCTCAGCAGTCACAGCAGTCACTTCCTCCAGTGTGGGGAACATTTATACAGGTGGTTAGACTAGCTTGTCTTCTGTTGAGTCTTGTTATCCAACTGACACCCTTGTATGTAATACTGAAATCCTTATACTTTTGACATGAAGTAGGATTCCTCTGGAGGGTCGTTAATCACTTTCAAACCGTGTTTTATTCTGGCTATTTGCTGCTATTGTTTTTGATTGGGTGCCATTATAACTGTGGGGATGTAGCGCTGAAACCCCCGGTGAGATTTAATGAAGATGTGTTAGGTGTTGGAGAAAAAACGTGGTTTTAGTTGGGATGTATGCCATCAGCGCTAAAATAGTTTAAGCCTTTTGGAAGATAAAGTTTATTATGATTATCAGGAGAGTACAAGCGTGTTCTGTCCCTCGCACGTTATATATAAACCTTCGAATCATCAGCCAAAAAGTCATCTATACTGGGAGGGAGAAAACTACCACTATTGAATCCAAACCAGAGGGATATTTATCATCAACATTTATGTTTAATTTCAACACGTTTTTGTCAATGGTCGTAATTATTGGATATGTAGTCAAAGAAAGATTGTAATCGGGTCAAACCTTTGACCTGTTTCAAGGTTCAAACATTTCATAAATATTTAACAGTTTCATTTATGTTATATGTTTTTATTTCCTTTGTCATAATTGTTTAAGATTTTGAAGGTCTCTGGTCAATTTCTCTTTTCTATTGTAAAAATATCACTGGATTGGTATTTGCCAATTTCACAAGTGTCTGTCACACCTAGAAGGTGTTCAAAATAAACAAAAGATAAAGAAATAAATTGGTAAGGCAGCTGAAAAGTGTGAGAGTTATTTAAAGGACATGGATAGTAGGCTAGTTTTCGCCTAAGGAAGCATTAAGCTATGATCTTTGGTGTGTCCATCACTCCAACCGTTTGATGTGCCTTATCAGCCTGGCAAACTTAGGTCCCTGGGAACATAGAAGTGATCCCAGCAGACCATCATATCTGGACCATCAGACCTTGAGCCAAACGCCATCAGATACACAGCAGCAGTATGTACTTGAACATCCACACAAATCCTAGTTTCCTCAGCAAGATGTCCGTCACTCTTGACTCTGAATCTCTCTGCTCCTCTCTGCTCCTTCTTCTCCCTTTTCCTCTCTCTTTCTTCTTCTTCTTCTTCTTCTTCTTCTTCTTCTTCTTCTTCTTCACTGTCTCTCTTCTTCTTCTTCTTCTTCTTCTTCACTGTCTCTCTTCTTCTTCTTCTTCTTCTTCTTCACTGTCTCTCTTCTTCTTCTTCTTCTTCTTCTTCTTCTTCTTCTTCTTCTTCTTCACTGTCTCTCTTCTTCTTCTTCTTCTTCTTCTTCTTCTTCTTCACTGTCTCTCTTCTTCTTCTTCTTCTTCTTCTTCTTCTTCTTCTTCACTGTCTCTCTTCTTCTTCTTCTTCTTCTTCTTCTTCTCTGTCTCTCTATTTCTTCTTCTCTGTCTCTCTCCTGCCTCTGCTTCGTCCACGGTCACGGTGGTCTCTCTGCGGGCGGTCCTCACCTTGGCTAGCATGCATCAGCCCCCATAACTAATACCACAACGACACACACACTGACGTTTCTGACTTGTACCTTTTGTTTTATATGCTGTGCCCACATTTTGTTTTCAGGGCTGGACGATAAAGATATGCGAGGCAAGGCATATTGAACAAGGCAGTAATGTTGGCAGTAATGTTAGCGGTAATGTTAGCAGTAATGTGTGGCATCTCTGGCTCCTTGATGAACTACTGGCGATCGAGGGGGGAATAAAAAGGATGTGGGAGGATAATAGGGGGAATCTGGAGACTGTAGGTGAGTGGGAAGCCAGGAACAGTCCCAGTGGGAAGGCAGTTTAGCAATGAGTCGTATTAATGACCGCACTGGGTGGATGTGCCGAGTTTTGTGTCTCTAGAACGGGAACAATGTAGAGACAAAATGTCCCAGTGGGGGGAGTTAAAAAAAGGTTACAATTTGCAGGAAAATGGGAACGAAAGTTCCATATATATACTCGGAGCATCTGATTTTGATACCTTTCACACATAAACACAGGCCATTGCCGGCGAGTGCCAGGTTTTCAGGCGGTAGTGGTAATTTTCTCCTCCATCCACACTTTCAGCCCTTTAGCTGGAACATTTCCTGTTACAGCGTGTTCCAACAGGACATGACATGTCCGGAAGAGGCTAGATATGATTGGTGCATTCTTGTTAACAGCACATTTAATAGATCACTGATGCTCCATAGGATCTTGTGTCAGGCTCACGGAGATGCCGTTTGTGGATGACCTAGGACAGACACTGAGAAAAGAAAAGATTAGCAAGGAGGACAAAGGTGGCTAACATTTGAAGAGGGTGTTGGATGGTCCTTATCCGACCATATTTTATCCAAAAGGATCACTTTGTAATTTAATTAATATGTACAATTATGCAGAAACTTTTTCGCATTTCTCAAGTAATTGAATGACTAATTAAGGGTACAGTTTAAAAGGCCATGATCGCGTTGGAGTTTTCTGACAGGATTTCATGTGCAAATTAGCCAGCTTTATTATATTACTCAGACCCCAAATTAAAAGTAGAGCAGAGCCAAATGTTAAGGGGTTGAGATGAACATTGTGAGGGCATTCATTAATGTACAATGTTAATTCTGTGTTTTAGTCGTGGCAGTTACAGAAGTGATACAACTCTAACCTACAAGTCACACCTAGAGCCCTTTTCTTTGATTTGTTTCCATGGAAACAACCTGGAAATGGCTGATTATCTGTATCATATCCCTGTATTTCTTCACTCAGATCATGGACCTGATTGACCCTGGCCAAATGCCAGATCAACCTCCCTGGAGCTTTGACAATCTTCATTGGTGCAGTCAGGCCCATATTAACACAATCTGGTGCCCCTGGGCACTATACCTCAACTATACCCCCTCTCCCCCCCCCCCCCCCCATTTTGGTGGGCTGGCAGAGTTGTTGGCGGTGGGGGCAGGCGGAGTATATTATATTATTATTATTGTTATTTTTCTGAAATGTATATTCCTAAACGAGTAATGTAGGTCTTTCAACATTTTCAAGTGAATAATATAAAAAAATCTGGATTATTTTTTGTTTCATGTGGTGCCCCCCCACTGGTTGTCAATGGTTGGTGTTGCTGGGCCCTTATGGCCAATCCGGCCCTGGGTTTCAAGTATACAAAATGTTGAGGGGCTCTATATACGATTTGAGCTTTGGGTAAGGCCTGTTTTTTTCATGTATTTGACTCGCAAATGACATTCTAGAGAGATAATCTAGTCATAGTAATACATGCACCAATGTGAAAATATTGGACAACAAAATAAATGTCATTGCTTAAATTGGTTATGGACTGGAGTGGATTTTAAATAGGTCGACTTAGTAGTCATGTGGTTTGAGGTAATTATGGGTTCAGCTCGGAAATAAACGTGGCAGCAAATTAGACGTATCATCAGTCTAGGAGGGATGCTGCAATCTCCTCTCCCTTCATCATTCAAATCATCAGGTTTTTCAGATTTGCGGCTATCTTCCTCCCCATACTCAGAGTCACCTTCCAGATACTAATAAAAATAAGCCACGCAAAAGGTGTTTTGGTGAAACAAGCAAGGGGAAAAGTCATTTGGATGGAGGGATATGATTGGACAGGAAGACAGGTTCAACTCCACCACTGAAGACTAATTCTGTCCATGTTTACATTTAATTCTTGCCATCTCATACTCATTTTTCAGAATTAATTGCAAACGATTTGTTCAAATGACAAAGTTAGAAAGCCAACAATGCAATGCCCTATTAAAGCAATATTGAGTTCATATTAATAATGTCTGTACACATATATTGCATTTGTGTTATTTGCATAGCATGCCATAGAGACATCTTGTTGGCCTTAATGTTTAATCACTGCATCTGTGACAAATTACTAAACAATATCTGTTTCAAAGGTTTTTCTCTTTTATTGTTACGATTAACAACATCGGAAAATGGCTGCTTTCTGAAACATCAAAATGGCCAATAGAAACGAGTACTAGAGATAGACAATAAGGAGATGAAATAAACTATATCAAGGAATAGTAAAGGAGAGGGAGAAATATCAGGAGAAATAATATAGAAAAGTAAATCGACTTTGCCATGATATATGATTCCAATATGAATATGCGTCTCTCCTTTATTTCCCCCGTGTCTAGCTACAAAGCTGACAGAAAAAAGAGACCAGACGTAGAAATGTCATTTTTCCGTGGTTAAGATAGCGCCTTCGTTCCTCCTCAGATCCCATAAATAAGCCCACTGAGTTTTTGAAGATTTGAGAAAGCATGGCCTATCAGCCTTAGAACTCCCCTTACCTCAATCCCCACATTTTTATCAGTGACATCTCATCAGCAGCTAACATGTAAAAGGTATCGCTGACTCAAAAAAAAAAGGGGGGGGTTTAGCTGAATGTCAGCACCCGAAATAGCATGTAAAAAGATGAAAATGAAAAAAAAAAAAAAAACATTTCTAGCCAGGGTTTGGAAAAAGTTGGGATGGAGTGACAGAAATCCATCGACATGCACTCTGTGAGAATGTGTAGAGTCAAGGGAAACTCTGTTGGTCCTGCTGAGGTTTTAGAGAGCATGTACCTGTCCATCCCTGAGTAAAGCTGCTACTTTGGTTTCATTTGGTCAGCCTATTCCTCAAACTCCTCTGCAAAGATATATGTATGCAATATTGCTATTTATAGTCATTTTGCAGACTTACTTTAAGTCTTCCAAGACAGTCTGCTCAATGATATTTACAAGTAAGTTTTGTTTTTCTTTTTTTCTTTCTCAAACCTAGAACCTTTTGGCTGGAGTCAAAAAACCTGACCACTGACCAAACCTGACCATGCCCTTAATTGTTAAAAATTAAAGTGAAGGTATAATTATTATACATGCACACTTGAAAGGTTATACACTTGCACAGTCTTGAACAGAACATATCACAAATAGATGAAATGGTTCTGTTGTATTTCTGGTGAACAAATATCCATCAGACAAAGACAATAATTATAACCATACCCATGCATCATTCATTGTGGATAATGCTAGCTATTAGTGCATGACGCTAATAGTTAGCGATCTGATGTTCCCCATCAGACCACTTGTACACATATACACAGTACTGCTGCTCACAGCATTTCACACAGAGAGGGAGCTCAACCCCGCCAACGCATTTGCTCCATCCAGTTGCCAGCACGCCATATATATATATATATATATATATATATATATATATATATATATATTACACATCATAACACAATTGGAAGATATATATATATATATATATATATATATATATCAATTGGAAGATATATATATATATATATCTTCCAATTGTGTTATGATGTGTAATTGGAATCACATAGGAGTGTTATTTTTAGGGGCAGATGTGCAGAATGGAATCAGAGCCACGTGGAGACAAAGCCTCCCACCAGATGAGTGTGGAGTGTGTTATTGCATTGGAAGACAGGTGCTGGCTCGTGAATGGTTCTCTGGAGCATGTCAGTGTTTGTGTGTTTGTGCGAGTCATGCCGTCTGTGTGTGTGTGTGTGTCTGTCGGTTTGTCTTCGTATGAGCGGTGTGTGTGTGTGTGTTCGGGGGCTCTATTATTTGTGAAGTTACCGCTATGTCAGACCGGATAAAAATTAATGACTTTCCCTGCTGAGCCGAAGCTACCTCAGTGGAGCTCAACACACGCGCACATAAGCCCACACACACACACACACACACACACACACATGAGCGCACACACACACACACACTGGCAGAAATCCTAAGCAGTTGCACAGGTATGTGTCAGGGAGAGTTAAAATTACATTTGCATGCTCAGGCCAAGTGTACACACACACGCGCACACACTTTTTTTATAGACAGGCAGACACACACACTTAATTACATATCTTCTGGCAGACTTGGTTTCAATTAACATTTTCATTAGACAGAGAGGAGTAAGCTCAGAGAAGAGAGTGGTGAAATGAGATGATGTTGTTTGCTCGCTATGTGTGTGTGTGTGTGTGTGTGTGTGTGTGTGTGTGTGTGTGTGTGTGTGTGTGTGTGTGTGTGTGTGTGTGTGTGTGCGCGTGTGTGTGTGTGTGTGTTGTGGTTTGTATACATGTTGTTCCATGCCTGTGTGCGTGAGTGTGCACTTTGTCTGAGTCTTTTAATCTGAAATGACTGTGTGTGTGTTTGTCTTCTGCAGCGCTTAATGAAGATTTATTTTTTCTTCTTTACCGACGGCGGAGACCGAGCGGCTTTCAGCGTCCCCCAAAACGCGGGGCGGGGCGGGGCGGGTAGAAACAGGAATGGGAAAATGAAAGATAAGTGAGGGAGAGAGAGAGAGCGCGAGCGGGCGAGCGAGCGAGGGAAATAGATCAGAATCCATTAATTTCCTCCTTTCTTATTATCCACAGGAAGCGGCATACTAATTGACTTTCTCATCCAGCGACACTATTGGCTGAGTGTGAACCAAAGAAGGTGTGGGGGAGAGGGGCGGGGGGGGAGCGTGTGTGTGTGTGTGTGTGTGTGTGTGTGTGTGTGTGTGTGTGTATGTGTGCGTGTGGTTGTATGGGGGTGGGGGGGGGGGTTCACAAATTAAAGTGATTTGTAATTGCATCCAAACTATAACTATAAGCCAGTTCCGTGAGTAATGTCACGGCGGCTCTGCGAGTCCTGTCACCTCCACTGGAGCTTATCGTGATCACATTAAGGCCTGCATGGTCAGGGTCCGCCCGTCTATTAGCCTCCGGGAGGCTCTGCTTCCACACCGGAATGCCTAATGACTGCGGCTGGGAGCCACGCGCGCTGATTACAGGTGCGAGGACGGGCATAACGGAGGTATGGAGAGGTGACCCCCCCCCCCCCTCGGCCGCTGTTCTCTGGTGCCACAGGGCTGACACCTCCACCTTAAAGCCTGCCTTTACAAAGCCGCCAGAAGCAGGCCAAGTGTGCGCATTAACCCCCCCGTGTGTTAGCGGCTTGTGGACGTTTAAAAGCTGCCTTTGTGTTTGTGGGCTTGTGGATGAGCTGTTGGTTTCTAGGGTGTGGAGTGAAGATGCGGAGGCGGCCATCTTTTGTTGTTGTTGTTATTGTTTTTCGGGGGAAGGAACAGTTCAGGATGCAGAGGTCAAAATGGATATTGAAGAGAGGACAGTTCGATACAGAGAGGGAGAGCTGGGAGAGAGAGAGAGAGAGAGAGAGCTGAGGGAGCGAGAGAGAGCTGTGGGAGAGAGAGAGAGATAGAAAGAGAGAGTGAGCAAGGGTTAGGAAGATGAAGGAACTGAGACACAGACACAGTGAGAGCGAGAGAGAGAGAGAGAGAGAGAGAGAGAGAGAGAGAGAGAGAGAGAGAGAGAGAACAGAGAGCAGCGCATCTCGCCTGTCAACCATCATTAGTGTCAGCATCGCACGGCCAGGATGATGGATGCCTGCGTTGTGCGTGCGTGCGTGTTTATGTCTGTGGTGTAAGAGAGAGAGTGTGTGAGTCTGAAAAAGTGTGTGTGTGTGTGTGTGTGTGTGCGTGTGTGAGAGTGTGTGACTGTGAGAGAGAGTGTGTGTGTGTGTGTGTGTGTGAGAGAGAGCGTGTGTGTGTTTGTGCGTGAGACATTGTGTGAGTGTGTGTGTGTCGGGAGAGGTGCGGTTGGGGGTAAGGTGAAGTACTTACATTTGTGAGCGTGAACATCAATGCAGTCACACTCGCTCTCTAACCCCGCCGTATTTACTGGGAGCGCGGGAGTTTGACTCCCCGCTACAACGCCAACATCAATCACGGCCCGCTCTCTCCCTCGCCCACTATACCGCTTATGCCGCCTTTTTTTTCGCTCTGACCTCTGAACTCCCATTCCCCGCAGCCTCACTTAAATGCAAGGCAACAGACAGATAGAAGTGACAAACAAACAAACTAGCGTTTGGAATGAGATGGCCACGCTTGGAACTCCTCACACCTTCTCTCAGAGAAGGGCTATGCGAGACAGGTCCAAAATGGCGTCCGGGTAGGAGAGGTCTCCAGAAGGGGGAGGTAGATTGGGAGTCATGAGGACGTACACACACACACACATACGCCGAGTGCACGTCATTCCTTTACCTGAGTAAAGTTGCATAGCCATCCCCCGTGGCACTTAATGTACGCACTTATTGCATGTCATACTTCATTATAGTACTTAGTTGTGTGGCAGGAGGGAAACTAGAAAAACAACAGATTGTGGAACTAGTTAGATGTGTGTGGTGTGTGCAGGGGATATCGTAAATAACAACATTCTTGATGGACAGAAAGGGAGATATAAGGAGGGGCCCGTTTGACAAAGCTCTGGAGTTCTTTGTCAAACCAACTCGGCTTTGCTCTTACTTGTTCGTGAGTAAAAATAAAGTCTTTCGTCATTCTTGCTCCGGTCTCCTCGAACTCTCTTATTTAAGTTTTAGTGTTAAATGCGGTTTATCTACCACACTGACAAATGTACTTATTGTAGGGCGCTTTGGATAAAAGCGCGAAATGCACTGAATGTAAATGTAAAGGTTTGACACGTGAGACGCCCACTGCAGTATGCAGCACCCAACTCGGCAGGAATCAGACCCTAGGAGCGGAGTGGAAATTCATGAAATTGCACCAAGAAAAGGTGCGCTGTGGTAAAGTGAGAATAAGTGCTAGGTAAGAAATAAGAATACGGTTGTCGAGCTCAGTAAATTGCTGAAGTGGTCAATAAGCCCGCGTTCTTCTTTCATCCCCAAAGCACTGCCCCCCTCCTCTAAGCAAACTCCTCCTCGCGCTTGACAATCGATAGTCACTCACCTGTCAGATGAAACACTTCCACCTCTCTCTCGGTGGAGAGAGGTGGAAAATCTCACTATGCCTCTCGTCTTTTCACAACACTTCTTCATCCCTCTGTGTCGGTCTGATGCCTTTTTCCTCGTCTGCGTTTACTTTTTTCTTTTCACCGTGTAGAGAGAGTACCGTAGGGGAAATATGGAGAAAAAGGAACACAGGCATAAAGTTCAGTAGCTGTAAGAATGAAGGCAGAGAGGAACAATTGAATACAGGAATTTGGGTGTATGCACACGTGTGTGTTTTGTATGTTTGTGTGTGTGTGTGTGTGTGTGTGTGTGTGTGTATTCTCCTGTGTGCTTGTGTGTGTCTGTGTGTGTGTGTGTGTGTGTGTGTCTGTGTGTGTGTGTGTGTATGTGTTCTCCTGTGTGTGTGTGTGTGTGTGTGTGTGTGTGTGCGGAGGGGAGTGGGGCGGGGGGGTTGGATGTCTGTTAGCTGTGTACACGTGCTTACGAATGCTTGCTTATCTAAGCAAGTGTGTGGATCCCAGTGTGCAAGCGAAATGTCTATGCGTGCATTTGTGTGTGTGTGTGTGTGTGTGTGTGTGTGTGTGTGTGTGCATGTGTGTGTGTGTGTGTGTGTGTGTGAGTATTTTTGTATGGAAGCTGCCCTTGAGATAGAAGTCAGCCTTTGAAGCTGCAAACTGCAGACCAAGCACTTCCACATTGGTCAAAGAAAGTGTTCCAAACACTATTCCGCGTGCACTGACCGACTGACGGAAATCAAGTTTCCTAACCAAACAGACGTTTTTAAGGCATTTTTATAACAATGTAATAATTTTTCCCCAAAATAAACATTCTCCTTTGTGAATACGTAAGGCTGCAGAGAATTTTAATTGCACGCAAAAAAGAATCAAACGGATCATTCACATAAAGGCGGTTTGGGTATGGGCGTAAAGTCTTTAGGGTGTTCCGGGTATTCCATTCCCATCTGAAAGGCACTGGATTCGATCCATTAGGTCGAAAGTCTAACCCGAGCCTCCTCCTTAATAACATTCGAGTCGCGATGTTTAAGACTGAGCCTCTCCCAGTTAGCTAGGAGGTGCTCCCAGTTTCCTCTCCCAGTTACCTCTCCCTGGTAAACACAGAGAGGGGGCATTCTGTAACCGGGAAAAGTTATAGAACGTGATGCACCAGATGGATCCAGATAAAGTTAAGCTACGACCTAGCTGAAACGTAACGCATTGCAAATTCAACTCTATGTAAGTGGTTTGGATAAAAGGTTTGTTTACTTTTCGGCAAATAGTAAACCGTGCATCCTAACTCTGACACCTTTGACCCTTAGCAAACGGCAAACAATACAAGCATTGCGGAGAGTAGAAAATGTCCTGTGCAGAAATCCTACAAAAGGAACTTCTTGAATGCACACCATGCAGTAGAGTAGCGCTCGGTACAGTACATCGGTCCCCCAGGACTCCTACATGTGTTTTATATTCCACAACAGCAGACGCTCTTGTGAAGATGTCAAAGCTTTAGGGGGGGGGGGGGGGGGCAATCTCCCTCCTCGAGGGGATAGATTACGAGGGCCCACGCTGTCTTTTTAAAGCCCAACTTTAGGGGGACTTCAACACCTGTGTTTCAACACCTTCATCTACGCCAACTGCCAAGTTCTGCGTGTGTTAGTAATGTATATGGGCAAGGAGCTTTGAGGTGAGGCAGGTAGAGAGAATGAGAGAGAGAGGGACAAAGGGAAGGTATGAGAGAGAGAGAGAGAGAGAGAGAGAGCGAGAGAGAGAGAGAGAGAGAGAGAGAGAGAGGCATTTCTTGTCCAAACCTCCCCAGACTACTGGATCTCAAAGGTTCTGTGTTTTCCCAGACCACAGTTTGGTTGTTCAAAAGCTCCGCTTCACTGACGTCTGTACTATACTTTATGAAGGGCTTATAAATGAATAGATGGCACACTCCTATGAGAAGGTCAATCTATATATATATCCAAAGAAAAATGGAAGTAAATGAGAGGCCATGCTCTGTCTGCTGAGGCAGAGCTGTTGTGTGAGCAGCTTGGTGATGTATCCTTGTAATTCTGCATGTGTGGCTGTCTCCATGAAGGAAAATGTCTTCATGGAGTAGGATATAGGACTGTTGTGTACCACACTGCTTCACCTGTAGCCTGAATAATACAATGCATACAATAAGTGCAAGGACATACAAACATACAATAAGTGCAAGGACGCACAAACATACAATAAGTGCGTACAAGTGCTAGTTCAGCATTTTTGGACATCTCATTTCCAAGTGAGCCACTTGGGGTCTCATTTCCAAGTGAGCCAGTGTGTTATTTATCATTGGAGACCGTTTTCAACACTTTTCAATCAGTCCTTCTAGTTGCAGAAATTGCTGGTGCTAGACTAGCACAAGTCGAGGGGAACTGCTAGCCTGCCAATAAAAACTTACCCACTCCAAAGTACACCTGATGCAAACCAATTATAATGCCCGACTAT
>NC_140273.1:847419-864919 GCF_964030765.1 Micromesistius poutassou | reverse complement strand
AATAACCGATAATAATCTTATGTTTAAATTTACGAAACGATTGGATGAATCTCGGAATAGCATCATTGTGGTATTTGTAAATCCCCCTCTGAGCTGTGCTCGTTATACCTCCAGCCTGAGGGTGCTGGAGGAAATGTTTGTATATGAACTGACTTTTTTATATTTTTGTATTGTATTTGTCTTGTGCTATTTATAGGCCTGAGTCTGAAATAAAGTTTTCATATCATAATGTTCGGTCGAACGTTTGTCGATAAGTCTTTAGTCCACGATGAACTAATCTTTGAATAGACATTATATCCATGTGTGGATTTTGAATAATGTGCTGTGTTAAAGGTTTCCTATTTCACCACCAGGTCCGGTGTTTATTCACCGTTGCAAGCCTTGCCAAATCCTCCCCCTCTAGTGACATCACCAGTGAGCGGGTCCACCTGGAGGTGTGATGGATAGGTCAGCCAACCAGTTGGTACAGTCCACAGAACAGGTTAGTGGCCTGATCCATCCATCACACACCTTGTGGTGAAGCAGGGTCCTTTAACATAACGCTTATGTTATTCGATTGTGTTCACCATCTAAAATGGTGCATTAATGTTTAGTTATTGTTCATCAATAACTAATGGCTTATTAATAACGTATGACGGAACGTTATATAAAGTGTTTCCAGGTAAACAATTTGGAAACATTTACAGCTTTTGTAAGTGGACAACTGTCAAGCAGAGGGGATAGAGAAAAGAGAGAGGGAGGGGAGACAGGGTGAGGGAGGGAGAGAAGAGAGAGAGAGAGAGAGAGAGAGAGAGAGAGAGAGAGAGAGAGAGAGAGAGATTGAGAGAGAGAGAGAGAGAGAGAGAGAGAGGAAAATGGGGAGGCCAGGGAGATAAAGAACGGTGAACCGGATGCTTTGCTGCACGCAACATGTTGTACACCAATATATCTCAGAGGCTTGTAGGCATGACAGATGTGCACAGATGAAGCTCACAGTATTGCAGTCTCTTTACTGCCTCCACAAAACACTATCCGCGTATCTCTCCACCATTCTCACTCTCCCGTGCACGGCAATGTGTGTGTGGAGTGTGTGTGTGTGTGTGTCTATATATGCAAGTGTGTGTGTGTGTGTGTGTGTGTGTGTGTGTCTATATATGCAAGTGTGTGTGTGTGTGTGTGTGTGTGTGTGTGTGTGTGTGTGTGTGTGTGTGTGTGTGTGTGTGTGTGTGTGCTGTGCAAATTGTATGGAACATTTTGATCAAGAAGCTATATGTGCATACGTGTGTATGTGCGTGTGTATGTGCGTGCATGCATGTTTGCGTGCGTGCGTGCGTGCGTGTGCGTTGTGATGGTGAGGGAGCAGTGGTGAGGAGGTGGTAACCGTGTCTGTAATCACTTTTGTTCAAGCGGCTGACGAGAGACGCAGGAGAGCCGGGGATCGGCGGTGGTTGTGCAGTGCTACAGTGCCACCTGCAGGCCGCTCTGCGCACTGCCACGCAGCTCCGACGGCCCTGTGGCCATTCAGGTGGCCTCCCAATCCCGCCCTCCGTGGGACCCACAGAGTGCCTTCAGTGCTTCCCCATCTGCGTGTGTATGTGGGCGTGTGTGTGTTTGTATGTGTTTGTGTGCGCACGTGTATGTGTTTTTTTGTGTGTTTGTGTGTGTGCGTGTGCGTGTGTGTTATTGTGTGTGCGTGTGTGTGTATGTGTGGAGAGGGGGGGGGGCGGTCATTTTTGCTTGCATTGCTGACACACTGAAATACTAAACTACGCTGATTACATCTCCCGGAACGGCCCTTTTAATTTCCTTTCGCTCCTGTTATTTTTCATATGTATCTCCTCTCTTTCTCACTGTGTGTTCTCCCCTCTGCCCCTTGGCCAGTGCACGTCCCTTTGCTTTCATCTCCAGCTACACTTCACGCCTTTTGTTTCTCATGGCTATCTCTGTGTCTTGGTTCCTTCTACGACGTTTCTACTTTTTTTTTTGTTTTGTTTACTGTCGCCGAAGGCTCCTCAACTCTTTGTGTTTTTCTTCTCCGAACTCCCCCCCCGCCGTTGACGTACGAAAGGACGGGAGTCTGTTTCCGTCTCCATTCACTCTAATTTCATGGTGGAGGTAGCAGAGCATGGTATGAGAGGAGAGACGCAGACCACCTCACCATGAAACGATGTCACAAACACACTGAACCCGGGCCTGGGCGCCGGATTGGAGGCTCAAACAGCGTAGCGACGGGATATCATCCTTCTTTTTTACCCTGGCTGTAACTGTCCCAACGGCCGCGTCGACCCGGTGACTCCTATCCCTTGATCGGTCGTTAAACTGCCCCAGGCTGGCGTTTAAACAATGATTAAATAATAAACCTGAATCAATTACGGTACCTCGTCGGTTTTCCTCCAGTGTCTAAAGCTTGGAACACACTGGCCCAACCGTTTGGGCCATCTGAAACGTTCGGGGAGACTCGGGACGAGTTTGGGAACAAATCTGTTCGGTGTGTTCTGCTGCGTTGGAAGCTTTTTGGAGCCGGGCGGACGGTGTCTGGTCCAATACGACCTGCATAGTCTGAGAGCCTGAGGATCGGATTGGAGCCATTGGATACTCTGATTGGTTGTGTGCTGCTAAGACACAACCAGCGAATCAGCGCGGTGGGTGGGTGGGAGGAGCGGACTAGCACCACGAGACTAGCGCCACCAGATGTTAAGGAGACTTACTGCATCTCCCCCAAGCGCAGAACGTACACACTGCTGTGTAGTTGGCGGTAGTCTTCGCGGTGTGTTTCAATGCAACTTTTCTGCCAAACGGGTCAGACAAGAGGCGACGGAGTGGTCGGATGAAGGCAGTTGGCCGTTGGCTTGAGCCTGGGCGGTGTGAGGGCCCCTTTAGAGGGTTTGTCGTTCTGAGACATACAACATTAACCGAGAGTCAGTGACAGCTGAACGGGAGCCAAGAGCTTTTTCCGCTCTTGGCTCCGACAGAGACGTGTCTCTCTGCTGCATTTTCAATCACTTCTGTGTTTACCTACGCGTACATATTAAGTCATCCTCGATGTGATGTTAAATGAGGCGCAGTTTGACGAGGCTGGTTAAGGTTTGTGTGAGCTGATTCGTAAAAGGAGGAGCTGTCTCGTTCGGTTTCTTTGTCCTTTGGTGTTTGAGGAGTACTTACCGACGGCCGGCTGTTTGAGGGTTGACTCGGTAACCGCCATCGGAAAGAAACGGAACAGAGAGAACGGAAAGCGACGCCAGTCACGGAGAAAACGGCACAGGCATTCAAAAGAAGTCGTGCTCAATGTTAAAATATCCCAATATTCAAATTCATGAGGTAAGCAGGGAATGTTTGGCAGGGAATGTTTTTTTTCACACACAACAAGTGGTTCGGTTCACAGCCGTGTGCCTATTCAACCGAAGCAAGGGAAAAAAAAATCGACAATCTGATCCTAAATCAAACAACTCCAGTATAGGGAAACGGCAAGTGTGCTTGTTAGCAAGCTATAGCCTTCTGAAGTTCAGACTCTTTCTCTCTTTTCCTAGTTTGTTCTCTCGCTCCTTTGTTGCGTCCCTCAGTGCTGCTGCTCTTCTGTTCGCTCGCGCTCTTCAACCTCTTCACAGGCTGTCTCTCCTTGGTAAATTGCCATGAAGAATTAAAAGATGAAGTCAATAGGAAGATATTTTGTTTCCACTGCAGAAGTTTCCGTTTTGAAGTGTCGGATGAGATTTGCGGTGATAAAGACCCCTTCTGGGGCGGAGAAACTCTAACAATGGGAAGCCAAACCCGCGTTTCATCAAAGCATGTCCGTTTACTTTGTGTCATTTCAACCCTGCACGTTAATTAGCATGTTTACACCTACGCCTACTAGCCTTCAGCATTTGAGACAGAAACATTTCTCAAGGCTAAAGTCACCGAAACATTACTTCAAGGGCAAGGGCAACAAATGTCAGATGTCAGTCGAGTCAGATTATTGTTCACAATAATCCACCCGTGTACCCATGCTGTGTTATTGGTACTCGACCGAATAATGTAATTTTCTAACCTTTGTGACTGCGGCACATTGTACACTGGCGCTTTATTTACCATGTAATTAAGTTCCCATGCAGTCTAATTGGCTGTAGGCCGGCAAATTCTATTGACGCAGACATCCCGAATGAGTTTGCATTTTGGGGGCTTTGAGTCATTTTCCATGAGCGGAAAAATTCTTTATTTATACAGAGCTTTGTACAGAACCCTGCCTCCCAGGATACCGATGGTAAAGGGCTATACACCAGATGCGAGATTGCGCTCCTTTCATTCCAGAGAAATTATTTGGAAAGTGAGAGCTCTGTGATTGTTTTGTGTATCCCCTAATGGCAGTTTATGTGCTAACAGTGCTAATGGTGTGAAAGCTATCACAATCCCTTTGATCAAGTATCAGATGACTGACTTCATAAAAGTGTGTTTTCAAGATTTTTATTTTTGGTGGTAGAAAGTGTGTATAAGTGTGTGTGTGTGTGTGTGTGGGGGGGGGGGGGGGGGGGGGGGGGGGAGTGTGTTTGCCTGTATAAAACGACACTGGTACGGTGCAGCCTTTAAAGCCACATTGAACAGACCGCAGGCAGAATCACAGACACACACGTTAGGTAATTTATCGCCTGATTGAACACAGGTTGTCAATTAAGCCCCCCCCCCGCCCAATCCGCACGGTAATGAAAGAAAGAAAGAAAGAAAGAAAGAAAGAAAGAAAGAAGGGAAGAAAGAGAGAAAGTATGAAAGGGAGGAGGAAAGGCGGAAAAGAGAGGGGGAAGAGAGAGAGAGAGAGAGAGACCGCCAGTGATGCTGGGAGAAGGCAGAAGACAAAGGCTCTCTGAATCACCGCCGAGGCCTGCCTGTTTGATGTCATTTGACTTGAGGGAATTTTCAGAATTGACAGCGTCTCCCTGAGTTGAAAGCGAGGGAACACAAACAACAGAGGAGGATTGAGATGGGTGTTCGGGAGTACTTTGAAATACTTTTGAGGCGGAAAAAAAAGAAAGAGGATCACGCAGTGTACGCACACGAATATTGTTTGTGTGTGTGTGTGTGTGTGTGTGTGTGTGTGTATGTGTGTGTGCGTGTGCGTGCGTGTGTGTTTTTTTCGGTGTGAATGAAGGTGCTAATTGTGTGTGTGTCTGTGTGTGTGAGTGTGTGTGTATGTGAATGCATGTGCGTGTGTGTGTGTGCGTGCGAGTGTGTTTTTTTCGGTGTGAATGAAGGTGCTAATTGTGTGTGTGTCTGTGTGTGTGAGTGTGTGTGTATGTGAATGCATGTGTGTGTGTGTGTGTGTGTGTGTGTGTGTGAGAGAGCCCATGTGTGTGTATGTGCATGTGTCTTCGTGAGCATATGTGTGTGTGTGTGTGTGTGTGTGTGAGAGCCCGTGTGTGTGTGTGTGTTTACATGAAACAGCCAATTTAAACGAATGCGTCTTTTCCTCGTCGCCGGGGACAACCGTCGCCATGGGAATGTGGCTGTCAGAGGAGCAGGCACACTTCCATCAGGATCCTTTGTTCTCTCGCCTCCTGTAACTCAACCCCACCGCCATCACACAGGGACGCATCTCCCTCCCCATCATCTCCATCATTATCATCATCCGCCCCATCATCTTCATCATCATCCTCATCCTCTTCCTCCCCCCATCATCTTCATCATCATCATCATCATCCTCATCCTCTTCCTCCCCATCATCTTCATCATCATCATCATCATCCGCCCCATCATCTTCATCATCATCCTCATCTTCCTCATCCTCATCATCTTCATCCTCCTCACCATCATCACCTTTATCATCTTCATCATCATCTTCATCATCATCTCCATCATCATCCTCCTCATCCTCATCCTCATCCTCATCATCACCTACATCATCCTCATCATCTCCATCCTCCTCACCATCATCAGCTTTATCATCTTCATCATCATCTTCATCATCCTCATCATCTTCATCACCCTCATCATCTTCATCCTCATCTTCATCTTCATCCTCCTCACCATCCTGGAGGTGGGTGCCAGATCACCTCTTCCTCGCCTGCACCCAGCCATCTTGTGCGTCATGTTCTGAATGTCTGGAGGCAAATAATACAGATATAGTTTTTAATGATCTTCATTCACCTCATTATTCATACCCGTGTGTCCCCGACGTCATGACAAAACAAAGTACACACCAACATAAAGAAACTGACTGCTAACAGACTATACTATACAGGCCATACGTGCGTGGTTTGATATCCACCCTGGCCATCTCCCCCACTCCTCTCTCTGTTTGATTGAATTACAGTATCTGTGCGTGTCCCGATCACAGCGCCGTAAATAAGACGCCGATGTCGGGGATGTAAGTTTAAAAAACAACAACAGATGTTGAGTCGGTGTTGATTCAGCTTCCCCCGCCAACGCGTTGACATCAACATATCTTAAAGCCCGTCGACGCCGCTATCCTTATTTTGATGTCACCCAAAGGTTGTTGACTACCGCACGAGATCAAGGGAATGCAAATTGCTGGGATTCAGCAAAGTGCGTGACAGTGACTTCAATCAAGAGCCCCCCCCCTCCCCCGACTGCGCTGCAAAGCAGATCAGGGTAATTAACCCGTCATCATCCAATCCCCGCTCCCCACTCCGCACCGGGAACAGCAGCGTTCCTATCGGCAACGCAAACAATCGCTTACTGTATCCGGTGTGTATGTGTGTGGGTATGTGTTTGTGTTTGTGTGTTTGTGTGTTTGTGTGTGTGCCTGTTTGTGTGTGTGTGTGTGTGTGTGTGCGTGTGTTTGTGTGACTGTGTGTTTATGTGGCATTTTTGTGTTTGCGTGTGTCTCTGTGTGAGTGTGTGGTGTGTGTGTGTGTGTGTGTGTGTGTGTGTGTGTGTTACCTCGAACAGGTGCTGGAGTGAATGTCACAAATCATGTTCTTCCTGTCCATTAGCTCCATGAATCATCCTCCGCAGATGATCCATTACCGCACAGGAACATGCAAATCGGACCGCTGATGATGAAGACCTTGTCCACTGCGTTCATTTGGGCTCATTGTTTCTAAATATTCAGTTAACGATCTCCTAAGGGCCGCCTCTTGTCGCATGAATCGCATGACCCTTGAACGGTGTCATGTGATAGTGGCACTCAAATCGTACTCAACGTGTTTGTCTTTTTGACTCATTGTGAATAATAAGGGGCTATTTGCGACACGTATCATTAACGGGATGATTCACACCACCCCACAAAACATCTTCTAAATGGCACAGTGTTTCCAATGAAAGAAGGATGTTTCTTCACCTGACCTACCAATGAGTCTTGCTTCAGAGCCTCATTTGATTATGCTGATGACACAGAAAAAAAAAACAACCTTAGCCTCTACCTCCCCCCACTCCCCCCCCCCCCACGTTTATCATTATGAAAATAACAAGACTAATGTCTAATGAGATGAATGAACTTATAATCACAATACTATTGTGTGTGTGTGCAAAGGCACAGCATCCACTAATGTCTCTCACAATGGATGCCGCTACTGTAGGAGCACGCTGTGCACGATTTCTGGGGGATTCATTATTTTCCTCTTATTGTTTGTTTGCTTTTGTTATTCTATGTTTTAAAGGCTGCTCATCACAGCGTAGAAATTGCTTTTGAATATCAATAGCACAGCGAAGATGGTCCGCTAGATTCTGCATTCTGCCCAGGTAGCCAGCCAGGGAGCCAGAGCTTTTCCATTCTCTCTGTCTTTCCCTCTTAATATTTTTCTTCATCTATCCCCCCCCCTCATTCTCCAAGATGATGATTTGTAATCACCTAATATCATGGCACAATGAACAGATTGCCACCAGTCACAAGTGGAGGCCACCCGAGACACAACAGAGACAGCAAGCAAATAACAAAAGGAAGAAGCAACTCCTTTCTCATTAAAAGAAAAATCGGATCAACCCACAGACAACAACCCACTTTCTGTGTGTGTGTGTGCGTGTGCGTGTGCGTGTGCGTGTGCGCGCGTTTGCGGCTTTTGCGTCTGTTGGTTGCGTGTGTGCATGTGGCCCGGCGCACGCACACGCTACGTGCGTGGGTGTGTTAATGCCTGAGCGGGAGTTGGACTACAGTGAAAGCCTATGAAAACTAACCTCTTGCTCCCACGCAACCTGCCAGGGTGTCTGCAATAAACCTTCCATCAATCAAACAATCGCGCGGTTAACCACCTCCAACGACGACACCTGCTGGGTGGAAGTCACGGCAACCACGGCTGTCTGAGCGAGGGAGCCGTCAGGTTTCCGCGGCACGGTCGACGGGGCGAGGGAAGTGGAGTGGGCGTGGAGCTCCCCCTGATGGGGGAGACAGGTGACTGAGTAGCAGGTGTGGTTAATCAAAGTGCTAATCATCCCGTCTCGTGTTACGGCGCTGGGCTTTGCGAGGACGAAGGAGGCAGGGAGCGAGCTGCGAGAGCAGGTTTTCAGACAGGGCGTTTCAGTTTTGATTGATAGCGGGACAATAAAAGTCACACTGTTATGCTGCTAGTTTGAGCCCGCTGTCTATTCCCTCATTTACATACATATTGAGGCTCACTTTCACATTGTGTTATTCCAGAATATAGCGGTCATTCACCGCAGGTGCGGGAACTCATTTATTTCACCGACACCAAAACAAGACAGGAGCAACGCTCCTTGGTTCAGACTTATTGTTCACCTCCCCGCTTCATGAAAGTGAAAGCTCTGCGGTCGACAAAAGCTGACTTCTCGCCTCCTCCTCCAGGGTTCATAACCAGGTCTGTGTGCTCCCAGGGACCCCCAGTCCACCCTGAAGACCCCCCCCCCCTCGCTGACCTCCACCCACCCCCACCCTGACTGCTGATGACTGCTCCGCCTTCTCCGGTGGGAAGGTGACTTTGTGAAGCCCGTGTGGGGCTTGCTAATCGGGTTTTTTGTCGTACTTGAAGCAAGTGAGGAAACTTTCTGTCGGGGATTTGAAGGGAATTGTTTCAGACAAACAGATTTGCAAAAATGTAACTGACGAAAAACAAAAGAATCATGTTCCACAGTTGACAGCATAATGAGACCTGCGTTATAAAATAGCCTGGGAGAGCAGAAATCCGTGCCTAATGTCTGACTGCGTTATTTAGAGTTGATAGGATGTGTGTCACAGTCTCCTGCACAAATGTGTTTTAACTGAAAAGGTCACTCCTCCTCAAACATCAGGTTATTAACAACGTGTTTCCGCCCACATCCTCTCAGCACCCCTTCACCAAGAGCCCAGTAGCCAGACTCCCTTGCCCTCCACTGGTCCCTGCTCTCCTCCTCCACGCCGACCGAATGCTAGAGGATGCTTCTCAGCACAGTGGAAGGGGAGCGAGGTCAGACTGCAAGGTTCGAGCCATTAAAGTCTGGACCTCGCCTGGTTTCTTTGGTTGGAGACGTGGGCTATTTCTCAGAAGCACACGTCTTAACAAGCGAATGCTTACTATCTCCGTTGGGGGTGGGTGGGGGGGCTGGGTGCAGCAGAAGACCCCTTGAGATGAGAGATGTGCTCTCGAAAGCGAGCGGAAGTCACACAGTGAACTTTCGTTCAAGTCTTTTCCATTAGACTAGTTAATGTATTTAACCTTGCAAATTAGTATTTTTTGCTCCAATGGTGCTTGTGAACATTAGAGGTTCAGCGAGAGGGATGGTGAGATTGGGAGAGAGAGAGAGAGAGAGAGATAGAGAGAGGGAGGGAGAGAGAGAGAGATGGAGAGAGAGAGAGAGAGACTGAGTGACACCCGGAGTGGGAGAGAATGCGAGAGTGAATGTTTGCTGAACCAGTCTGGTACACTTGACCTCTTGACGCTATTTTTGTTAACCATCTCCCTCCACGGTTAGCTTTGAGCAGATCTATCGCAATACAACACAACATTCACTGAGGAAAAGATATGCCTCCTACAACAGTTGACACCGAGTAGGCGGCTGTTTTGCACGCATGTGTGTTAAATCAGAACTCATGAAAATATGAAACAAATGATGAGTGGTTACGGCACATTGAAATGGCTGCTAAAAAACTCTATCACTGAAAGGGAAAACAAGAATCGTGTGTCCTAACCTGACCGCAATAAGAAGACCTGTCACATAACAGTGTTGCATTTCTGCTTATCTAATAGAACAACTCAATGTGTTTGACCTGCATCCTGTATCACGTAACTTACAGTGGAAATATAGTGGCTCATGTGTACATATATGTCTGTATCTTTTGACATAGCAGAAAAAGTCGATCAAATGGTTAAGAAACTTAATAGATCCGTTAACGATTAATGTATACGGTAGGAGAATGATGACACATACATGTTCTATCAATGTCTATGGCGACTTCTGACCAGATCTGACAGATGATTCAATCCTATTCTTTGCTACTTTGACCTTCCCTGAAGGCTATCCCTAATGCTTTACTGCATTCACAAGGCGTATATTGTACTACTGCTGCAGTGTTCTGTAATATTATCTCTTCTGGATAAGAGGATCTAATAATATTAGTTATTACTGACCATGTAAAAGCAAGCCAGTGGGTGGTTAATGTTCTGAATGATTTGCATGGAAACACTTTCATGGCAATAATTAATCTTTCCAGGGGGGGGTGGGTTTTGTATCTACTTCTGAAATACGGAATTCAACTGTAAGAGATTCCACTTTCATTTAGTCACCTTTTTCTATCAACCGACTCATTTATTTTGAAGTGTATAATAATAATTAGAGCAATTCTTCCAACTGTCGAAATGTGTCTGCATTTGTCTCCGCAGACCCAACTGATTTTAGAAACTCATTATTTCCAATGCTTTTAATAAAAGTTACACATTTGAAGTTTGAGTGTGTCTATTAAAGGAATCACTCACTGGCTTTTGGAAACTATGATGAAAGTACTAAAGCCTAGCACTTTCATCGCAGCTTCCAGAGGCCAGTCTAACTATATGGTCTAGTAACTAAACCATACAGACGGAGAGCGACTGTCATCGCAATATGCATCGCGTTTCAATAAAGACACGCAATTCAATCACATATTGTATTGTTATCCTTTTAATCAACTAATGTATACAGGAACTTTCGACATTAAAAAAAATATGTAGGCGATTTCAGTTGAATACAAAGTTTTTTAATTAACTAAACTATTAATTATGGCATATGTTGAGGTTCGGCTATATGGGCCCATATCCAGCTCAGGGGCCAATAGAATCATCCTAATTCCCCAACTGCCATCCCCATCCCTCACCCAGCCCCCCCCTCGCCCATTTACGGTCGTGCTGATAAGATGCCAAGACAAGCCTCTCGTGATTACATTAGAATGGAGAGGGGGGAGAGACGGACGACCAGGGAGGAAGGCAGAGACACAGAGAGAGAGAGAGAGGGGGAGAGAGGGACGGCCAGGGAGGAAGGCAGAGACACAGAGAGAGAGAGAGGGGGAGAGAGGGACGGCCAGGGAGGAAGGCAGAGACACAGAGAGAGAGAGAGGGGGAGAGAGGGACGACCAGGGAGGAAGGCAGAGACACAGAGAGAGAGAGAGAGGGGGAGAGCGGGACGGCCAGGGAGGAAGGCAGAGACGCAGAGAGAGAGAGAGAGAGAGGGGGAGAGAGGGACGACCAGGGAGGAAGGCAGAGACGCAGAGAGAGAGAGAGAGAGAGGGGGAGAGAGGGACGACCAGGGAGGAAGGCAGAGACGCAGAGAGAGAGAGAGGGGGGGAGAGAGGGACGGACAGGGAGGAAGGCAGAGACGCAGAGAGAGAGAGGGGGAGAGAGGGACGACCAGGGAGGAAGGCAGAGACGCAGAGAGAGAGAGAGAGGGGGAGAGAGGGACGGCCAGGGAGGAAGGCAGAGACACAGAGAGAGAGAGAGGGGGAGAGAGGGACGACCAGGGAGGAAGGCAGAGACACAGAGAGAGAGAGAGGGGGAGAGAGGGACGACCAGGGAGGAAGGCAGAGACGCAGAGAGAGAGAGAGAGGGAGAGAGCGAGAGAGAGAGAGAGAGAGAGAGAGAGAGAGAGAGAGAGAGAGAGAGAGGACAGAAGCAGACAGAGGGAAGGTGAAATAGAGTAGGGGAAAAAATCAGCTAGACGACCAAAAAAACATACACCAAAGAGGTCACGAGTTGTGGTGGAAAGGGGCTAAAAGCAGGCAGCCATAAAAAAAAGTGTAATATAGCAAAATTGGCAAGGAAAGAGTGGTGAATATATTTTGGCTTGGTAGAGAGGCTT
Organism: Micromesistius poutassou; assembly: GCF_964030765.1. Taxonomy (NCBI): domain Eukaryota; kingdom Metazoa; phylum Chordata; class Actinopteri; order Gadiformes; family Gadidae; genus Micromesistius; species Micromesistius poutassou. The sequence continues at coordinate 852,757 of NC_140273.1, read as the reverse complement.
TTTACGGCTGCCTGCCATATTGTACTTCAGCAGGTCAAGGAGACTACGAAAGTCGCCCTAAATAACAGTAAATAGCCGTGCTAAAGCCCGCCAGCAGGTGACTTAATTTATATATAGCGATAGAATATTATATCACGCTCAAATGAATCAAGTTCGGGAAAAATACAATTCACTGTCTCTCCCCGAGCCGAGCGTTTTGGGATAAGGGACGCCACCAATCCCATCCTCGAGAAATAAAGAATTACAATAACGCCCCGGTATCCAGTAACAGTGTTGCCTTTCTCTCTCTTATTATCATATTGTGTCGCGTCTAGAGAAAAAGAGAGCGTGACTAAACCAGACAAGACAAACGCGTGCTGTTCTCGTAAATCTGCTCGCTACTCTGAGCCTTTTAGTTCCCCCCCCCCCCCCTTCAACACACACCTCGTGGCCACCGCTCTCCGTCTCCCCAGCCCTCCGCCGCCAAACCCAGTGTTCCTGGCACCGCTCCACCCCTCGTTCTGTAGCGCTACCTGCCAGCAACCGCTGCCAAGTGTGTACCAGCTTTTAACACCATAAACTCCCCTGGCTGGCCGCCATCTTCTACCACTTCTACCGCTGCTTCTTCTACTGCTTCTCCTTCTTCTTCTTCTTCTGTCTGTGTCTTCTTTGTTTTTCTTGGTATTTTAACTCGCAGGATGCACACAAACTCATTGCACACATTGTGTTTTGCGAATGTACACGGGAAAGAGATGCGGTCGTTACATGTAATTAAATTACACACACACACGCACGCACACACGCACACACATGCACACACAGAGGCAGGATGTCTGCCATCTTCGACAGCTGCATGGTAATTTGGCTGAAGTTAACAAGGGCCCTCATTCCTGATAGTCTTTTCATTATGTGAACATGTTCAGACCGTTAATTACATAAACACTGATCAAGAAGATGACGATGTGACTGGTGAAGGATAGAACCTTCCTGGGTGCAGTCCTCTGCTTGTACATCTCTTTTTAACTGTGTTATCACAGTGGGATCATAACAGAGCACATAGAAAAATAGCACGCTTTATGGGGATATTCTAGCCCAACCTCATCTCCAGTGACCGACTACATTAAAATCTTTTGAAGTTGAAAGTACAAATACAGTCGCTCCTGTCTCTGTTCCCCTTCCTCCTGTACACAACTGACTTTGTCCCCAATAAAGACCCCCCGCCACCTGCAGACCTTCTCCGATGACTCTGCCGTGGTTGGACGCATCAGGGATGGTGAGGACCAGCTCTGGTGTGAGCTCAAACACCTGCAGCAACACCACGGGGCGGCTTGTGGCTCAGGAGGCACAGCGGGTTGTAAACCGTGAGGTTGAGGCAGGTCAATCCCCGGCTCCTCCTAGCTAGAGTGTCGAGCTGTCCCTGAGCGGGACGCCTCACCCTGACTGCTCCTGACGAGCTGCGCTGTCGCCCTGCATGGTTGGCTCCGATGTCGGTGTGTGAATGTGTGCATGGATGGGTGCATGTGAGGCAATATTGTAAAGCGCTTTTACTGGCTACTGCGCAGCCACTTTAGCGGCTAAGCGCTGTGTAAATGCAGTAAGACGAAGGAGCAGAGGATCTGGGAACACTGATACACCTTCTCCATGTAGTGGATGAAGACCATGCTCTATATATATATATATATATATATATATATATATTTATGAAATGGGTGGCTTAAATCAAGGGATCTGATTGGTTCCCAACTGTTGTATATTGAGCGTATACACACAGCTATGACGCCCGTTCAGTTTACGGAGTTCAGTATCACTCCGCGCCTAACTTGAACTGTTGTTTATTTATACATAAAAGCAATAGCATAGTTCACTGAAGCCTAAAAAATATGTTGATTGATGGAGAGGGTGGAAATGTTGTAAAGCAATAGGCACACAGTGCCAGAGTGAACTCGATAGTAGGCTAAATTGCCGGTGAACCAAGCTACCGTCTTTAGCCTAGCCTTCTCTCTGAAGGACGCTACAGTGTGTTGCATAGCAACCGCCGTACACTTTGCCGGCAGCCAGGAGGGACTACTTTTTTGTATTTGTTAAAAGAAATGCTTTTCCGACTTTCTAGCTTTTTTAAAATTGAGGGTGTCTATGACTTTCATTTCGCCATACTTACGTAACCATTTTATACTTCAGTCAGTGGTATACGTTCATTATACCACAATTAAGGGGGTCGCGCCCCTTAACTGTGGTATAATGACCGTATACCACAGCCTGTCGTGATCTATTGCTTAAATATATAAGTATAAAGGTGTGTTCACACCAAGAATGAAGGCTAGGTGCGAATCCATACAAAGTCAATGCAAAGGCGTGATTAGAGGCAAATTTTCTCCCGATGATATTATCAACCCATAAACGACAGCATTGGGTTCTCCGACGTCTCTGGTACTTCCACAACAATAGCACAATGTAACGTTGATTATCTCGGCCCTGGTTGAGAATAAATTGGCGGAAAGAAAGAAACGTTGTTGTTAGGGTTCGATAAGTTTATGCAGTCAAACGTGTGTTACTCGAATAAAAAAGCACAGGAAAAACAGGAAAAGCACGGTAACGGGGTTTCTCCATTTGGAAAACAAGCTTGACCGGACTGCAGTGAAGTCCAACGCTGTCCACAAGCAGGGCCAGAGCAGACTCTACTTCCGGAGGAATCTCAGGATCCTCTCGGGGCGTCTGCAGCTTCCCCGCTGTGGATGTCCTTTGATGCCGCGGCGGCCGGTGCCCTCTCTCTCCTGAGCCGCGAGGGTTTGGGCCGGCAGCGTGACGGTGACTGCTGACGACTTAACCGCTGATAAGGAAGGGCGGTTCCCCCTGGTGGCCGCCACAGAGGATGCCGTCCAAACTCCTCTCTGTCCTTGACAAGGACGCCCACCCGCCCGTTCAACAGAGTTTCTCGTCGAGTTGCTGTCTGAAGTACGTTCCGCAAACCGACTCGCTGCTGTGAGGAGTTCCACCGAGCGCCGCAGGACGTCCTCACTCTTCATTCCTGCGGCCTTCAAACACTCTTACACCTCTGACTGCTGGAAGTGACCGAGTCACTCTGAACTCACTGTGCTGTCAATTTAATTCAGCAACTTTGAAGTCAACCAGTTAAGTATTTATCTTATCCAGATGCTCTGCACCTGGGACACTTTACTTTATTTATTTATTTTCACCCACTTCACTCAACTTCAGTGACATGTATACTTTTTATGATATATACAAGCATATTTAATCAGTCAGATGCTTATTATATTTATATAGTTACAATATTTATATTTATGCTGCTAGGTTTGTTTATTCTAATCTATTTACTTTGATATTTCTGCCTTGAACTGAGCAACTGTAACCAATAACTTCCTTTGGGATCAATACAGCAATTTGTATCAGTATCTTTATCTGTATATGACAAGGCCTACTACGTAATATGTAGCCTTTATGCTATGAAGCTAGCTTCATGAAACACAGAGAGCTGCCATGAGGGAGAGCACAACAGAGAAAGATGTCGAGAGTGAGAGAGAAAGAAAAACAGATGGAGAGAGAAAGAGAGAGAGAGAAATAGAGAGAGGGAGGGAGAGAGAGAGAAAGAAAAAGAGAGATGGAGAGAGGGAGAGAGAGAGAGATGGAGAGAGAAAGAAAAAGAGAAATGGAGAGAGAAATAGAGAGAGGGAGGGAGAGAGAGAGAAAGAAAAAGAGATGGAGAGAGAAAGAGAGAGAGGGAGAGAGAGAGAAAAAAAGAGAATGATGGAGAGAGAAAGAGAGGGAGAGAGAGAGAGAAAAAGAGAATGATGGAGAGAGAAAGAGAGAGAGGGAGAGAGAGAGAAAGAAAAAGAGAGAGATGGAGAGAGAGAGGGAGGGAGAGAGAGAGAGAAAGAAAAAGAGAGAGATGGAGAGAGAAAGAGAGAGGGAGGGAGAGAGAAAGAGAGAAAGAAAAAGAGAGAGATGGAGAGAGAGAGAAAGAAAAAGAGAGATGGAGAGAGAAAGAGAGAGAGAACAAGCATTGGTGTAAGGGAAGACAGATCCGCCTGTATACTTTTGTTTTGCGGGGTGGGGGAGGTTGAGAGAAACAAAAACCCATCATCTTATTTCAAAAATAACATCTTGTTTGCCCGCGATAAAACAAATTATATTCTCTGTTTCAACAAATGTGCCTTCAGAATCTCATAAAGCTCTCATGAGCTATCATAACTCAGCTTTACCCCTCTCTTATCACGCCTCTGATTTCTGCTCGGGCTCCCCGCGCGTCGCGGTGTGCCGCTCGGCTTTATATTACAGATAAGTGGAAAGGAGGCCGGCGTTTACTTCGTTTTATTTTTGTACGTATCTTTCTCCTCCTCCTCCTCCTCATCACACCTTATTTATCTGGTGCGGATGGGGGCTGGGTCTGGAGGTTATTAGTGGCTGAGATGCTCTGATACCATCTCCCTGAGCAGAGTTGGTATCCAGGGGTTCGGGGGGGGGGGGGGCAAAACATTGCGTATCAGCAGAGTTGTACGCGACCCCTTTTTCCGAGCGGAAGGGGGCCGTGGAAAAGATTATTTTATTTAGTTTTAAGAAATGAAAACGTGCAGCTTTTTTTTTTTACTTTGAGATCACCTTTTGGCTTTTCCCCTCCACACACAAACAACAACACTCACTTTGGGAAAGCCCTAACAAAGGAGTTGGAGCTTTTTCTACATCTAAAAGGGTCTGTCTGGTTGAGTCCTGCTGATGAAAGCACACAGAATAGAGCGAGGGGGGGGGGACAAGTGAAGCTCAGCGTTTCGGAGGAGGAAACCAATCCCTTCACTGGGGTCGGCTCCGACCTTCTCCACGGGAGTTCACAAGAGTGTTCCAAGCTCGCCTAGACTCTGCATCGCCTCCCCCCCTCACAACCCCGGGAGGAGAGGACAACGAGGAGGTGGATCAATTAGGAAGGAGAAGATAGGGTAAGGGTGTCGATAACAAAGTCTGTGTGTGTGTAGGGGTCACCAACATGTGTATCACTGTGAGAGTGGCCCTGCATACGGACGCCTGCGTGTGGAAGGAACTCCAGGGTTACTTTAGGTTCGATGCTGTCTGTATGGATCATGTTAAAGGTTCTATGGTGTCCAAATGGTTCTCTGGTGTCCGTCGCGTTTTGTCCGGTCTTGCTTGCAGGGACACGTCGACACCAGGAGGAGCCGAGGATCGAACTAGCAACCTCCCGGTTACACGTCAACCTGGCTCTACCTCCTGAGCTAAGCCGACCCTGAGAACCATACAGACACCAGAGAACTATACCGACACCAGAGAACCAATGGAGTCCGTATGGTTATGTATGGTTCCCTGGTGTATGTATGGTTCTCTGGTGTCTGTATGG
>NC_140273.1:842419-844919 GCF_964030765.1 Micromesistius poutassou | reverse complement strand
TATATATATATATATTAGTTATATTCTCTGCAGATAGTTTTTTATAGTCAGTCACACCATAATTATTCTACCCTTGGCTGAATTGTGTGGTGCCGCCCTCAAAAGACACAAAGAAAAGGTTTGACATAAAAAATAATGGCCTTAAATAATAGGTCATTTTCCCCTGCTCCCATCACTGCCACAGTTATGAAGGGTACAAAGGCCGGGCTCCATGCAGATCTGTGTGACGCTGGACTGGATACGCATCGGCCACAATGTGATCTTGATCTTCACCCCAGGAGGCAGTCAGGTCAGCAGAGGAACCGCAATCAAATCACATCTCTTTGTTTGTCACTCGGGAAGTAAATATGACGGCCGCGTCCTTTTTGCTCATTTTGTTTGATATGAACAGTTTAGCAGACTATATGTCGCAGCTGTATGTTATTTAGCAGCAGCTAGGTTGTTAGGGGCAACCATCTGCATGTCCCAAAGGCTTAGCAAATACAAAAGACACAAGCATGTTAAAAGAAAGTAAACTAGTCATAACCCAAGCCAGAACAACAGAGGCAAAAGCTACAACACATACGCCAACGCCTCAACACAAATACAAAAGCCACATCATAATAATAATAATGGCCGGCTATTATTGACAGCGTACTATTATGGACTGCACAGGTGAAAGAGGAAAGTTGCTGCCCGTTTCAGCAGGATTACTACAGATTACAGTGCAGGCCTATTTTGTAGAATCAACCTGTATTCTGCCATTTGTATGGAAAGAACATCGAATTCATGTATGACGGTGATAAGCCTGGCACCAGGGACGGTAACGTTTCAAAGATGGCTTATTGCTTTATAGGCTCAGGCATTTATAGGCATCAACCTTCTGTACTATATGAGTATAAATAATCAGCATATTTGAGTATATAAAAACAGTCTGCAGGCGATAACAGTCGACTTGTTTAATTGTCAACATCTGTTGATGCTCACTTTGTTGCTGTGGTTGCCTTTGTTGGCAGTTTTACCATAATTATTTTCAACTTTGCAAGGCATTTCGGAAATGCAGTTCATTCGACACTTCCCAGCCACCGTACTTACAGGGCGTCGGCAAGAATGACGACAGGTCAGCTGGGGACATTGGGGATCGAACCCAGTACCCTTCGGATCCAAGCCGAACAGACTAGTCTCTACTCTATCCTGCCCCCCTCAGGTGAGCTCTAATGCCGCGGTACGAAGGCACAGGTTCAGCGTTCACCGACCGCCGTGTTGTTGGTCTCAACCCTTCCCCTCTTTTTTTCGTGAATAAAGAAAATATCTCAGGGCATCAAACTTAATCACATGAAGCACGGGGAATGAAAAATGAAAACTAAAGTTTGTTTCTATTGCATGGCATTCTAAACTGTAACTGATGAATTTCTCCACGCAGTGCGCCTCTCGCCGCGCCGTTTCCACGGTGAAGCGGCGAGGAAAACGGAGACAAAATGAGAAAAAAGCAGGGTATGAATCGGTAAGCAGTATATCAATAAGGCGGTGATGGCAGCCTAATACGGCTGGGCAGGCAGAGTGACAGAGGATGGGGAAAAGAGAGAGACGGAGGTGTTGGAGGGGGTGGAATTGGGCCGACAGTAGGGTGGAGACTGGGACAGAGTTAGGAAAAATGAGCCTGTCCCCAGGTTTGGGTTAGAAACACTTATAACTCAGGCCCATAGATTATGACAGTCCAATCTTCTGGGCCAGTGCCTGAAAAATAACCACAAATACCTAGCGCCCATGCACGCCCACACACATATGCATGCACACGCTCACACTCACTCAGACTCACACACACACACACACACACACACACATACACACATACGCATGGCACACAGAACGAATAGGCAGGAAAGGAGAATAGGAAAGTTGGAAAGAGGGAGGGAAATGAGAAAGTGAATAGAGTTGGAGCCGGGGAGAATGAGATGAGGGACATAGGGGGGAAGAACGTGAGAAGTGGAATGCAAGACGGAAAGGGAAGGAGCAATTGTGTGTGTGGAAAATGCATGAAAAGGAGAATGGAAGGAGAGGGAAGCATGTGGAGGTGAAGCTGGGATGGATCAGAGGCCGGAACAGAGAGCTTCCGAGACAAAAGGTCCATAACATTAAAGGTAGAATTACAAATAAATGAATCGGTGAAGGAGAGTGAGACAAGGGAAATAGAGATGGAGATTGCGTTGTATCCCATGGAGGTCCATTAGGAGATATCCCACTGGTCGACAGAGCGAGTGAGTGTGAGAGTAAATCAGCGAACACACAGGTAACTCCCTGCTTAGCTTTTAGAACCGGAGAGAGAACATGATGTGAGGAAAGTAACAGAGACTCAGGCTCTGGTTGTATAGTCAGAGACATGACATCCTCCGTCACTTCCTCGATACTTTCCCTTGAGCTCAAGGGAATACGTCTTGAGGTAAAGGAAGGATGTGGAGAATTCCTAAGGACATGGAAAACCGCAGTGTTATTTTTGCTACAGCGGATGTTCTGGTGGAAC
>NC_140273.1:836443-842219 GCF_964030765.1 Micromesistius poutassou | reverse complement strand
GGGAGGATGGAGGAGGGGAGAGAGGGAGGGAGGGAGGGAGGGAGGGAGGGAAGGAGAGAGGGAGGAGGGAGGGAGGAGAAGGGAGGGAGGGGGGAGGGAGGGAAGGAGGAGGGAGGTAGGGAGGAGGGAGGGAAGGAGGTAGGGAGGGAGGAGGGAGGGAGGGAGGGAGAGAGGGAGGGGGGGAGAGAGGGAGGGAGGGAGGAGGAAAGGAGAGGAGAAGAAGATGATGAAAGAAGATGGAGTCTGTCCAGGTGTTTTCATGCTAAACAGAGGTTTGAATAAATAGCTAATCAAAAATGTCACAACAAAGACTGTAACTATTATTAAGAGGATATACAAATACAAACACAATGACTTGACTTGAAAACACATTCATCTAATTTTGAATTATTAAATCACACATCCTTAGCCTCATAGCATAAGTGCCTTAGTCCTATTTTAAGGTTAATCTTGAATTTAGTGTAAAAAGAAAAGTCGAATCGATGACTTGGGCAGACAGTGATTATGCAACGTAACAAAGCACTCTGAGGCACAAGCCAACGAGGCACGGTGAAGGAGCAGCGTTAGGAGAGTACAGCGGGGTCAGATAACACAATTTGGCCAAAATATGACCGAGGCAATTATGGCCTTGGGCCTTAACGATGTGTCCTATGAATGGAGGCTTCCGTACCACAGTGAACCCGCTGATGGCGAAGAACATCTCGAAGCCGCTGTAGATGAAGAAGGGGCAGAGGAGGCGGAGCCGATAGTCTCTCAGGTGTTTGAATGGCAGCTGGAAGATGTTCCCCAGCCAATGCTGCGCAGGTCTATCTCCTCCGTGGGCCGGTAGGCGGGGCCACACAGCACCAGGAACTGCACAGGAAGAAGAACGCGCACGTTTTTAAATTAAATTAATGGATGTCACAAAAAATGGCTTACACTAAAAATAACATCCAAGTAAGGAATGGTCCCGGGTTCGACGGTCCAGGGGGCAGCCAGGCAATTTGTTTAACCCACGGGGGGAAATTGATTAAAAGTCTAATTTATTCATTGACGTACGAATTAAACAAATCCTGAGCTAAGTCGAAGACACGCGCGTCTGGTCTGCTCTGATAGTGGAAGACCCGCAGGTCCGTTCTCACTCGACCACAAACAAGACGGCAGACTGAGACTGAGAATACAAAAATATTGAGAGCCCATAGTCCCGCCCCCACCCAGCCCATAGTACCGCCCCCACCCAGCCCATAGTCCCGCCCCCACCCAGCCCATAGTCCCGCCCCCACCCAGCCCATAGTCCCGCCCACACCCAGCCATAGTCCCGCCCCCAGCCGGCCTTACGATGATCATGGAGAGGAAGGCGAACCCCATGAGGATGCTCTCCACCTTGATGAGCAACATGGACTGGGGCAGAAACACGAGCACGGTGGAGTTGAAACCCGGGATCAAGCCTCTGATTTCCGCTCCTGGCACACAGGGCGGGACACACACAACACACACAACATGAACAACAACACACATACAACACACAACATGAGCACCACTTCATGAGGCACTTGAGAAAGGCGTGCATCAGCCAATGAGGGCGGAGGCTCGCTACTCTTCTGGTTGTTGGTCTTCTTGGTACTTCCTCCTATTCAGAAGGTGCACTTTGACTAACCTGTACATGGACTCACTTCTAAGGCACACTCTGGATGAAAGCGTCTGCTATAAGACTTAATGCAAAAAAAAACAAGCGAAACCATGAAGTGGAACAAACTTCAAAGGAGTTTCATTTTAATACAAAACGAGAAGTGAGATACCTCGCGGGCCAGGTGTCCGACCGTGTCTCTTCTCACTCTGTGTCCGTTTATAAAAAAAGCAGTTGGGTGTCTGTAAACCTGTCCTGCCTTTCAATTTGCAGTGTGAATCGTAGCGTGAAATGTCAAGAGAGAAGTCGTTAAAAAAAATGGCGAATGATTGGATGTCTTCAAAAAAAAAAGAGTAAGAAAACCCAGAGGTGTTTGGTCCATTATGAACGGTAAACTAGTAGACATGTGAGGGGGTTGCTGCGTACTTCCTGTTGTGATTAGTATTGAGTGCCTGTGGCCTTGAGCTGGTCACCTAGTACCGGTTATCTAAAGGGACCCTTATTCACACCCAGGTCTCTGTCTGACGACCAGTCCTTTAACGAAGCCCATCTTTGCGGCATGCGGCATGTGGCTCAGGACTCAGCGGTAGAGTGGGTTGACTTGTAACCAGAAGGTTGCTAGTTCAATCCCCGGAGTGTCGAGGTGTCCCTGAGCGAGAGCTGGCTGTCGCCTGTTGCATGGCTGACTCCGCTGTCGGTGTGTGAATGTGCGCATGAACGGGTGAATGTAGGATAGAACTGTAGAGTATGGTAAAGCGCTTTGAGTGGCCACTGGTTAGAAAAGCACTGTGTAAATGCAGTCCATTCCCGTTTTAAATCCATGACATGGCCCAAATGTGCCCACCCGGATGTCAGTGTGTGACTACACGACCTGGTGGTTTAATCGTGTTCCCCCGTAGGCAGTAGATGAAGAGTGTGTGTGTATGTGTGTGTGTGAGTATTTACCACAGTGCTTGACACTGTAGAGGGTGTGATTGTAGTCCTGGAGAGAGTCGTGGAGAAAGAGTCTCACAGGGAACTCTGCAAACACCAGACTCAGCTGACCGGGAACAGAAAGCAGAGAGGTGTTTTACTGCACAGTGACACCTCGGTTGTTTTTAGACACAGTGTTACCTTGTGCATTCCTTCATATGTTTTCTATTTGTGTTTGGTGCTAGATAAATAAAACCCATTTGGAGAATAAGCATTAATGACTTTTCTCTTTTTCCACTGTTTCCCACTGGCCCTGGCCTTCTTGCAGTAATCGTTGTGTATGAAGGGGGTGCTGGCACTCTGGCATTACTCTTTTACCTTTTGCATATGCGGTGGTCCACAAAAGTTCTCGATTACCATTAAGTGGTACGGTCCCTTAAATCATGGGCTGGGAACCACTGGTCTCAGCATAGGCTACTCCCTGCCAACAACTCCTCAACCCGAGGCCTGGAACACACAGCGTTGAGTAGGAGACGCAGGCGTTGCAGGGGGGACTCACGTTGAAGATGATGTAGAAGACGGACTGGAAGACGATGATGTAGGAGCGGCAGGCGCCCTTCGGCAGCCTCTTCTGCTCCTGCACGTGCTCCTCTTTGTAGTTCACGTACTCATAGTACTGCTGGGCCATCCTGGCTCAGTGTGTGTGTGTGTGTGTGTGTGTGTGTGTGCGTGTGCGTGTGTGTGTGTGTGCGTGCGTGTGTGTGTGTGTGTATGAGTTATGAAAAGAAAAGAGAACATGGTTGAGATTAAACATATTCATCACAAAGAGCGTCAAAAGGGTGTCAGCTTGCTCGATAGTGTCAAGCTTGTGCGTGCGTGTGAACATATTGTATGAAAGCAGAAATAATAACAGTGCTGAGATAACAAACGTGAATAGAAAAAAGAGGAGAACACTTTTTTTGACCACTCAACATTTTCTTTCAAAATTGTTTTAAACAGCATTGTCTGAATACTTTACATCTAATACCAAATAGGAAGTGGTTACACAGTGGAGTGTCTGCTCGCTCTTTAACATAAGATATAATAACACATATTTTATATTTATATATTATAAAACGGGTGGCTTAAATCAAGCGATCTGATTGGTTCCCAACTGTTGTATATTGAGCGTATACACACAGCTATGACGCCCGTTCAGTTTACAGAGTTCAGTATCACCCCGCGCCTAACTTGAACTGTTTATTTATATATGAAAGCAATAGCATAGTTCACTGAAGCCTAAAAACATGTTGATTGCTGGAGAGGGTGGAAATGTTGTACAGCAATAGGCACACGGTGAGTGAACTACTCGATAGTAGGCTAAATTGCCGGCGAACCAAGCTACCATCTCTAGCCTTCTCTCTGAAGGACGCTACAGTGTGTTGCATAGCAACCGCCGTACACTTTGCCGGCAGCCAGGAGGGACTACTTTTTTGGATTTGTTAAAAAAAATGCTTTTCCGACTTTCTCGCTTTTTCAAAATTGAGGGTGTCGATGACTTTCATTTCACCATACTTACGTAACCGTTTTACCGTTGCCGTTTTACCGTCGACAACGCCCCTAAACTGTGGTATAATGACCGTATACCACAGCCTGTCGTGATCTATTGCTTAAATATACATGACATAATATATATTTATTATGTTATTGTAAATATTATTTGTTTATATTTATATATATATATATATATACTTTTACTTATCTATTACATTCTTTTATTGTATGACAATGTTTATATTGCATCATTGTTAGACTGGTATTCAAGCCCCTACCAGACACGGACTGGCAAGTCCGTAATGAGCTAGGGAAAACTGCTTTTAGTTGTTTTGCCCCATCAGCCTGGAACACCCTGCAGCATGAGCTAGGTATTAACACCTTGGTTCCATTTAACCTTTTTTAAGACATTGCTCAAAGACCACCTGTCTCATTTATGTAATTGTTTTAATTAATTGTGTTTGTGGTTATTTATATGTTTTATTTGTCTGTTTTTCTTTCTGCTCTTAACATTTTATCCTCTGTTATCTTAAATCGATGTTTTATTTATGCTCATTGTATTTTACTTGACATCATTGCAAATGAGGGCTTTGCCCTCAATGAATTTTCGAGTTTAAATAAATCAAATAAAATATGTGAAGCAAGTCTGCCTTGTGTATGAAAAGCTATATAAATAAAGTTGCCTTGCCTTGCCTTGCCTATATATGAATTATTTAAAATTGCATCTTATGACACGGTCACGGTATTCTAACACAGACCTCGTCTGTCTCTCTTGTGTCTCTCTCTGTCGTCTTGTCAGCCTGCGTACGTTCTGTAGTTTGTTTAGTTTAACAGGGCTCCACGGTGACCGTTGCCAGGTTGCCATTGGCAACCAATTTGAGAAATCGCCAACCGATCTTTCGGCCTTCGGTTGTCATCGATGGCAACCAAATGCCCTGGAAGCAGGCGCTCGTGTGCAGATGCATGGACAAAAGCACGTGTGGCCCTGTGTGACCCTATGTGCGGCCCTGTCAGGTTGGAACAATCTCTCAACTTTTCTGAAAAGCGCTGGACTGCATTCAGATAGCGCTTTTCTAACCAGTGGCCACTCAAAGCGCTTTACAATATTACCTAACATTCACCCATTCATGCACACATTCACACACCGACGGCGGTGTCAACCATGCAAGGCGACAGCCAGCTCGTCGGGAGCAGTTATGGTGAGGGCGTCTCGCTCAGGGGGACACCTCGACACTCAGCTAGGAGGAGCCGGGGATCGAACCAGCAATCTTCCGGTTACCAGCCAACCCCGCTCTACCTCCTGAGCCACATCCTGCCAATGTTGCTTTCTCCCAGTCACCCAATCACAGATTAGGTCAACTGCACAACGAGGTCACCAAAGGTCAAAGTGAACATCCCGCTCGTAGCTGAGTTGTGTAAACACAGCGCACCAAGGTGCATCACTTCCTGCCAGGTGGCTGACAGCGCTGTCAGCAAGAGAGCCAATCACATTGGACGACAGTTGGTTGGAATTCCGTTGGGTTTAACGTTGGTTAACATCCCTGACCGTCTGTGAAAGGCGACCTGTACACGGCTGGATGATGCCGAAGAAAAGTTGTAGACTATAGCCAGGTTTCCCACTTTTCAGCCATTTATTATTGAAGTCTCCATAGCAGCAACAGATTAAACAGTAAGGAGGGTCATAGTTCCAACCTGCAGCCCAGACAGATGGTAAATGGCGCCTTA
>NC_140273.1:808943-831443 GCF_964030765.1 Micromesistius poutassou | reverse complement strand
CCGAACCTCTTCCTTCTATAGTACTTCCGCTCCTCCTCCTCTTCATCGTACTCTGCTTGTGGGCCAAGGAACTCCTCCATCTTACACACACACACACACACACACACACACACACACACACAAATGCATGATTGCATTTAATTTTGCGGGTGGAATGAGCAGTGAATATTCCATTACAACCCAACCAGTATAAATGGTCACAAGGACATAGGTCGGACCAGTGTGTGTGTGTGTGTGTGTGTGTGTGTGTGTGTGTGTGTGTGTGTGTGTGTTTGTGTGTGTGTGTGTGTGTGCGTGAAGCCTTCAGTTCACCTGGCCGTTGATGGTGCCTTCCTTGGCTTCGTTCATGCCGCCGTAGTTGGGCAGGACCGGGGGAAGCCCGTCCTCCTGGATCAGGTGTTCTGCGTCGGATGCCTCCATCTGGTGGCGAACATTAGTAGTGCATGACTTTACTATTATAACTAAATCCCGACAGTGTTGGGAATGGATTAAATCTATCGCAAAATAAACCGTGTCATTGGATAGAATTTAGGAAAAAACACTTTTGGGGGATTTTGCTTAAAAATAATAGACGCCAATAAATAAATATTAATGCCTTTCTGTGGAAAAACATACTTACGACACATTAACCCAGATTACCAAGGCTGTACATTTGCATGCCTATTAATAATTTATGGCCTGTAAAGCCATATGGCGAACATTATTAGTGCATGACTTGAATAATGTTCGCCACCAATTTACGAGTAGGCTAAATATAATACCGGCACATACAAGATAAACGTTAGTTATACATTATAAAGTTATTATGCACAATTATGACTTACCATGTTTTAGTGGTCAGAGTTAAGACGGCTTTACCAAGAAGACATTAATGTCTTAATTAAATACAGTTCATGTCTATGGGCTGAATCCAGGTTGTCTGCAGTTCCCCTTTCTGATGTAAAGTTTAAAGCTTAAGTACAATTTTGGGTGAGGGAAACGAAACTGATCACAGGCTTCACTTCCCCCCCTGGTCTTAAAGGGACAGAGACAGCATTTTGTCAATGTTAATCCAATTATTGAATTGATTTAATATAATCCTCCACCACCCTCTTACTATTACTTTATTGTTATTATTTATCATTGTGATCTATGCTGATACTACTTTTTTGCATATTTTTATTTGTACTAATCTTTATTTTTCTTTGTCTTGTATTGTTGCTATGTGGCTGTTGAGGTAGTAGTAAGGAAGTAGCCTAAGGGATAATCACCGAGAGGCAGGGGGGCAATAAACAGTTTGATACGGTTTGATATGCCCGGCTAGTGGACGGCTTACCGAGGGCGGTAACCTTCCACGAGCCGGGCATATCAAACTGTTTATTCCCCTGCCTTGAGGTGATTATCCCGTTTATTCTACTTCTTGCTTGCCAACATAATAAAACAATTCAAATACTTTAATAATTCTGCTTTTTCTTATTCGTATTGCATGCTTAATAAATGTATACTCTGTTTGGGTTCATCTCCCTCAAAAAGTAGTCCCCTTTAGAACTACGGTGAATAGCGAATTTTTCGTAGGTGTAATCCGGAAGAATCATGAATATTAGGGTTACGGTTATGGTTAGGGTGAGGGTTACGGTTACGGTTGTGGTTAGGGTGAGGGTTACGGTTAGGAGTCAGCGTGTGAGTTTGCCTGTCCAATCCTAGCGCTTGAGGCGGAACTTTTCCCGGATTCCGCCTACGAAAAAAAACCGACCGGGGAACATAGGACCCGGGGCCCCGTTAGCTCAGCTGAAGCTTAATAGTTTCTATAGCAACCACACAAGGCTGCATCTGATCACTAGTTTAATAACGTAGTTGCTACATTGTATCTCGCTTGCGAAACATGTATCGACTGACCCTCCAATAGATTTCCGACACATTTTAGAAACTTTTTAAAACTTATTTTTACAATGGACCTCATGTTTGACTTTTCTGTGATAGAAAAAAATACAAGCGGCATATTGATCTATTATTTGATGGCTGTGCTCAGTCAGCGGGCAACCTGCCGGGTTAATGCCCTCCTCCCAGCCAATCAGAATCAAGCATTCTTAAACGAAGTAGAATAAGTAATTCTGATTCCTACTTTAACCTACGTAGGCCTGGTGAAAATCAGTAGCTGGGGCAGAAATTAGCGCATATGAGTGTAGATCATACATGGATATTAATATAGAAGATATATCACCACAGAAATCACAGTCGAAAAATGTGTTATTTTATTTTCACATTAGTTGCTAAGACAATGTGTAGATAAACAGAACATAACATAAAAATACCTGCTGCTCACCCGATAAAAACTTCACATTTACTTTTAACTCAACAAATCAATGCAACATCATGCCCTAAATGTAAATATCATCAGCAATGGTCCAATGACGCAGGACAGAGTGCTACAGAGTACAGTCTGTACAGATGTATGGTGTGATAGTTACATGAGCAATTTATTCAACCCAGCTTTGAGAACATAATTAATTAACAGATAACTAATGTAAGCAATGTTATCCGTCTGTAGCGATGGTGACACCCGAGTATGGTGCAACATTTGCATTCAGCGGGTAGAAAAATAAAACAAACACGGCATGATGACTCCGGTATAAAAATGAATGGACTGAAACCATGAGAATTTTCATATACACTTTTTTTTGTACATTTCCATACAAAACACAAATACACCTTTTGATTTCACATGCAAAGTTGGAATAAAAGAAGAAGTATACAGGTATAGTGTCAGTTGAACAGAAACTTAAATAATGATGAATGCGCTGTAACCCCAATGCGCTGTTACCTCAGAGATAACACCACAATCATCCAAAAACAGGGACCCATACCCACTTCCACCCCGCGCTCTCTCAAACACACACACACACACACACGCACACGCATATGCACACACACACAGATCCGTCAGTCTATTCACTGCCGATGGCTGCTTTCCTCATGACTTCCTCGTCCTGCACAGAGAGCTCGGTCAGCTTGCGGCCCAGCTTCTCGTGGAGGTCCAGGTACTTGGCCACGCAGCGGTCGAGGCACACGGCCTCCCCCTTGCTCAGCTCGGCCTCCTTGTAGTGGGGCGGGACACACTTCCGGTGGCAGGCGTTGGTCATCCTGGACAGTGAACATTTACGATGTCAATTATCCGATTTTATCCAAAGCGTCTTACAAAAACGTTCATTCACGCACACCGACGTCGGAGTCGACCGCGCAGGGCGACGGCCAGCCCGTCGGGAGCAGTCAGGGTGAGGGCGTTTTTGCTCAGGGACACCCGACACTCGGCGAGCTAGGCGATTGAACTAGCAGCAACCTTCCGGTTACCAGTGAAGTAGATGGCATCGAGGGAGTAACCTCTTTTAGGCACAGAAGACAAACCGTGTTGAATTAAGCTCCATTAAAACAGGATGTACCATTTTGTCTTTACCCTTTAAGGTCTGTGTCTGTATTCATGAGAAGAAAGGGGAAGCAGGCCTAAATATAAGCGTAAAGCTACCAATTCCATCCACTTAAACAAATGAACAATGCCCCACTCTGTCTTACTACGGGAAAGGACTAGCCTAATGCAATGCAATAGTGGATGCTCCTTACTTTCATACTACAGTAGAGATTATCACTCATATGATATGCTTGATTCCTTGTCAGTGTTCACTGTATGTCATTGTCAATATTTGCTAAAAGGTTGTCATTATCTTAAAGAAAATGGGAAGAGAATAAAAAATGATTGCATTACACTAAAGACTGATTTGTGCAATTGAACACATTGTCGACGCATATGTGACATTGTAAAATAAGAGTACAATAAGGGAGTCTTTAACAAACATGTATTTGTAATTAATGCCTAACAGGCTCCATCAGCGCATTTTTTTTACACATCTCCTTAGGAAATACGATTTAAAGGTATATTCACACGAATCCCAGAGGGCTACGAGCCAATATCTGCATTCAGTCACTGCATTGTGACTGACATGTCTCCTATCCAATCACCCTTCACTCTTTTTCTGAATTAAATTCAATTTGTATAGCCCTTAATCACTGGTAGTCTCCAAGAGCTTAAC
Source organism: Micromesistius poutassou (assembly GCF_964030765.1). Lineage (NCBI taxonomy): Eukaryota > Metazoa > Chordata > Actinopteri > Gadiformes > Gadidae > Micromesistius > Micromesistius poutassou. Next base: position 827,382 of record NC_140273.1, on the reverse strand, counting down.
GGGCCATATATTTACGACACCCTCTTGACCCTAGACCCCCAGAGGACAAGAAAAAACTCCCATAATTATTAAGGAAGAAATCTCGAGGTGGACCGCAGAGTGGGGGATCCCTCCTTCCAGAGATGATCAGGAGAGCGATGGGGGCCATAATGGACTTAGATACATACATACATACATACATACATAACATTATAAATCGGTGTGGGGTTCTGGCCGGCATTGTGACATGTCAGCTATCCAATCTTCCTTTACTCGTTTTATGAATGCAGCTGCAGCCATGTCAAATGCAATGTATTTCACCCAAAGTATTGCAATTAAAATCAAATGCCCCAAGGCTTTAAAGTGTGATTCAGCACCAATGCATTCGGTCTTGTACCGACCAGCCTCGGCTGTGTTAGTAACCTTGTCCCAGAGCCTCACCGGTTGTACATGTCAGCCATCATCTCCACTTCCAGCTCGGCCGCCAGCTGCTGTGCCTTCATCGGGTCCATGTCTGCGCTTTATTGTCCTGTTCACCTTCTGCAAATGGTTAAAATGAGTGTATTCAAAAGCAAGAGAAGCGTGAACTGCTTATTGAGTAACCTTCAAACGTTAATAGGAAAACACGTGTGGTTTCCACCCGGCCAACTGAGTAGCGGACTCACTTCCGGTGTCAATAAAGTTACCTTCAAACCGATCCGGCACAGAAAAAAAAAAAAACTGATGACAACGTTACACAAATCACACAAAGCATTCTACTTTAAAAGAAAAATATTTATAATATTTATAAGTGCAGTACAATTACTCAACAAAAATATTGACGCTTGGCCATTACATTTTGCAGTATGATTTGTTTTTACCTTTACTTCCAAATTCTAAACCAGTATTGAATAATGTAATGTGAGGAAAACCACATTGTTGTAACTTATATACACACGTTTTCTATGGACTATGCAGCTTTTATTTGTCCCAAATATAATACATCCCAACATCTGCACATACACCTCTGCGTGTAAAAGAATCAAAAACATGGGCTGAAATTAAAAGGCAAATCCACAGCACTTTGAATAAACCATACCGCCAAGTATTCCGTCAATGAACTCGATTGACAAAGTGTAGTCAAAATTACACAACATTAGAGATTGTTTACTCTGAGTGGAGAAGTACATAAAATAATAAAAAGGTATGCCTCAGTATCAGCAACATTGATATATTCCAAACCGCTACCGTCTAAATTCCAATCACATCAATCTCCTTCAGCTCTTCCTCATCCTCATCGGGCGATGTGTCCACAACAACCCTTGCACCGAAATCTATCGGCTCTCGGCCTTTGTCTGGGGAACACAGGAGAATGTCCACCTCCATCTCCTCCTCCTCCTCCTCCTCCTCCTTCTCCTGGGAATGTCTTGAACCCTTGATGCATTGACTCCTTCTGTTTGGAGTCTCAGGGGTGATAGGGCAGTCAGTTTTAGTCGTATTGCTCTGCTGAGCTGGGCTGACACGACAGCGGGTGAAGTCCTCCACTGGGTCTTGTGGTGGCTCTGTGCTTTGGGCCAAATCCAATGCTAGAGGTAGAGGTCAAAAGAAGGAGAAGAAGCAGCATCAAAGAAGCTAGACCTCATAGTGGTTTCTTGAAGTTGCAATGTGCCCCATTTAAGCTGGATCCAATCTTAAAACAACCTGGACATACCGGTAGTCAATGCTGATTGATAGTGATTTGTTATCCATATAATCGCGTCCACTAACTGATAGAGTCTACAAATAATAGATGCTGGCTTACCAGCCCGTACACTACTACTTATACTGCTGCTGCCGCCACTACTGCTGAAGCTACTACTACTATCGACACTCCCAAAACCCCTCTCAAGCAAGCCGAGATACGCTTGTTCAAGTTGCAGTCGCACAGCCAGTTAAGAGTAGCAAGCTAGTTTTTCTAGTCTCAAAGTCTGCCGCCAAGGGGCTGAATCTTACACAGTGTGACTTTAATGATCACAATTGAATCTGTCAAACAATAATTCTTGTGTTGTATTTAACTCATACATCATGTTACCATAAACCCACATACCTTCACGATCATTGACAAATACAAGGTCCACCAGTTTAAAGCACTTTAAAAACTAATTTGTGTTGTAAAGATCAGCATTACAACAGGTTTTACAAACCAGACAATTAAAACAACTATCTAGTTTGAAAACATAGTTGATTTCTGTATTTCAAAATTGCTCAACAGAAACTGAATGAGAAGAAAGGGCAGACACAGTAAGGATTAGTAAAAAGTAATCTAAAGCGAACGCCTACTTGCCATTTAGTCAATGTTTCTTTTTCAAAGGCAGATGATAACTTTTGGAACTGTAAAAATCCACAATCTACCACTCATGTATCTTACCTTCATCAGGCCTCTCCACCAAACGCTCCTCGCCTGGTCCTCCATCAAGCACCACCTCAACCATCTCTTCTCTCTCCATTTCACTCGTCTCTTCTTCTCCTTTATTGCTGTGAAACCCGATGTCCTTGCTAGAAAGGTCATCTGCTTCAACCCAACGTTCATTGTCAGACTTCTTAAGTCCCATTACAGGTTCAACTGTAGGTCTTGGCTGTATTGTTTCTGGTTTTCCGCTAGTTTCTGATGCAGCAGAATGACCTGGATACTGGGCAATGCATTGATCACCTACTTTAATTGCGATTGATGAAGATTGGCCGACTAATGGGAAAGCTTTTACAACGATGTCCGCAATGTTGTAATCCTTCCCCTTTTTATCCTCAGTGCCAAGAGGTACCTGCTTACCTTTTTGACCTTGCGATTGATCCCCTTTTTTGTCCTGCGAAACTGTGATGTCCACTGGTGACTTCTGACTTTCAGTTGAGATGACCGGAATGATATTCTCTGAAGAAGTTGCTTCACATCTGTCCGTGTATTCACAAGCCTTTCCATCTAAATGTACATTTTCCCCCACTTCACTTGATTTCACTTTAGTTTTGGTTTGTGAACCGCTGGTATTGACATGTCTGAACTGAAGGAGTTCTTTAACCTCTTTCAGCAAAACAGTGGGCGTCTTACCGTCTGCGGTGTGAGTATTCTCTGAACATGTCGTGTGCTCGTTTGTCTCGATTGTCTCTGGATCACGCTGCTGGGCGCAGAGCTGTTCTTCATCCACCCTGGGAGGGGAACCCTCAGGCTCCAGGGCTGAAACAGCGCAGGATGGCAAAATAGTGTCTGAACTCTGCACATCATCATGGACCTCATCGTTCGAAATCGGAACATTCCGGACAACCTTCCTGCATTTCCTTCTCAGTTTTCCTTCGTTTGGTCCACATTTTTCTCCTATCTCGGCCTTAACGTTCGTTTTCCTGTCGCTTTCTAAAATCTTGTCAGCGGACGGGTTGGCATCGTGAGGGACAGTCTTTATATTCTTAGGTCTCCCTCGCTTCCTTTTGATCACTGGTACATTCTCCACAATCTCATCTCCCTTATGTTTGGTTTTGGAAGCACTTGCGGCACGTGGAGTGCTTGGAGTCTCAGGGGTGATAGGGCAGTCCGTTTTAGTCGTATTGCTCTGCTGAGCTGGGCTGACACGACAGGGGGTGAAGTCCTCCACTGGGTCTTGTGGTGGCTTTGTGCTTTGGGCCAAATCCAATGCTAGAGATAGAGGTCAAAAAAAGGAGAAGAAGCAGCATCAAAGAAGCTAGACCTCATAGTGGTTCCTTAAAGTCGCAATGTGCTGCATTTCAGCTGGCTCCTAGCTTAAAATAACAGACATACCAGTAGTCAAAGCTGAACGATAGTGATTTCAATGTTTTCCAAATAGTCGCGTCCTATAACTGACAGATTCTACAAATAAGATGCCTGTACCGCTCTACTACTTCTGATGCTACTGCTACTATAGACACTCCCAAAACCCCTGTCAGGCGAGCTGAGATACACCTGTTCAAGTTACACAGTTGCACAGCCAGTTAGAGAAAACACTGTTATTTAGTGTTTCTATTCAGAAAGTCTGCCGTCAAGGGGCTGAATCATACACAGTGTGACTTTAATTATCACAGTTTAATCTGTGTCCAACATTCATTTTGAATTTATGCAACTCATACATCATTTTACCATAAACCCACATGCCTTCACCATCATAGGGTGAGGTCCACTAGTTGTAAGCACCTTAAAATCACATATTTGTATTGTAAAGATCAGTGTTACAACTGGTTTTACAAACCAGACAATTAAAAGAGCTATCTAGTTTGAAAATGTAGCTGATTTCTATATTTCTATATATCTATTCAACAGAAAATGAATGAGAAGAAAAGGTTGACACAATCAAAGATTAAAACTGAATGAGAAGAAAGGGCGGACACAGTAAGGATTAGTAAAAAGTAATCTAATGTTTCTTTTTTAAAGGCAGATGATAACTTTTGGAACTGTAAAAATCCACAATCTACCACTCATGTATCTTACCTTCATCAGGCCTCTCCACCAAACGCTCCTCGCCTGGTCCTCCATCAAGCACCACCTCAACCATCTCTTCTCTCTCCATTTCACTCGTCTCTTCTTCTCCTTTATTGCTGTGAAACCCGATGTCCTTGCTAGAAAGGTCATCTGCTTCAACCCAACGTTCATTGTCAGACTTCTTAAGTCCCATTACAGGTTCAACTGTAGGTCTTGGCTGTATTGTTTCTGGTTTCCTGCTAGTTTCCGATGCAGCAGAATGACCTGGATACTGGGCAATGCATTGATCACCTACTTTTCTTGCGATTGATGAAGATTGGCCGACTAATGGGAAAGCTTTTACGACGATGTCCGCAATGTTGTAATCCTTTTCCTTTTTATCCTCAGTGCCAAGAGGTACCTGCTTACCTTTTTGACCTTGCGATTGATCCCCTTTTTTGTCCTGCAAAACTGTGATATCCACTGGCGACTTTTGACTTTCAGTTGAGACGACCCGATTCTGGATTTGATCAAATTTAACATAATTTATGTTTTTTGTGGGCAAAACCTCCACGCCAATGAGAGTCTCTGCAGAGGTTGCTTCACTGTCATTTCCCCCCACTTCACTTGATTTCACTGTAGTTTTGGTTTGTGAACCCCTGGTCTTGATATGTCTGAACTTAATGAGTTCTTTAAAGTCTTTCAGCGAAACAGTTGGCGTCCGTTTGGCTTCTGCTGGTTTAACTGCAGGATTCACACTTGATTCAAGATTTCCTGACAGCTTACCGTCTGCGGTGTGAGTATTCTCTGAACATGTCGTGTGCTCGATTGTCTCTGGATCACGCTGCTGGGCGCAGAGCTGTTCTTCATCCACCCTGGGAGGGGAACCCTCAGGCTCCAGGGCTGAAACAGCGCAGGATGGCAAAACGTTTTGTCCGCATTTTTTATCGTTCGAAATCGGAACATTCCGGATGATCTTCCTGCATTTCCTTTGCAGTTTTTCCACAGTTGGTCCACATTTTTCTCCTATCTCGGCCTTAAGGTTCGTTTTCCTGTCGCTTTCTAAAATCTTGTCAGTGGACGGGTTGGCATCGTGAGGGACAGTCTTTATATTCTTAGGTCTCCCTCGCTTCCTTTTGATCACTGGTACATTCTCCACAATCTCATCTCCCTTATCTTTGGTTATGGAAGCACTTCTGGCACGCAGAGTGCTTTTTTTCCTAGTCTCGGTTATGGTTTGGTCAGCCTTGGATTTCTTAAAGCCTTTGTCGACAGCGGTGATGTTGAGCACCTCCTGTGGCTTTTTAGAAAGAGGAGGTTCTAGCTTCAGTGTGCTTTTCTTGCTCAAGACATTGTTGCAGGACAAACTCACTGAGCACACATTCAAAAAGATTTGACTAAACTCTCCATCCCCATGTCTGGTCACTTTGTACCCCGAGGTACGATCAGGTGCGTCATCTGTGTGTGCTTCACATTTCCTTTTTCTCTTTGACGTCACTGGTTTGTCCTTCGTATCACACTGTTTCAATGGTGGATCTTTACTTTGTGGCGCCTTTCCACAAGGGGCTATTGGTCCGGTCAAACTTTTTCTATCAGAAGGTTGCATTTTCTCTTTTGCCGCCTTCACACAGAGCTTTTTAACAGGGGGCATCCTTTTCTTCTGCATCACTCCAGTTGAACGACGTGAAGACTCCAGAAGCTCCTGGCCCTTCAGGGACTCAAGACTGGACGGATCAGCGGGTTCAGAAGGTTTATTGTCCGCCTTGAAACCCAAGCTAAGAGGAAACTGCAGTGCCTGTAGTGTGCTTGACAGCCAGGTTAATTCCTTAAAGGCCGGCTGGTCAGTATGCAGACCACATGACTTAACAGTATCAGATGCGATTGATGCCCCATTTAGTGTGCGAAGGCTTTGACATTCCAGAGGCTCAGAGTGGGGAGCGATCTGTTCCATCGCGCCTCCCTGCCTCTTGTGATTGAGCGAATTGCACTGGGTAAAGCTTTGGTGAGGCGAACTGTCTTTGCTTGCAGACTGCTCCTGAGCCAGAGAGGACTGCGCCTGAGCAATCTGGTTGGACTGGCTCTGTATTTGGAGCCAGGTATCTGCACATTGGAAAGAGGGGGCTGACGCAGCAGTAGGAACCAAACAGGAACTGCTTCTGCTGTGCAGGACTGGGAAAGGAAAAATTTAATGGCAATTAAACAAGGCACTGCACATTGAAGGAATAACATTTCCACTTAAAACCATTTGATCACCTAAAATGATAGTTTCTTTCATTTTAAGTCACAAATCAGAGTTTAGAATAACATCTTAAGTCAGACGCGGTGAAATTGGGGTGAAGGAGGCTTCAAATGTATTTCGACCAATCATGTTGCTGAGGATCTGTCGAAATGCTACAACAACTACAACAAACGTGCTATGGCTGACCATTGCTCTGGGATCCAGAAGAAGACTGATAACTAAAACGTGAGCATCGTCTTCCCATTGTCCGTCCCTCCTTGGCCAGCGAACACAAACTCGACCGCCACTGGTAAACTAAATGTTTCCCTGGCCCTCGCACTCTGCAGTCTGCCCCCCACTCCCAAAGGTTTGGCTATATCATTGAACTCCTTGATCCGAGATTAGTCTCTTAATAACGACTATTATCATTATTTTGTGCAGGACAATATGCCGTGAAGTGTTAACACAAAATAACACGAGAATGAGAGAATGAACATTCCCAAAATAAGGATTACCCGTGTCTTTGGACGAGGCGTCTTCCCACAGCGTCTTGTAACCCTGGGAGCCGCCCACATTGGCGGCCGCGTCCACCTCTCCCTGCCTCGCTGTCCAGTCCAGGGCGGGAGGCGCGCTGGGGACGGCCGCGCCGCCGGTCGACCTGAAGCCTGACCTGTTGCCGTCCTTCTCCAGGCCGGAGGACGGCGGCAGTATGTTCAGGCCCATCATGATGTCCTCCAGGAGCTTCTCTATCTCCCGGTCCGACTCCTCCACGGGGCACTGGGCCTGGGACAGCAAGGCCGACATGGAGTCACTGCTCTCCGGGGTGTAGCCGAGGCTCGCGAGCGCCTGGGGGTCTGTGAAGACCTCGATGCGCGGCGGGTGCCCAGGGAGGCCCAGAGACGCGGCTGGGTTCGGTTGTTGTTTAGTAACCGCACCGGGTTGGGATGTGGACGCGGTGCATCGCCCTCTGGTGCCCTTCGCCGGTGCTCGCAGGAGCTTGGCCCTATCCTAGAGAAAGAATGTTAGAGAGGCTTTCCGTTATTATATTGAAAATCCAATATAGTGTAGGAGCCAAAGAGGAACTAACTGATTAATGATAATAACTAAGTTAAAAACAATTCATAATTGGTAATGATCATTTTATTATTTAAGGTTTATATTAGTCTAAATGCATAATTTAGTCATTTATAAATTATAAAAACATTACTATATTTTGTTAAGCGTCACTGTTCAGAATTAACTAGGGTTGGATGTAACGTTGGTTAGTTGGAGTCAGATACTGTAGGAAGCGACACAATTTTTTGACCGTGCGTTTGATGTTATCATTTTCTGTTTTCTTATTAAACACAAATGCTGTGTGAGACTTACTCCGGAACAAGCGGTACACTTACGGAAAAGAGGAATTGAACTAGGAATTAGGAAGTGCCACTACACCACGTGAACCATACAGAGCAGCTATACACAAGACGCATCGGACGGTGTCATCGAGCTATCAAAACTTTCGATTTGGAAACAAAAGTCTTTCAAAAACGGGAAGCAAGATACGAAAGTTTCACGTCAGTTTGAGTTGCAGAACTGTACAAAATAAAAGCGCGCTATGTGTACCTTATTAAGGGCAGTGAATACCGCCTGACTTCCTCGCAGGGCTCTCCTCTGGCCCATGTCACGCATGTGGACCACTTCCCAGGTGGCTCCTTGCTCAACCCTCCTCAGTTTGACCTGGACGGCGGCAAGGGTGGAAGAACCATCACCCCTTTGATTAAAAAACATCCCACACATGAATTGACACATCTAGTAGTGAAACATCAGCTTCATCAAAAAGAGAAACAGAATGATATTCAGCAACGCTGCTGTGCGTTACATATTGGCAACATATTGTTAGCCTCATAGGTTAATTGCCCAAGTCATATTTTAAGGTTCATCTTGTATTTAGCATAAAAAAAAATTAGTGATTATGAATTGTAAAAACTAAAGCACTCTGATTGGCTTAGGATATAGCCAATGAGGCACAGTGAATCAGCATCGTTAGGAGAGGAGAGTTAGATTAGATATGACAATTTGGCAAAAATATGACTTAGGCAATAATGCTATGAGTCTAACGATAGCGTAGAAATTCTGGAGCGGTAAATTCAACCGAGTAGTTTTCTGATAAGGTTGACTCCCTTACCGATCAAAATGGCAACGACATTTCATCCAATGCTAAATAAACGACCCAAATTACCTTGATGGCTATCTCCCTGGTCTGAGACGAGCCTCTCGCCGGTCTCCGACTCCCTCCGCTCAGCTTCCCTCTCCGTTTCCTCATCTCCTTCCCTTTCGTTTGAGTCGACTGTCCCGACGCCTCTTCCTTCTTCCTTCCACCTTCGGCCGTTTCCCTGGTGCCCGCCTTCCTCTGTAGGGACGCCGGTGTGGGCCGAACGCAGTGGGACAGCTCACTGCTCACCCTGGTGCTTCTGGGGGCCGAGGACTCAGTGCTGGTGGTGCTGGTGGTGGTGGTGGTCTTTGTTACCTCCTTTGATAATCCCGTTTCATCCAACAGGGCTGCGGCGGCGGCGGCGGCACCGGGGCCGAGCGCCCCAGGAAGAGGGGTGTCCCGCGGCGATGACGAGGCCCAGACGTCGCTCGGGGCTCCCGTGGTCTGTGTCGCCGCGTCGCCGAAACCCGTCGCCTCACCTTGAGTCTCTGCGTCCCGCGTCTTCGCCTTGGTTTCCACCTGCACCGCCGCGTCGCACGTGACCCGCTTCTCCCTCTCTTTGCGTTCCTCGGCGAGCAGCCCGGCCCACTCGCCCCAACTCACGTCCTCCTGTCCCTCCGCCAGGTGGTCGAATCCCAGCTGGACGGCGGCCGCCAGCACGTCGTCCCGGTCGGCGGTCTCGTTCACCTCCAGCTGACCGGAGTACGACAGGCCCACGAGCTTCAGGAGGGTCTGGGCGTTGACCGCCTGGAGCTTCACTTTACGCTGCTGGCCGGCGGGAGGATTAGGGGACGCAGAGAGTTTGCGGGACAGGTAAGGACTGAGGGCTGCCAGGACGCAGCCATGAGCTGGGACGGAGACATCTTAGTGAGGGTAAGGGAAAGGAGAGGGAAGGACAAATCCGGTGATGTTAAGATATTTTTGCATTCATAGTTGAATTGCTCACACTCTGATAACACATATGGTAAATGTACTTTATGGCATTTCGGCCATAATCCTAACCCTCTAAACGAGATATAACCCAAAGTGGGTCCTACTAGTTCGTCCTAAGACTCAACATTCACTTCGAGTTCACCTAGACTCTGCATAGCCACCCCCTTCGACCACTCCTACACACTTATTGTATGTTGTACGTCCTGGCACTAAAAAAAATAGTACTTAGATGTGTAGCATCTTATCCTAGCTATCTTTGTTGTATACAGGGAATGGGTTAACCTAGTGATTGTTAGTGCTTGGCACTTGGTTCTATGAACATCCTTACTGTACCGACAGCGATATATTGTTTCTCATTCTTCTGGCAAGAAGATTACTCTTATTGTAAGTCACTTTGGATAAAAGCGTCTGCTAAATGCCCTAAGTGTAAATATAACCCGCTTCGTACCTTCAGTTTGTAAAAGGGTGTCACAGAAAAGCGCGTTGTTCTGCTGTCTCTGCAGTTCGAGCAGCAACCGACTCTGAAAGCCCGGTAGCCGGTAACGCCTCATCACACCGGTACTAGAGAACAGGGATTGATCAGAAAAAATACAACACCATCAACAGATGAAATTAAAATAACATCTTTCAATCAAATGGTCTCCACTGATTGGTCCTCACGTGATCAACGACGTTAGATTGTTTAAGTGAGAACCATGTCATGTTTAATTTGAATGGGACTATTGTTTTAGGTTATATTCACGTTTTCACTCCTATATTAGAGAATGTATGTAGGAAAAGTTAGGAATTGAATGTAGTAGACAAAGAAGCGTATGGAGAACTTTATTCATCCATGACCTTTGACGTTACACCCACTGGATGGGTCAACTTCACACACACACACACACACACACACACACACACACACACACACACACACACACACACACACACACACACACACACACACACACACACACACACACACACACACACACACACACACACACACACACACACACACACACACAGCTGAAAAATGTAATTGATTAAATTGTTTATCTTCATTAGTTTCAATTAAATTAAATTAAAACTTTGAATTTTATGAATTAAAATGTGTTATGTGTGCATAAAGTGGAGACAAAACACAAGAAGATGCGACATTAACCCTGGACCACTACCGCATGCTAATGGCGTCTATTACTGAAGCGCTAATTAGAGTTAACGCACAGTTAGCACCACATGCTGCAACACATGCTGCTCAGGCTTTTCAAAACTTTAACTTACCTTGGTTATTTCCGCACAGCACTCATTTAGGATATTGTGTACTTGCAAAAACATACAATACTTCTGTATAACTTTGAAAAAAATTCCAGTTTAATTTCCTCGCACCCATAGCGCATGTATGAGGTCTGCAACGTGACAGCGCCACCCGGCGGCCTCATGGCCTGGAGGTCTGGGAGGTCGGGACAGACCCTGGATGACAGAGCCAGGGCCTGCAGGCACGAGCATGCAGCCTGGGCACACTGATTGAGATTTACTCCTAAACATTCATTTGAAGACATTTAAAAAGACGAAAAAAGAAAGTGGTGGTGCGTAAGGTTTGGCGGCCTCTAGCGGCGAGTTGGCGGTCATGGGATTATACACCAACTCAAACATAATTGTTGTTATATTCTATATATTCTGTATATATTCTACCAAGTCAGTTCTGCTAGATGCCACTTAATTCTGCACCTTTATAAACATGTGATCAGCAAAAATGAAGCGCAGACGAAAACCTCAGAAAAATCATCCTTTATTTATATATAAAAATGTATTTAGAGTTACATATTTCAATTAGAATGTAAAATGTGCAACTTTAAAGGCCATGGTAAAGAAATTAAGGTTTATTTCAGAATCAGCTTTTGATTAGTGTTACAGTAATTGATGAATGAGAAAAGATGGATATTTATATATATTTAAGGGTTTGTTGTATTTAATTAAAATATATAAACTACAAATGCATTTTATCAAACATAAAAACGGATTGCATATGCATTCACCCAAAGCACCCAACAAAATTAAACCAAAATCAAAGTATAAAAACAATAGATAAAACAAAATTTGCAAATATTCTCTTGTATAGTATATATGGTTTGAATGTGCTTTATTCTAAATCATCTTATATCCAAAATCATCAAAATAATGGTGAACGCCTGCTTTTGTTGAAATAAAGTCAAATTAATGTTCTCTTCCCCTCCCTGCTCCGCTCTGAAGTCGTCTGCACTTGAATTACAATCTTAGTTCACCTTTAAAACACCGGGGGGACAATTTTGTGCGTAGAAAAGGGATTAATCTGTAGTGTTTAATTGGCATAATGAAAAGAAAACGAAGGAAAAAAAAAAATACATTATACCCCCTAGTGCTTTTTTGTTTAGTTAAATTGTCCACTCAATATCTACATCTCAACACTAAGATTATGCGGTCTTCTCTAGAGAACAGGCACGGCACTAAAGAAACGCCAGCGGGCCCACGTTATGCCTAACGCGTCCTTTCCAACGTACTGCTCAAGGTGTGGTTAACCACCAGTCCAGATCCAGGAATCAAACTCGCCCAGAGTTCCACTGAACTCAAGCCTTGTGTAATTCTACTTTCTTTCTTTTTTTAAAAGTCTATGACATTGAAAAACAGCCTTTAACAAACAGATTCATACATTCCAATACCACGTGGAATATAGAAACAAGGTCCCACACTCTCTTCCATCAAAGCAGACCATACTGATTGGTTACCCATCTTTTTGTGAACCAGGGAGGTATATCCAGTTAGCCCACGCAGACATTATGTTAAGCGTCAGTCTCGTATTTACACATTCATAATATAGATCTGCAGATAAAAAATAAATGCACTCATTGAACAATCAAATTCATTTCAACACCTCCCAAGAATCAGAAGAACAGTTCTTATGCGATATAAAATCATTAGAAATCTATCACATAGGGCAGACTTCACAAGCTAATCTAATAAGGCAGAGAATTGTGTGTCTGGCCTATGCAGTCTATTTCAATCTGGGCGCTGTTCTGAAGCTCCCAATATTAACATCTCTACCCCTTTGGTCTTTCATTGACAATAACATTTAGAAAATGCAGAATTCACACCCAAATCACGTTTCTCCTCCCACAGGCAAAATGAAGAGTGAGATGTCTTTCAGTGTAACTGCAACTTAAGAGTCTGTGGGTGTGGAGAGAAAGTCCTGTGGATATAATAGTGTAAAAACAATCGCAGCAGAAGCAGTTTCGTTTGGCAATATGTTGTTAACTGTAGTACTATGCGAAGCAAAAAGTTAAAACAACCACTGTCAAAGAAGACGTCGAAGCATCACAGATATCTCAATACGCACACATCGGAATCGGGGGGCGGGGGGCGGGGGGGGGGGGGGGTAGAAATCGGTTTCACAAATCAACCTTAACAACACCAAAACTCACCACAAGCGTTTGTATTTTTTAAAGGAATTTGTAACACCTATCTTGCAAAGTATGCTCCGGTGCCGTTCCAAAATAGTTCCCTTTCGATGAATTTGGCAAATGTAGTGTAGGCTTGGTCGTCCTGAACTCCATAAAGTCTAGACTTCCAAAGCGTCGCTCTTGGTAGTGGGGGTGTGGAGTGGTGGTCGGGGTGGGGGTAAGGGGGGGGAAGTGGAGGAAGAGGAAGTTGAAGTGGTCATAATGTCACAAAGTCCACAGGGAGAAGAGTAGAGGAGCCGGCGGTCTCGAGGCTGACCTCGATCAGTGGCTTACGTCGGCGGTCTTTCAGGTTCGACGGAGGAATGTAAACTGGGAGGAGGAGGAGGAGGAGGAGGGCAGGAGGAAGAGAGGGGGGAGAGATGGTGCCCGAAACGGGGGTGAGGTTAAGAGAGACACCGAGAGAGACTGGTTGAGGAAGTGGTGTTAAGGTTGTGGTCTGTAGTGTAGTGGTAGTGGTAGTAGTGATAGTAGTTGTAGTGGCTGTGGTCCCACGGCGTTTTAGTTTAGCACGGGCAGTAAGTGGCAGGTGGCTGACGTCTAGTGATGCACACAATCAGTTTTTCTGGAGGACGACAAAGAAAGGATTCACGTTATTATTCAATGGTTGAGTTATGAATTATTTTAAAAAAAAATACGAAATGATTCAATTAAAAACCATTTGTCTTCCAATTAACATCAAATCATAACAAACACATTTCACAATAAGATGAAAGCTATGCGCTGAAAGATAGCAGGCACGCACACACACACACACACACACACACACACACACACACACACACACACACACACACACACACACACACACACACACACACACACACACACACACACACACACACACACACACACACACACACACGACTACTGGTTGAAGCCATGCAGCCTGTGGAGTGACAGAACTGGTGGTGGGGGGGGGGGGGGGGCGCGGGGGACACATACCATGCGTTCACATGCAGTGTTACAGTGGGAGGAGCCTAACCATCATAAGAATCCAGAAGAGGCAAACTGGCCTGCCTCTCCCCATACATCCCTCCCTGAGAAGAGTTGTGCGAGCAAAAAGAGAGAGTTAGTCATTTAGTGAGCGAGAGGGAAGGAGAGAGAGAGAGAGAGAGAGAGAGAAAGAGAGAGAGAGAGCGAGAGCGCGTAGAGTTACATCAGCCCATTTCACACATGCGCTGCAACCCTGACGCGGAAAAAACTTGTGCTGTTATTGTGTGTTTGCACACGTGTGAAAGGGCAACTCCGGACAATGCCGGGGGGGCCTAATACCCTGGACATTGTCCGGAGTTCGTACGGGGGGGGGAAAAAAAAAAAAAAAATCGGCTTTAGGAGAACAGTTACACAAAAACAACCATAGGTGGGACTCTTCAGACTCCATGGTGGGACGTTTCAGACTGGGGGTAGGGGGGTGGGGGCTGGGAAAGGAAGGGTGACAAGGATGAGATTAGTTTGAGGTTATGCGAGGTGTGGAGGTGGGTGATGCTGCTTCAGTGGAGGGGCGGGGTGAGGTTGAGGAAACCGCCTACACAATTTGAATCTCCAAACATGCCCGCTCATGCACTCTGTGCGGAGATTTATTCTCCAGAGTGACACATTTTACTGTGTGTGTGTGTGTGTGTATATATATATTCAAGAAACTACATATTTTTTCTAATAGGTAACTATTTGAAAAGTCTGTTTGTGTGTGCGTCTGTTTGTGTGTGCGTCTGTCTGTCTGTCTGTCTGTCTGTCTGTCTGTCTGTCTGTCTGTCTGTCTGTCTGCCTGCGTGCGTGTGTACGCGTGTGTGTGTGTGTGTGTGTGTGTGTGTGTGTGTGTGTGTGTGTGTGTGTGTGTGTGTGTGTGTGTGTGTGTGTGTACCTCTGCAGATTTATCAGCAGGTCCGAGTGTGTCGTCCAGGGTATTCCTCCTCCCTCTTTGGTCAATTGTGGAGTAGGCGTCTAGACGGAGAGAGAAGGCTCGTGTTTAACACGTGAAACAGAACCTGCTGTTCCAGACCCACCGCTGACGGTTCAGCTCGGAGGCTTCTTGGTGAGCCTTAGGGGATGGGGACTAGGGGTGTAACGATACACTAAAGTCACGGTTCGGTACGTACCTCGGTTTTTAAGTCATGGTTCTGTATGTTTTTTCGGTACAGCAGTTTTTATTATTTTATTTTTATCAAACAATTGGATTTAGATTTTATTTGTTAAATTGTATCAAACAAATGCCTAGCACAAATGAAAAGACACAAGACACTCACACAGACACTCTGACACAAGACACTGTCAGAGTGTCACAGAGTGTGTGATAATCAATAAAAACTTGAGTCAAATTTTTCTTTTTTCTTTTTTCGGTACGTACCGAAATGAAACATGCATCGAACCGTTAGACCCGTGTCGAAAAAATGTGGTACGAATGAGTGTATCGTTACACCCCTAATGGGAACAGAATGTGTCCATATTGGATTTATAGACATACAACTACATGTTTAATCCACAGTCAAACCTCTCCTTATGCAAATGAAAGTCTGTTACAAAACATTACAGCACATGCATTGGCAACTTGAAAGTAGAATAATCTGCCTTCAACAGACCATGAGGAGATTTTGTCTGGCATATTGCCATCCTGAGATTGCAAACGTCAGTTCAATTATTATAGCACGGGCAACGCATATTCCTCATTCAAGACCGAGAGAGTGTGTGTATTCACCTGGCCCCAAGTCATTCATAGGAATCATGTCTCTCTCCGGGTCCCCTTTTGCTCCTGAATTGTAAGAAGAATGTATTTTAATATTACATTAAATTAAATTACTCAATAACCGAGGCAATAGCTGTGATGAACACCAGCATCAAATGTCAGAATATCGCTGTTTATATACATGGTTGACAAATGAATGGTAAACTTCCAAAAAAAAAAAAAAAAAACTATAACAATGATTTATGAATCAGACGCAAGCTTCAAATAGTGATCACTGCCAGTCTTGTTTGGTTTGACCTTTAAACGATAAATGTTTTTAGGGACTAAATATTTTCTTACAGAAAAACATGACAATTGTAGTTTTCCACTTGGGTTCACAATTCCGTGAAGGTGACCAACGACGTCTCTGCTTTCCAAACTGAAGACGACCATGTCAAAACCATTACCTTAATAAAAACCAGTGCAAGGCGCCTTAACCCCCACAGGAAGAAGGCGTTCTAAACATTCCTGTTACAGTTTGGGCGGGTCCAACGCTGTCCCTATCCCGTTGTAAACGCTTTAACCATTTGTTTACATTACATTTTACATTTAGGGCACTTAGAAGACGCTTCAAAATAAGTTCATTTATCAGAAGAAAGAGAAACAACGATATATCTCTGTCGGTACAGTGAGGATGTTCGTAGACCCAAGTGCAAAGCACTAACCATCACTAGGTTAACCCGTTCCCCGTACACAACAGAGATAGCGAGGATAAGATGCCACCTGTGTCCCCATCACACAGACCCCCCATCACACAGACCCCCCTAGACACAGACCCCCATCACACAGACCCCCCTAGACACAGACCCCCCATCACACAGACCCCCCATCACACAGACCCCCATCACAGACCCCCCATCACACAGACCCCCATCACACAGACCCCCCATCACACAGACCCCCATCACACAGACCCCCATCACACAGACCCCCATCACACAGACCCCCCTAGACACAGACCCCTAGACACACAGACCCCCCACCACACAGACCCCCATCACACAGACCCCCATCACACAGACCCCCTAGACACAGACCCCCCTAGACACAGACCCCCCTAGACACAGACCCCCTAAACACAGACCCCCATCACACAGACCCCCATCACACAGACCCTCATCACACAGACCCCCTAAACACAGACCCCCCTAGACACAGACTCCCCATCACACAGACCCCCATCACACAGACCCCCCATCACACAGACCCCCAGACCCAGACCCCCATCACACAGACCCCCATCACACAGACCCCCATCACACAGACCCCCATCACACAGACCCCCATCACACAGACCCCCCATCACACAGACCCCCATCACACAGACCGCCCATCACACAGACCCCTAGACACAGACCCCCCATCACACAGACCCCCCATCACACAGACCCCCATCATACAGACCCCCCATCATACAGACCCCCCATCACACAGACCCCCATCACACAGACCCCCATCACACAGACCCCCCATCACACAGACCCCCATCACAGAGACCCCCATCACAGAGACCCCCATCACAGAGACCCCCATCACACAGACCCCCCAGACCCAGACCCAGACCCCCAGACCCACCTTTCTCTATGAGCGGCAGCGTGCTGTCCTCATACGAGCCGTTGGCCCTGGTGCTGTTGGTGGGCGCGCTCAGGTTCACCATGAAGTCCGTCTTCTTCCAGCCGTCCTTCTCCAGGGTGCGGCGCAGCTCCTTGTAGCCCCACACCGTCTGCAGCACCAGCCCGGCCCCGCGCACCTCCCGCTCAGACCGGTTCCTGGGGGGAGGGGAAGAGAGCGGTGGTACAGTGGTTGTTAGGGTTGTTAGTCGGACTCCCAGCGCAAACGTTCTGAGTTCTAACGCGGCATGTGGCTCAGGAGGCAGAGCGGGTTGGCTGGTGACCGGAAGGTTGCTAGTTCGAAACCCGTTTCCTCCTAGCTGGGTGTGTCGAGGTGTCCCTGAACGAGACGCCCTCACCCTGACGCGCTGGAGGTCGGCGTGTATGGTGTACACCGCCGTTTGGTGTGTGAACGTGTGCATGAATGTTGGGTTATATTGTAAAGCGCTTTGGAAGCACTGGTTAGAAAAGCGCTGCCTAAATGTAGTCCCTTTACCGTTTAACCCCAGGTTCCACCCTTTACCTTCTTGAGCCTCTCTGAGCAGGAAGCCCAGCCCAACATTCATAAATAAGAACGATTCACGGCAAGGCCTTCTGGTTAAGAGCGTCTGCTAAAGGCGGACTAGTTACTAACCAAATATATGCACAATTAATTCTCGTTCGGTGAAATTCTTCATCTTACCACAAACATGTTTGGATTTGCGAGCTCATTAAGCGGAACGAATTGTTTGCCCTTTGTCTCACGTGTGTGTCACACACACACACACACACACACACACACACACACACACACACACACACACACACACACACACACACACACACACACACACACACACACACACACACACACACACACACACACACTTCCTCACACCAACAGACACATGACA
>NC_140273.1:803943-806443 GCF_964030765.1 Micromesistius poutassou | reverse complement strand
TGTGGGCGTCGTCGAGGGAGCCCTCTCCCACCCACCGCCTGCTCCCCGCAACACATCGGCAATCGCAATCGCAAGTCACTTTGGATAAAAGGGGCCTGCTGCTCAATTATTAAACGGTATTAGTAAATCGTTTTTTTTCTGATTTTTTTTTCCATCCACGCTCGGCATGCGCGCGTTTACCACGCATTAAGAGAAGGACTCTCCGATCCGTCCGGCTCCGAGGTGGTGAAGTCACATCCAAGCGTGCGTGTTTAGCATTTTTCACACAGATGAGGTGAAAGTGCCGCTCGGCGGGGTGGTTGACTTCTTACTTGCCGACGCTGGGCACACACTACGAGACAACCAGCCCCATGTTGTGCCCGACTTCCCCCCTTTCTGACTGAACTTCTACTGATTGTCCTGAGGAGAGGAGGAATGCGAGTTTGTTTCGTTGCACAGGACAGCGGGGAGGGGAGGAGAGGGGAGGGGGTTAACTCACAGTCCAGCGCCCCGCACAGACGTTCTGCACCGCCCCGGCCGAGGCCTCCAGCACGATGGGGTTCTGGGACTCCTTCAGCAGGGAGGTGTAGATCCGCACCACCTCTGGCTGGAACAGCAGCTCGTAGCCTGGGGGGAGGCGGGGGAGGCGGGGGGGGGGGGGGGGGGGGGGGTGGGGAAAGATAGGTTGATGTTGAGGTTGGATACAGAGGTACAGGACAACGATTAAAGAGGGCGATATGACGCCATGAGGTGTGTGTGCGTGATCAGCCATTACAAGCCCGTTTGACAACCTGTCTTTTCCCTGTGCCCTAGTGACATCACTAGTGGGCGTGTCCGTGTGACGGATAGATCAGCAACATTTGCACACATTCCACTGCGTAGGCAGCTGGTGGACTGAGCCATCCAGCACACATCTAGGTGGACACGCCCACTTGTGACGTCACTAGGGCACAGCGAAAAGGCAGGTTTTCAAACGGCTTGTAACGGCTTATCACACCTTATGGCGTCATATCACCCCTTTAGAGAAAGTTAAAGTTCAAAAGTAAAATGGGGATGTGACGGTTGTTGTTGTTTCAAACGTGTTCTGTGTGTTTGGCCGTTGGGAGTGACGTCACTACCTTTAGCGGGAGTAGTCCTCTTGGGAATGTCAATCATGTCGGCGGTGCCATCTTCGTCCTGTTTACCTGGGGCCACGACCAAAACAATCATACTTCAGAGGGAACATTCTGCAGATAGTTTGGCACCGGGTTCCACCGGCGAGTGAACTCCAGCCAGCGGGTGGGGGGAGTGAGAAGAGTGAGACTAGGCTAACAAAAAAAAAAAAAAAAAAAGGCGTGCACACTTGACCGAGACGTACACCAGAGAAACGACAGACAAAATAGTGCGTGGATATGATAACAAGGAACTATAAATACCCAAACCTGTGAGGGGCGGGAGGAGTTAGTGCGTGCGGGTCGCGGCAGAAGGTTTACTACGTTAGTGTTGCCTAGTCTACAGTGGAAAAAAACGAGCAGGTTGGAGCAAGCAAAGCGCATGTCATAAAGAAAAGCAAGAGCTTACCTTTGGAAAACCACTCCTCTGTAGCCCCAGCCCCATAGACAGAGGGAGAGAGAGAGAGAGAGCAAGAGAGAGAGCGAGAGAGAGAGAGAGCGAGAGAGAGAGAGAGAGAGTTAGGGAAATAAAGGGATGGGGAGGGAAGAGGAAGATGGCAGGAAAGGAGGAAGAGAGAGAGAGATGTTTTTAAGTGAGAGGAGAACAGCCATGACACCAGCCAACCCTCTTTAACAATTGCTCAATCATGGCAGGCCCTCCTGAACCACCACACAGACAAAAGCAGCCAGGGGCATGCCAGGCATGTAGAACACCAAACCAGGTCTGAAGCACACACATGGGACCGCCTACAGTGGTGACGTACAAGGCTTCTACGGTGGCTGGCTTAGACTGGTCTTGTTCAGCTATTGGGAATTCATTTTGAGAGATTTTGGCACAAAAGAAAAATGTGTATCCTTCGATAAGCCCGACAAAGAAGTAAAAAAGTGAAACAGTCTATCCACAGTTTATTTGGCAAAAGCATGGCGTCTCTCTGTGAGCGCGAGAGAGAGAGAGAGAGAGAGTGTTGGGCAACAGAACCAGACAGACAGCACCTGTCTTCTGCCGATGAAACATTGCCTTCAATCCTCAGTCTGAGCTTAATCAAAAGACACCATCTGCTGCCATCAGTGAAGATTAGAGGAGTAAAAAAAAAAAATGGAGTATTGGCAATTTTTTGGAGTTGAAAAATGTGCACCCGGTACTGGTTGCAATGCGCATGGGGAAAAACAAAAGAAGACTGAACGATTCTGACGGTGACAAAGGACATGTGGTTTAGTGAACCAGATCAATAGTCCAGAGTGAAACGCAAACAAAAGAACCAGCGGATGAGAGGATGCACATTCCCAGAGTTACCTAAATACCTCACATTCCATCGGCCGCCCCGTGTGCGTGTGTGCGTGTGTGCGTGTGCGTGTGCGTGTGTGTGTGT
>NC_140273.1:764577-801243 GCF_964030765.1 Micromesistius poutassou | reverse complement strand
TCCATCCAGTGAATTGGCTTGTGAATCTATTTACCATCCGGTCCGTTTTACCAGACTCCTGTTATCCACGCTTTACGGTGAACTCAGACACGAGTCGTCGTTAATGTCCCGGTTGGGGGTGAGGCACCTGGACGCATGCGGGTCGGTTGGGGGTGGAACCCGGCACCCAGTTTCAGAGCGCATTGTGGGGCAGCTGTATTCAAGAGATCCCCTCTGGCCAGGCAGGCTTCAAGTGATGGCACTTGTGGCCAAACCACAGGGGGTTCTGACCAATCGTTATCCTGTGATCCGAGTGATACTATGGCGGCGGCCGGGGGGGGGGGGGGCGGGGGTGGGGGGATTCAATTCAAGTACACCACAAGCATCCCATCCAACTCAAAGCCCCGGAGGAGGGATTCTACACGTTGAATGGCGGCTGGCTGCCCGGCGGGATGGAGTGATGAAGGCGGGGATGAGGATGAAGAAAACGATGACGACGACGACGACAGAACAGTGGATGACCATCGGCACACGGACAGAGGCGTTCCCCCCCCCCCCCCCCCTCCCCCACCGACGGGAGAGAGGACGGCGCGCGGATGGGTTTGGTAGCGTTACCTGCATGGCGGGGGGGAGGGGGCGTGGCAGGGTGCCCGCGCACGACCGGCGCTCCTCCTCCAGCGCTCGGCTCAGCATCTCAAACTGCCTCTCCTGCTCCCGCACGGAGGCCAGCAGGGAGGCGGTGCTCGCACACTGCTCCATTCACACGCTGGGAGCAAAGCACAGGACAGGGGGGGACAGGACAGGGTTAACCACCACAACCACCACAGAGAAGGGGAGGACAGAGGCCCCACAGCACCGGAGAGCTGGAGAGCCCGGCAGGAGAGAGAGAGAGTCACCCCCACGGGGGTTAGAGAAGGAGAAGGGGGCGGCCGTGGAGTTTGTCCAGAGTTTTGTGCACGTTTCGCTCACACGTCGTGCTTGGAGGAGGTGTGCAACCAGGGCACAGAGAGGTGCTGGAGATGATGATGATGATGATGATGATGAAGATGCAGATGTTTGGAAAGAGGTGGGGGGAAAAAAAGAATGAGTTTGAAAGAGTTTGAAGTCGCTGGAGTCAAATGGAGGAGGGGGTGGTGAGGTCACCGGACGGTGAGGTCTCGAGAGAAGAGGAGAGCAGAGGAGGAGGAGGACGAGAGGAAAGGAAAACATGGAGGCTCGTCTTGAGGTGACCGTGAAGGATCCGTGAAGACGGGCGATGGAGAAGAAAGACGAAAAGCGCAGGATGGGACACCACAACGAGGAAGATGAAGAGGAAGAACAGGAGCCAATACCCATTCAAACTATACTTTAACTCCAGTCGTCTGAGGATGATGATGATGACGACATTCAATTTCAAGTCAATAAGTGCTCTGCCTTAGCGAGGAGAACATTTAAAATAATTATCTTTCACAGGACTCAGTCACACTGGTGATGGTGTGCAATATGCAGAGTGAAGACAGCTCGGCAGGGAGGAGGGAGAGCGGAGCGAAAGGATAAAAAAAGGCGCTATTCACAGTGTCCCTCCCTACGATCTTGTGAGCTTATTAACACTTCTCTCATCATTCCAGACAGAGACAGAGAGAGAGAGAGAGAGAGAGAGAGAGAGAGAGAGAGAGAGAGAGAGAGAGAGAGACCGCATGATAGAAGGGAGAGAGACAGAGAGAGGGGAGGGATGGAGAGAGAGAAAGAGAAGGAGAGTGACAGAAAGAGGCATGGAAGGATAGAGCGACAGCAAGAGCATGAGAGAGAGAGAGAGAGAGGGAGAGAGACGGGGGGAGGGATGGAGAGAGCGAGCAAGAGAGGCGAGGCGCATGGAGCGAAACACCCAAGGTATTACACAAATTATTTTGGGAACAAAAAAATGCACCAACTCAGCGAGAGTGCAAACCAACAAGCCCCGTGGCGTATGAAGGAGACGGTGGGCATCAGGCTTCCTACTTCATACATCCGTCACACACACGTCACCCTCCCAGGGCAGAACGCTAGCTCAAGGTGGATGCAAGTAGAGAGAGGCCACGTTTGGATGTTCCTCCTACACCCAAAAGTGGAGGTTTCCGTGTGAAACGATGGGAGCGTGTTCCAGTTTGCAGCATCCGCCGATCAATAACCACAACATTCACGGAATAGCAAGCTTTGAGGTCACAGACGAGATGACCTTTCGAGCTCCTTTATGACGCAAGCGAGCGAGAGACGTCATATTGGGAGACTAAATAAACAGTCCCTGGCTAAACGTATTTTAGCTGGATAATATAGGTGACGCTCATCAGGCTGTCATTATAAAATAAGCATTGATTCATAAACCATGTTGACCCATTGAGGGAAATCTCGGTTGCTTGAAGAATATCTCTTCTTTATTGTGCTGCGTCTTATATGGGTTTGTGTGCTACTTCATGTGTTTTTATAACCTCCTGCATTGTGTTGGACCAATAGGAGATAACCGGCACTCTGAAGTACGAAACAAAGGAACAAGGAGGTCGGCTGGTGGAAAACTAAATAAAGTCATGTTTCTTTGGGGTCTGTTTCATCCCAAAAGAAACACAAGGCTATATTAAATACAGAATGTTCCTTCTGGCACGAGAGCGCGCACGTAAGTAGGCATAGCCAGGGCCACTCCAATTCAATAACACATTGATAGCGATATCAAGGTATTCAGTGGGAGTAAAACTAGCAAAATCCGAGCGGCTTTCTTCATCTCTAAGCCGTAACCTTAAAAGCGTTGAACTCTCGTCCGTGGGCCCCGCCAAGTGTCCGCAGCTTAAACGCATTGCGTTGTTGACCGCTCGTCATGTAAAGGCTCCATTTCCTCCCCTACCACTAGAGCTAAAGCCCAGCTCCAATCATTGGATTTACACAGCATACACGTTATGTGAAACAACAGGAAACCGTGGCCACACTGTGGTATGGCTTTAGCATGCTTACGTATTGCCTAGTTTTTCTGGGAGATGAAACCACCGTCACCGTCTCTCCTGGCTTCACTCAAAAATCCGTTACTATATGAATCATACACAAAGTATGGGCGGAGAAGACACTGTGTCTGCCAGAGTATACGGTGTCAAAGACTAACCTGCTTCTGTGATTTACGATCCAAATACAGACACCGAATACATTCGTCAGGAAGGACGGATCTGACAATTAAACTCAGTTTCAAAGTCCACCTACTCATCTTTAACTTCCACTAAGAGAAGGCCCCTCCCATCTCTTCCAGTCTCTTGTACACACACAAACACACACACACACACACACCTTTTAAATGTCTGACATGACGGACATCCTCTGAAAAACAAAAAAACAAAACAAATCACACACACACACACACACACACACACACAGTGAGCCACTACTGTGTGCGTCCTGAAGCTTTCTATAAACATGAACCGGCCCTTCCCGTTTTCCATTGACCCGACATAATGAACCTTCGCAGAAAGTGACATGCCGTACAACAACCCACACACACACACACACACACACACACACACACACACACACACACACACACACACACACACACACACACACACACACACACACATTTCCAAAAACGCCATTCTCCTACATTCCACAGAGAGTTGTGGCGTGTCACATCCTGCCTCGGCTGTAAGACGCCGCGGCCCCCGATAACGAGGAGCTTTACTCTCTCACACTAGACAACAATGATTCACCCTGGAACCGCTTCATTACTCAGGAGGCGTAGCAGGGGAGCCAACCAGAAGGCCCCGCCAATTACCTCCAGCACGCTTGGACGAAGAAGAAAAATAACTTGAAAAGATGTTGTTTCAGGTGGGGAACTGAAATCGGTTGTCCCGCTAAGAATGTGGTACACGTTTGGCAGACCGAGGCCCGGGTCTGAAAGGAAAGTCCTGCCAAAACCTGACACCTTCCCCCGAAACAGAGATTAGCAGCAATTACACAAACACGTACGCACATTTGGCCAGTATTAGGTGTCATTCTAGGTGACAGCTTACCTTATGTTGTTAAAAACCGGAACGATATATCACCATGCATGTGATTCATGCATGGTGTTGAATAGTGAATACGTCGTCCTGTCACACATTACGATACAAGACAAAGCATTTCACAAGCACAAAGGTATCCTGTCCAGTTTCAATACTAACAACAAGAGGTGGTAGAGCCGTCGACATTAACACAGTTTTATCCAAAGCGAAGTCCAGAGTAGGAGAGCCAGCAGAGCTCACGAATCAATACTGCAGCAACTACAAAATGTAATTGTGACACGAACAATATCATCCAAAACAACTTGGCCTAAATAGAGTGCAAAGTAGCTGTGGGACTTCAGAGGAAACCCAGAAAAATACAAGGGCAGCACGCACACACTCCGCACAGAACGGCTCTCGTCCGGGTATGACCACCAAAAAGGCACTTGGTGCAGCTGTGAGACAATGCAAACCACTGCACCACATGGAGCCACCAAGTATGCGTGGGAAACCAGTGCCTTACTGATACTGAAAAGGGGCACAGGCTCGTTTCCGGCACAGAGTGCTAAAGAGAGATCAATGGTCTCTCCCACGACGGTCGGTCCAACTTCTGACACGGATATGACTCTTTAAATGGCTTGCTGTCCTAAACCCATCATCAACTTATCGGAAGAGTCATTAGGTTAACACTGAATTATGTCCACCAGACCGGAGCCCCACTAAGCTCCTTACGATCGACGCTAGTACACAGGCTGAGAGACACACACACACACACACACACACACACACACACACACACACACACACACACACACACACACACACACACACACACACACACACACACACACACACACACACACACACACACACACACACGTGTTATTCTGTTTGAGATTTGGGATACAATCTCAGTCGCCGTCGTGCGTCCACACGTGACGGCCTTCGGCTCACAGCGCTGGGCTCGGGGGGGTTGTGTTACACCATTATCGTAGCCTGCCAGTGCCGGGCCTGCCACATTAAAGGGAGTTGATGCCGGCCCATAGTGGGCAGGCCTGCATTATGTTCCAGCACACAGCTGAGGATCAACCAGCTATGGTGAATAGGCTGGGGCAGCGCGGTCGGAGCTCTGTGCTGACTCAGCTGCATTTGAATGGTCCAACAGATGTAGAGAGTGCGGCCGGCCCGCGCCCGTGTGTGTGTGTGTGTGTGTGTGTGTGTGTGTGTGTGTGTGTGTGTGTGTGTGTGTGTGTGTGTGTGTGTGTGTGTGTGTGTGTGTGTGTGTGTGTGTTGGCTTTTGTCCAACCGCCACTGCCTCTGATTTTGGATTACCGCGCCCCCCCCCCGCACGCCCACCCCCCCCCCCCCCACCGCCCCCACCGCCTAAACGTGGCTCACAGAGCCCTCACTACGAGAGAGCCACTGGGGGCCAGAAAAAGACACATCCGCCTGTCCGTGTGGGACACACCCATGCTGGGCTCTGGAAGCCCGTTATTACGGCAGAAATGATACCCCTCGCTCTGGAACAACTGGCCGGACTCACCAGCCCACTGCACACTGCAGGCAATGTCAGAGCAAACGGTTGAGAAATAAAAAGCTATTTTGTTTAGTTCAAAGCTGTGCTAGAACCCAACGGCAGCGGGTCAGAGGGACAAGTAGTGACTCGTCCTCGTTCTCAGATAATGGCTGCATGGGAATGACAATAGATACAAACAGACGATAGACAACATGTCCACCCGGTACACAGCCCTACAGTTTACAACACCAGCTGACTAACTTTGAAAACTATTACATATTCAAGCACTCTGTCGCAGCCTTCCAACAAAAGGCGCTTCTTAACCTCAAGTTAAGCAGACGTTTGTGTGGAGAAGAACATCTACACATGGGAATGTGTAAAATGAGGCAACTTCCAACGCCTTCCACCCTGCCACACCCCATGAGCAAAACTCACGGAACAGGTTCGCCGCCCCCCCCCCCCCCCTACACGTCTACGAGCCGAGCAGCCCACATCAAAAGAAAACGGAAAGGTAAAATGGGCGCAGTGGTTGACAACCCTAACCCTAACCAGACAATGAACAACTACAACCATATAGAATAAAAAAAAGAAAAGAAAAACAAGGGTCTTACGAGTGCTGCCAATCGGAGCCCAGTCGCTCGTCACTGCCCTCCTAAAAGGTTGGCGGTTTGAACACATCAAGTAACTGATTACTGCGCGGAGACTCACTTCCGTGTACCTGTCTGGCAAACTTGTGCTGAGTTTATGAAAGCACAAGGGTCACCGAGCCGTCATAGTAGAGGCTACGCGCTGCGGGACTGCTGCGTGACAGGGTGCGCGTTGCGGGACAGGGTGCACGCTGCGGGACAGGACACCACAGTGCTGCCACTCCAAACTTCCAACAGCAGCGTTGCCCGTGATGCGACACACAGACACACACAATGCAGTGCGCATCCAACACACACAGACAATGTTACCAGAAACGTGCACATAGGCAAGCCGTGCTACAAAACAGATTCGATCTGCGCGCACGCACACACACACACACACACACACACACACACACACACACACACACACGCACACACACGCACGCACGCACATGCACACGCACACACACACACTAAGAGAGAGAGACACACACACACACACACACACACACATTAAGAGAGACACTCACACACCCCCAACACCAACAGGGCAACTTCCTCACCCATCACCTATGAAGTAGACACCACGGCTAGCCCACTTAGCTTGTAGCATCGCGCTATAACAACATCAGCTCTTTTCACCCCAATGTGCGTCAAACGTGCGCGTTTTTGGCGTCGCGGCGAACGCGCACCTCTTCCCCCGGTTCCGACACGGACCCGGTACCGAGAGATGAGGATGCAGGGTTTAGTTTAAGGAGTCCACGGGTAGTGGATCGGGTGTAGCGTGAGGCCCGTCTGCCTCCTCCTCGCCTCCCAGGCAGCAGACTTTAATCCCACCGCTGGGGAACCGGAGCGAGCGACCGACCGACGCGCGTTATTCCTCCACGACGCGATCCGTGCCACCTTTAGGAAGGCGTGCGGTGTGACAAAGTGAATTATTGTTATTAAAAGAGGTTTGTTGGTGGATGCGCCCTACCTAGGTGGTTGATATCGTCCTCCCTTCAGCTTGTTGTTCACTGGTCTCTCCGCTGCGCTCTTCCTGCCTCGTCGTTGGGTGGGAGGGGAGGGGCGCTCACATCACCACCAGTACTGCTGGGATTTTGGGACTAAAACGCATGGATCATGGGTGTAATGTGCATAAAATGCATTATTTAATGTTTTACTCGGCGCTCTTGAAATGGTAGTGGTGGATATTTTTCAAAATTGTAATAAGTTTACGTGGATGAATACTCTTGATGCATTATGCGCGTTGTGCTGTGTTATTGTTGACGATTTAAAAATAATAATAATTATGTTATTGTTATTCGTATGCTTTTTATGTGTTGTTGTTTTTTTACAGAATATATCTTATATTATATTTTTTACTTTTATTCATGCCAAGGGGAACTTTGACCAGACGCTAGGGTGCTTTTATTTAGTGGGTTCTACGGCCACCTAGCGACTAATGAGGTGAATGAATGTAGGAGTGCGACTCATTCAAATATATCTACTTAACCTATTAACCATTTTCAATAATATCCAATAATATATAAAGCTATAAAAATATCAAAATCATATCTGTACTCAAACACAGAGAGCCTTGGAGCTTAGTGAAGCAACAGACGGTTTAATCCACAGTGCACCATAAACTATAGTACGGAAGTGGATTAGGACCACATGGGAAAAAACAAAACAAAACAAAATATATAAGAGTTTAAAGTCAGATTGTGAGAATAAAGTAAACGTTTTAAGATTAAATTCCAAATTTTGAGACTCAAGTCAGAAGTCCGAGAATAAAGTATATTTTCCTCGCCCATCACTTCAGCAGGCATCATCTGTGACGAATCCGATGGTTCCATCAGTTTACCCAGAAGATCGTCGACTGATAGGCTACGAAGCACCACCCTTTCCACCCATATACGTATATACCTGTGCTCTGTCCACCTGGTTTTAGATGGAAGTGTGTGTTGGGCCCGCGGCGATGGAATGTTGTGTGTATGTTGATGAGGAGCATCCACAGTCACAGTCTGTAAGCCAATCAATGACCCCAGCAGATAGAGCTGCGGGTGCAAGTCCTGTCAGAACTACTTTATAACTTTATAACAACTTTATTCGTTTAAATGTATTTATTATTTAAATTATTTAAAACGGTATTAAATTCATTTCTTACAACAGCCCAGCAGCAGTGGAAAAACACAGGATAAAATACAATTTAAAAAAAATGCAGTAGCCTACTAATACAACAAAAAAAAGACGCTAAACTAAAGACAAACAGGGCATAGGCCTACAAAACAAACGGTGTAAACAATATAAATGATAATTCTAAAGTGGCTAAGTACCAGTACTTCACAGTAGGCTATATTAAAGTGTAGGCAAATGTAAATGCAAATGTACTCGGGGGTTTCTGCTCTGATTCCTCCATCAGCATGGCCAAAATGCCGTCACTCTCCTCCCTCACCTCCCTGGCGAGTGTATTTGCATTCAACTGAAATGTTCTTGGGCTGCCCGGTGGCCACTTCTGTCTGCATTAGTGGTGGAACTCACAGGATACGATACGCTACCCGATACTTGGCCCATGATACAGATAATATTGCGATACAGTAATTATGTGATAATCAATATATCGTTAGCCAATATAACGATACATCACGGTTTATGTCTAACGATAAATACAAAATGACGGGGAAAAGTAAAGTGCTGGATTTCTGTCTTTATTGTGGTTCAAACTGAGTTTTTCAGCTTTGTTCTAGTAAACTTTCATTCAAGTTTCCCTCATTATGTGTTGAGCGCCACCTGGAGGAGCAATGAAGTAGTGACGATGGGAGCTGGGCTATTTTATTCATTAAAATATCGACATTTGGGGCTATTTCGTGTTTAACTCTTCATGAATAAAGCATGAAAATGAAAAAAATGTAAATAAAAAAACGTTAAAAACGGAATTGTCCCACCCCTAGTCTGCACGTCGCCTACAGTGATACAATAGTGCTGGGTTCTGTAAAGTCTTCTCCTTACCATCCCATGCAGTGCTTTCCCATCCGTTATGTCATTCCCACGTAGGACAAGACTGTCTGCCGTCCTTCTCACAGTTCCCAAATGGCTGTCTGGAGCTTCCTATGTGAAGTGGGAAAGAAGTTCAAGGTTGTTCTCTGGTGTTGGGGGAACACTTCAGAGCAGGCAGAAGATCTTCTTTTGGATGTACAGTTTTAGCTTTCAATCCTCTACTCTCTTCTTCCATCATTGCTTTCTGGTTGACTTTATTATCTTTAAATATTATATCTCTCCACTTTGTTTGGTATTCTCTGTTCCTCCTGATAGCTGCTGTCTAGCCATAACTTCCTCAAATACATGAATGGAAAGTCATTATTCATTAGTCATTATAGTTATTATGAAATTGCATCAAATATATTTAATTTAATGATGGTTCATTTGGTAAAATTGTATAAAATATGAACCATAATAAAAAGCCATATTACTATTTATTGTGATCATAAATGATATACAAGCGTCCATTGAGGAGGATTTGGATGTTGTAACAACGTCAAACTGTGAGTCACCACCATCAGAAAGAAAAGCTGATGGTGTTGATGTTTGACGGAGGTGAAGCGTTTTGTTCTTAATGTCATAAATTAGTTGTATACAGGTGCCATCTTGTTTTCCTTCTGTAGCCAACTGACTTTGGCCACTTATTAAAATACATACACTTATGTCATCATTTTAAATGATTATTTATATGCATTAAGCAGATGTGGACGGTGGAATGGGAGTCATTTGGAATATAGCTGACCATGTGGTTGCCTATGGTCTTGTTTTTTTTTTAATAAATAGCTGATATCTGGTGTCGACAATAACTTGAAACACATCTTGTGAAACCAAAAAATTGGACTAAATATTATTGAAAATTCAATGCTTTTGAAGTATAAAGTATTATTTTGTAATCTCATCTTTTATCTTGTATGTGTGATTAAATGTAATATATATATATATATATATATATATATATATATATATATATATATATATATATATATTTTTTTTTTTTTTTTTTTTTTTTTTATTATTATTTTTTTTTTAATATAATTTACAGTATTGATCTAATTAAAATTATAATCTCTGGTCTGATGACAACTGATTGTGTGGGTACTGGGCTGTTATATATTAAGATAATTCATAATATAAAACAAAAACATCTAAATATTTTTTATATTTGTCCAAAAGACCCTCTGATGATCTGCCCTGATCATTTTAAATGGACAATTTTATTCATTTTAAACAGATCAGCACTTTCCTAGTAATCCATGTGACACCAAAATGTCCAGAACAAGGGCCTCTTGATTCTGGCGGTTCCTCTTTCTCATTGCGAAAAAGGAAGGAAATCTAGAAATAACAGTGTCCCCTATAACTCCCATCCTGTCCAAAGTTAATTGTTCAAACCATGTGAAACATCGTCTTATAAAATAGGCCCATTGTACATTTCTGTCTGACAAAACCCTAAAACAAAGTTAGAATTCTCGAATTTACCTTAAAGTAGGCCTTCACTACTACTAAATGGAAATTAGCCCAAAGAGCCTCCTGAGTTCATACCAACTTCAGATTAAATAAACCTCCAGTAAGTAGCCCTATCTCTATGTGACACACAAATCCCGACGACCATATGTGACAGGACGTGTGTACGTAGTGACAGATTGCGCCGGACTAATCTGGATTACAGTGCGTCTGTCCCCCTGGCTCCGGACCCACGCCGCTGTGTACTCAGCACACACTCTTTAACACGTAACATACGTTACACAAAGGGAGGGTCTTTAGACTATGGTCATTGAACATGTGTTACATCATCTTCTTCTACATCCTATACATTATGTAACCCGGCTCTCCAACCTGCGGAGGAAGTCGTTGAGCTGTGAAACAGGAAGATCAGCCTGGTCGGGGATGCAGATCCCGCCCTGTTCTATAAAATGCTCGGCGAATAGCCCTCAGACACTGTTGGCTGCCTGACGACGTGCAGCAAATCTCTTCCCTTTTTGGACTCGCCGGGCGGTGGATGAAGAGTGAAACATGCAACGATGCGGGGGAGGAAACAAGATTCTCTACGGGTTGACTCTGACCTCGGGGATAGTGGAGTGCCTTGGTTTTGCCGGCTTGGTGTTTGGTTTTGCCTCTCTTGTGTTTGTGCTGAAAGAAGATGGGTACTTCAGTCAAATGTGTGTCAACGCCACGGCCACCAACAACACAAGCCCAACACAAGGTGAGGGACATTGCTTCCACCACATTGATACTGGTCTTCAATTTGCATGTGCTTTGGATTTGAGTGTGGAGAATGGAGATTGCTCTACTTACCTGGATAGCAATACCGGTCTTGGGGATAGTGCATTATCTGTCGCTCTTTCGCTCTTTCGCTCTGTCAATCTGTCTCTCTCTCTCCCTCTCTCTCTGTCTCTCTCTCTCTGTCTCTCTCCATCTCGTTCTCTCCTCTAGACTGCAGTGGGCAGGATGAGCACTTCTCTCTGGTCTTCACCATCGCTTCGTTCCTCATCGCCTTTCTGAGTCTGCCCAATGGCTACCTGTTTGATCGCTTCGGTACCATGGTAACCAGACTTCTAGGAATGTGAGTTCTTGCACCAATCCCTCTGTTATGTTAAAGTTCAAAGGTGATGTAAATAGAGGTGTAAAACACAGATATGCTTTTTGTTGTGTAATGTGGTCACTGCAGAATGTTACATTTCACGTAAGGGCACTGAGTGAATGTAGAGTGTCATAAACAGGAAAACAAAAAGGACTAATAGATATATAAAACTATATAAACTACACGTAATACCTTAATGGTTCAAATTGCTTACTTGTTTCCTAAGAAACGTAACGGTAGCGCTCGTCTAATGGATGGTCAGGGTCTGGCTTCTTGTTATTATGATCCGGTCAAATAAGCATTAAATGTGCTTCAATCGAAATGAATGCATTGTAAACTTTTCTCCTGCCGTCCAGATCCCTGTATGCCACTGGAACTCTGATTATGGCCTTCTCCAGTGCAGGTAGGCTGAAAATGTTGGTACACAAACAGAAATGTGGAAATTGGTAACCAGACTTCTAGGAATGTGAGTTCTTGCACCAATCCCTCTATTATGTTAAAGTTCAAAGGTGATGTAAATAGAGATGTAAAACACAGATAGGCTTTTTTCCATCCTCTTTTTAAAGCCAATTAAAATCAGTTAATGTATCGGTAATATTGTTCGATTGAGTTAGTATTTGAACAACGTAGTGACCTGTGAGAGGAGGGCGCTACACAGAGGGGGGGTTTTAGGCAGTACAACGTTGCCTGTGTTTACTTATATTCTTATTGTCTGTTCCACTGCCTTGTAGCATACTCTATGCTGCTGTTTGTGGCCTTTCCCTGCCTTGCTGTTGGAGGGATTATACTCCTCCTAACTAACATGCAGGTGAACACACCATTCAGTCACTACATCATACATCCATGCACACATTGTTTTTGATGAGAGCAGATGCTTTTGTTAACCTACCGCACCCTAAGACTGTACAGCTTTGAACTCACTGTCTGCTTTTGATGAAGATCGGCAACCTGTTCTCTGCCCATCGTTCCACCATCATCACCATCTACAACGGCGCCTTTGACTCCTCCTCCGCAGTCTTCCTCATCGTTAAGGTAACTAACAAGTTTCAGGTATGAGTAAAGGACTCATGCACCCACCCTTTTAGTATGCCTGGGGATGCATGTTGAGTGCGTGTTTTTCTATAGGACACGACTCGGCAAATACAGCTTATCAGCTGAACGTTGTAGCTTTCTGGTCAAACAGCCACTTGATGGTCAGTCGTTCATATAAGCGACCATGAATTGCTCTGTATCTAGGCAGCATGTTATCTATGAAGACAGGCCGAGATTCACAGTCAATGCATCTTCATAATCCTCCCGTATCTTTAGAACTGAATTGTTTTTTTGTATTTAATATATTTCTAAGTACACTTTCACAAATGAATTAAATACAATGCTGCACGGCTCAAATAGTGCATTTCCGCATCTGACATATGCTTGTTAAAGCCTAGGACAGATGAGACTTCTAAATGCAAAAAGCACACAATAGTTGGAG
Organism: Micromesistius poutassou; assembly: GCF_964030765.1. Classification (NCBI taxonomy): domain Eukaryota; kingdom Metazoa; phylum Chordata; class Actinopteri; order Gadiformes; family Gadidae; genus Micromesistius; species Micromesistius poutassou. The sequence goes on along the minus strand of NC_140273.1, from coordinate 788,075 downwards.
ACATTTTAATGTATGCCTGTGTACCCTAGTCTCCCCTCCCCCTAGGAGAGTGGGCCCAGAATAGTTTCACAGAGCTATTGAAACAGTTTCACCTCCTCCCTGCAATGCAATTGTCAATGATAAAATCAGGGAGATGTTTACATAAAGGACGGCCTGTGTTCTCATCAAGGGGATCCCTGCTCCTTTTGTGACTGGTTGACCCCGGGGTCGAAGGTCAACGTTAGATAACACTAGGAACAGGTAGGGTGGCTGGACAATACAAGGAATAGAAAACACAGCTAAAATCACAAGATACATACTTAGTGAACTAACCAGCTCGCTCCACGCTACATTTAGGGCGGTTAGCAGACACTTTTATCCAAAGCGGTTTGCAACAGTTCACACACACACACACACACACACACACACACACACACACACACACACACACACACACACACACACACACACACACACACACACACACACACACACACACACACACACACACACACACACACAACCATGCAATGCGACAGCCAGCTCTTCTGGAGCAAGTAGGGCTAGGTGTCAACACTCAGCTAGGAGGAGCCGGGATCGAACTAGCAACCTTCCAGTTACAAGGCCAGCCTGCTCTACCTCCTGAGCTAAGCCGACCCCATGCTCTATGCTCCATGCTCAATCTATTCTGGAATAACACTCAACCTGTATCCGATTTGTGCAATTTGTGTTTCCTTACCAGTGTGTCAACGGTTATTTCTGTGTGTCCTCCAGGTTCTGCACGAGCAGAAAATCTCCATCCGGACCTCCTTCCTGGTCTTGTCCTTCTGCAGCATCATACACCTGCTCAGGACCTTCCTGTTGATGCCCAGAACCCACATCCCCTATAGTCCTCCCAGTGACTACAGCTACGGGTGAGACCGGCTCAAACACACACATGTATACACCAGTGGTTCTCAAGTGGGGGAACTCGTAACACTAGGATTACTTTGGACTACTGCACGGGGAACTCCTGAAAAAAAATAAAAGAACAAAAGAAAATTGATTAAATGTTTACACTGGCAAATAGAACGCACATACATTATTTTTGATGTATAAATGTTTTGTGCCGGTGAAGGGGGTACTCAGCTGAAGAAAATATCTCCATGTGTCCATGTAGACTGAGATTCGGAAAGTCCGACGCTCGCGACGAGGAGGAGGAGACGGAGCAGATGAGGCAGGTCGCCACGGCAACCGAGGTGGCGGAGCTCGACGTGACGGTGGACGCACTGGGACAGCTTGAAAACGTGAAGCGTGAAGAAAAAGGTGACTCTTCGGCGCAGTTATCATCCAAAACGGTGCTACACGATGCTTCTGTGTAACACTCCGTCCCCACTCGGTACCCAGTGTTGTGCATGAACTAGTTCAAAATAACTAGTTCATTTTTCTACGAACTTTGAACTGAACGTAACATATTTTTAACTAAAGAACTTGAACTTGAACTAGTTCAGATTTTGTGACGTTCTGAATTGATGCTTAGGTCCAGATGACATGTTTATTAAATTGAGTTACTGCCTTAGTTGTGATGAATGAAACAGGTGTACAAATAATATCCACAACAATCTGAGATTGTAGTGATGGACAGCAGGTAATGGAGAGGATTAATTAAAAAAGATAAGCACAGAATACTCACTCCAACAGTTTTTCTTCGGTATCTAAAAAAAAAACTGTTAATGAACTGAACACGAACTAGTTCAGAACTGAACTGGTGAACTGTGAACGTGAATTCATTCATTTTCTTTTGTATGAGCTGAACTTTGAACTAGTTCATGTGAAGTGTGAACTTGCACAACACTGACGGTACCTCACCTCTGCTCCGTGACCCCTGCCCCGCTGCAGTGCCCAGCTTCCGGAGCTGCGTGCAGTCCTGGTTCTTCCTCTGGCACCTGCTGTGGCTGTCCCTCATGCAGCTCCGGCACTACCTGTTCATCGGCACCCTCAACCCCACCCTCAACCGCCTCGCCGACAACGACCCCGCCCTCGGTAAAGCAAGGGCAGACCTTCATAACGTTATCGAATGAAAAGGAGATTGAGAGAGAGACAGAGAGAGAGAGAGAGAGAGAGAGAGAGAGAGAGAGAGAGAGAGAGACAGAGAGAGAGAGAGAGAGAGAGACAGAGAGAGAGAGACAGAGAGAGACAGAGAGAGAGAGAGAGAGAGAGAGAGAGAGAGAGAGACAGAGAGAGAGAGAGACAGAGAGAGAGAGAGAGAGAGAGAGAGAGAGAGACAGAGAGAGAGAGAGAGACAAAGAGAGAGAGACAGAGAGAGAGAGAGAGAGAGAGAGAGAGAGAGACTTTGAAACAAAAAAAAACCCTCCCCCCCTTCCTCCTCACAACAGGGATTTGATTGACAGGCAAGATAGATGGCTTTGGCATGAACAAATGACACTGAAATGACAGGCTCTTAATTCGAACCTACAGCACCTTTAAATACATCTACTTCCTTAACTCTAAGGCATTTAAGAACCTTCAGTTATGTTAAGAAATGCCCTCTTTTTTTTTTTTCATAATCTATATTTTCTCTATCCCGTCTTCTGCAATCTTAACGTCTTCCTTCCCTGTGGGTCTTTGTTTGACATGGGTCTGCTGTGGCGGGTCCCTCAGTGAGCCAGTTCACCAACGCCTTCGCCATCACCCAGCTCTGTGGGATCCTCTGTGCCCCCTGGAACGGTGTCCTCCTGGACCGACACAAGGGCAAACCCCGGGCTCCAGGTACACCGAGGGTGTCTGTCTGTCTGTCTGTCTGTCTGTCTGTCTGTCTGTCTGTCTGTGTGTGAGTGTGTGTGTGTTTGTGAGTGTCTGTGTCAGCAGATTGTCGTTGCGATTTTTTCTAACAGATTTAAAAATAGACAGTTGGTAACAGCTCTACCAAAAAAAGGCGAACAACCCACTTCAATAACCCGTTCAGAGTGGAGATTATTCGCCAGCAGCTTCTCGCTCTTGTGTGTGTGTGAGAGTGAGTGAGTGAGTGAGTGAGTGAGTGAGTGAGTGAGTGAGTGAGTGAGTGAGTGAGTGAGTGAGTGAGTGAGTGAGTGAGTGAGTGAGTGAGTGAGTGAGTGAGTGAGTGAGCGAGCGAGCGAGCGAGTGTACTCCTAAATTGGTGTATGCTGTAGCATAACGTGACCACGTTATCCAAGGCCCTTACTTGCAGTGGAAGCGTTCTTTTTTTCCCCCTCTGTGTCCTCTCCTCGATGAGCAGGGTGTACCCCGACGTCGGGGGCAATGCGAAGGATTGTTTCTCGTGCCAATAAAGCTTTTTGGAAATTTGAGCGAGGGCGAGAAACAAAGAGAGAGAGAGAGAGAGAGAGAGAGAGAGAGACAGAGCCAGAGGGAGAGGGGGTACACCCCTTCAAGCTTGGAGGGTTCAGAGACGCTTACCATCTATATCCTCCAAACACCCCCGCTGTCCCCCCTCCTCCTCACCTCCTCTGCCCCCCCGACTGACCGCCCCCCCCCCCCCCCGACAGGTGAGACGGAGCGGGAGGCGGACCTGCGCTCGGCGGTGGTGTCCCTCTTCGTGACGGCGCTGCAGTGCCTGCTGTTCTCCGTGTGCGCCACCGTGCCCGTGCTGCCGCTGCAGTACCTCACCTTCGGGCTCCAGGTGCTCAACCGCTCCTTCCTGTACGGCGGACACGCCGCCTTCATCAGCATCGCGTGAGTGGAGGGGAGGGGGAGGAGGGGGGAGGAGGGGGGGAGGGTGGGAGGGGGAGGAGGGGGGGGGGGGGGGAGGGGGAGGGGAGGAGGGGGGGAGGGTGTGTGTGTGTGTGTGTGTGTGGTGAGAGAGTGGGGTTGGGGGTGGGGTTGGGGGTGTGTGTGTGTGTGTGTGTGTGTGTGTGTGTGTGTGTGAGAGAGAGAGTGGGGTTGGGGGGTGTGTGTGTATACTAGAAGCTCCTTGGTTGAAAGAGTGTGTGTGTGTGTGTGTGTGTGTGTGTGTGTGTGTGTGAGTGGGGTTGGGGGTGGGGGGGTGTGTGTGTATACTAGAAGCTCCTTGGTTGAAAGAGTGTGTGTGTGTGTGTGTGTGAGTGGGGTTGGGGGTGGGGGGGTGTGTGTGTATACTAGAAGCTCCTTGGTTGAAAGAGTGTGTGTGTGTGTGTGTGTGTGAGTGGGGTTGGGGGTGGGGGGGTGTGTGTGTATACTAGAAGCTCCTTGGTTGAAAGAGTGTGTGTGTGCGTTTGTGTGTGTGTGTGTGTGTGTACTAGAAGCTCCTTGGTTGAAATAGTGTGTGTGTGTGTGTGTGTGTGTGTCTGTGTGTTCACTCACTAAACAACCGAAAAAAGATCCCCTCTCTCTCTGTTTCTCGGACACTGAGATGTGTTGCATTTCACGCACCTGTGGTTGTCAGGCAGGATGGATTCTTCGTATCAATCAGGGAAGAGATGGTGAGAGGAGGTCAAATATCAGCCGTGAGCGATCTGAAATCTGAATACGCTCATAGAAACAAAAGCAGGCAGTCAAAGCAGGTGCTTTCAAAGCGCATTGCACTCACTAGTCGACACCTCTCTCTCCATGGCCCTGTCACACCTTGACGATTTGGAAAAAAAATTGGAAAAACTTGGAAAACTTTTCAATATGCAAAACTTTTTCATTTGGAAAAATGTGGCGAATACACTGGCATACGTCAATTTATTATATAATATTATATATAAGGGTATGTTAAGTACACTGGAGCATCGTGGTGTACACTGGCATGAGTCGTATAATTTTTCTATAATTTATCAATAGCTTCTGGCTAAATTACTAATACTTTATGTATACATTAAACTGGTTATGAAAACGGTATGTATACGACCAAGTTTTGGATAAGTTTTCCATATCGTCATGGTGTGACAGGGGCATCACACGCATGCATGCACACGTAACGTCTTTATCCTTTGTGCGGCCCTCAGGTTTCCAGCGTGTCACTTCGGTAAGCTGTACGGCACGGTGATGAGTCTGTCAGCACTCATCTCCCTCCTCCAGTACCCCTGCTTCACTCTGGTCAAAAACACACTCAACGGAGACCCTTTTTACGTAAGGAAACACAATTTTGACGGCTTTCAATCATGCTTGGTGACACAAAGTTTTGAATCATGAATTTCAGCACACAATCTATGCAAGGACTTTCTAGTATAATTGCAAAAGTACAAGCATGAACTGTTCTTCTGGTGCTAACTTGTGGAGGCCTATGCATTTGTGTGCACTATGGAGTGATATAATTGTGTTTCTGTTGTGTTTTAGGTGGATATTGTGTTGACTTTCCTTATGCTGCTGGTCTTCATCCATCCTCTGAACGTCTTCCTCCACTGTAGACGGCTTGGTAGAGAAAGACAGAAAGGGCCAGCCGTCAGTCTTTCAATGGAGGCAAAGACGTAAAAGGGAGAATCAATCACGTTTTTGTATACATGTGCTATTGTCCTGGGTTTTTAACCTTATGTATAGCAAATTTTTTTTACAAATATTTCGGTACGGCCAGAACAAGCCAAACTAATGAGATCAATATACCAAAATGTCGTTTGTACTGTAATTTAAAGTAGATATACAAAGAATAATTATTAATTCTTGAAAATATATAATTTTTTGCGCGCTTTATTTGTTATTTGAGTACACAGAGTTTAATAAAGTTTTTGTAACAACAAAAATATATTCTCATATCACTTCAATGCTATCATCTCCTTAGTAGCCTAGTGTTGTTAACAAAGAAGACTTATTAGAGACAGGTTTGTAAAAATACAGAAGAGGTAATACATTTTGGAATCGTCTTAACTTCTTTCTCAACCAGCCTAGTGGTCGATTCAACCGAGTTAGATGAAAATCAACGGGAGCGACCAGCAGCATCAATGAAGTGAGGGTAAAATAAACCAGTCCAGCTTCTCGAATAGTTTTGTGATTTCACTAATCCATTTGTGAACAGTGATTCTGACAAACACAAAAACAACATCTTCATTTGGCAATGTTTTTGCAATGTACTCAAACTACGCTCTGCACAGGCCTGTGACGTTCACAAGAACGAATGATAAACCAGCTAATTCTTTGGATTAAGATTCACTTTCCACAAAGGGTAGAACGAAACCGCGGAATGGAGTATTCTACCATCACTGCGTCACAACGTCACCTGTGTCCATTGATTTCCGCTAATTTGGTTGAACGCTTACTCAGTCGATTGGGCTGCTTGGCTGATTGAGAAACAAAGGAGTATTCCTTTAAGAAGGCGTTAAGGACAGAATACCAGTGAGCAATGACAATGCATCGCTTCAATGCAGTGTACAGTCATCCAAGATTCTGCTACAAAGTAACTCACATCCTCTTTGAAAATCATCACCATGACTTGCTTCCAATGCACATGTGCATAGATCCCAGTCATCTCAATGAGGACAAAGGTGTAGGAATGGAACCAGGTTAGGTCACAAGTTTGGAAGGTAACACACATGAACACATGACAACATAAAAACACATCGTTTTTTTTTCCAAACGTAATACAAATTTGCCAAAGTACTACAAACACTGGACCACTGATTCAGACCTTTCAGTGCTAACATAGAAACCTACAGTAACGACAGTTAAGACGGATATAAACAAAAAGTAAAATAATCTCTGGAGCATACATGGACATATTGAGACGGACGCCAGGGTGTAAAATCCTAGTAGTCAGTCAACAGTTAACAGTCAGTTCAGTAGAAAATCACTCCCACAAGGCAGGCGTTGCACCACCGTTGTCTTTTGCCTCATTTCCCCTCGATTCTCAAAAACCGCCCTCGTCAGTCCGCCGATGTGGTCACGTGGTTGTGATGCAGGAACAACATCTCCGCCAGGCTCTCCGGCGGAATGTTCCTCCTCTTCTCGGTGATGGCGCCTTCCGCTGCAAAGTCCACCGCGGCGCCGCCCGCCACCGCCGGCGCCGCCAGGTACGCCCGGGCCACCGCCGCCAGCAGCGGGAACTGCCCCGCCTTGGCCTTCCACCACTGCAGCGGCTCCAGCCCCACGGACGGCCTCTTGTCGGCCGCGAAGAGGCTCAGCTCCATGACCACCGCCTCCTCCTCCGCCAGCGCCGCCGTCCCCGCGGCGGGGGAGCCCAGCAGGTCGCCCAGCAGGAACTGCATGCCCGACAGACCCCCCTGGGGGTCCGCGTCCGCGTCCGCCGGCTCCTTCTCCCCGCCCTCCCCGCCGTCGCTGTCCTCGTCTTCTTCGGCGTCGTCGCAGCCCCTGAAGCTGATGGGCGGGGCGTTCTTGATGCGCTTGCTCCTCCGCGGCTGGTTGTCGTAGGAGTCGGACGAGGAGAGGGAGGAGCTTCTCTTGATGCCGCCGCCGCCGCCGCCGCCCTCGCCGCCGGCCGCCCTCCGCCCCCTCTGGTCCTCCTTCATCATCTTGACCGCCTCCTCCTTCAGCCAATCGTGCGTGGTGGTTTGCTCCTGGGGGATGAAGCACGAGAGGCGATCGGGTTGTGGTGGGAAAATGAAAATGGCCCTCGCTTCCTATCAAACACTTGATTACAAACAATAGGGGTGTGCATCTCTCCAACAAAAGACGATTCGATGCGTGTCTCGATACATGGGGTACGATACGATTCAGGAACGACACATTTTTTTAAATGGAACGATTCGATTCAGTTAAATTCAGAAGGATTTCGATTCGATTCGATGTGGCACGGCTCAATTCGAGAGGGTATGATGCAATGGATTTCTTGTTGAAAGTAGACAATCATTTCACAAAATGAATTAACTTGTAAATGTGGCATTTCCTTCAAAAAGATTTATCAAAGACTAGAGAAGAAGTGTATTTGTTAGGGGTGTGCATCTCTCCAATAAAAGACGATTCGATGCGTATCTCGATACATGGGGTAACGAGACGATTCAGGAGCGATACATTTTTAAAATGGAACGATTCGATTCAGTTCAATCTTTTAAATCAAAATCGATTTTCCGATTCAAATCGGTTTTTGTTACACCCCTAACAAACAAGCAAAAGTGGTGAACGGACTGCATTTACACAGCGCCTTTCTAACCGGTAGCCACACAAAGCGCTTTACAATATCGCCTCACATTCACCCGTTCACACACCGACGGCGGTGTCAGCCACGCAGGGCGACAGCCAGCTCGTCGGGAGCAGTCAGGGTGAGAGGCGTCTCGCTCAGGGGGACGCCTCGACACACGGCTAGGAGGAGCCGGGGGATCGAACCAGCGACCTTCCGGTTACCAGCACAACCCCCGCTCTACCTCCTGAGCCAACATCATTGTTTCCAAACGTTACCTCGGCCTCCATGAATCCCAGGTGACGGAACTGGGGGTCCAGGGAGCACGCCACGCACAGGATCCGGTTCACCGCCGGGTCCTCGTAGCAGCCCGCCAACCTCTCCCGCATCCTCATCTTCACCCCCTTGGTGAGGGGCAAGGCCTCGCCGGGCACCGACACCAGGTGGCGCGTGAGCAGGCCGATGAGGATGGGCTTGATCAGGGAGAGGCGGGGGAAGGCCTCCTTGGCGAGGGTCCGACACGCCACGTCCATGGGCTTCAGGACCGAGCACAGCTCCTGCATCACCTTCCACTCTGCCTCGCCCGGCACCGCCCCGTCGCCCGCGCCGGGGTCCTCCTCGCCGGGGTGCTCGTGTTTGATGATGGTGCCCGTCTCCAGCTTCACCAGCTCGGTGAGCAGCTTCCTGTGTTTGTTGAGAATGCTGACCACGGTGAAGAGGCCTTTCCAGCTGAGCGGGCTGTGAGCCCACGACTGTAAGTGAGCGCGTTCGCCCGACGCCATCTTGAGCAGCAGCAGCTCGATTTGGGAGCGGAAGGGGTTGCTCTTCGGGCAGAGCGTGAACAACCCCGAGAGGACGTCCTGGAACATCCGCAGGGTCTCCGAGATGACGGGGAACGACATCACCTCCTCGATGCAGCCTTGCAAGGCGCCGAAGAAGCAGGGGACGGTCGGGCCGGGCGCGGGGTCCCGTCCGTCCGGCTCGCCGCTTTGGTCGCGTCCCCTCGGCCCCGAGCCTCCGCTCTCCGCCGTGGCTCCGCCGAGCAGGACCAGGTGGGAGTGAGGGACGCCCCAGTCCAGGGCCATGGCCTTCACCTGCGCCTCCACGCCTTCCGTCTCCGCCAGCCTTTGCGTGGTCAGCGCCCAGTTCTGAGAATCAAAGTTTGCGTCTATATAGTGCACCCAGACGGTGGCGTTCCTGCTCGCCTCCCCCTGCCACACGTGCTGCCAGACGTCCGCGCTCAGAGTCACCGGACGCGCCGCGTCCGTCGACTGGCGAAACGACGTCTCCTGGGTCTCCGACTGCGGCGTGTAGTCCAGGGCGTTTTCCTCCTCGTCTTGGCTCGCCGTCCTGCACCTCAGGAGCTGGAGCAGGCGCTTCTTCTCCTTGGCGTGGAGGTCCTTCAGGACGGCCTCCACGGCGCGGGCCGAGGGCAGCTCTTTGTAGGACGGCAGGAGCGTTTGGATCAGCTCCTTGAAGCCTTGCCCCTCCACCATGGCCGGCTGGTAGAGGTCGCGGATCAGGAAGTTGCACACGGCGCTGGTCAGCGTGTCCGTGGTCCCCGGAGGTCTGAGGAGGAAGGGGGGCGTGGAGGCCCAGTCCAGGGCGCCGCCGCTCAGGGCCGGGGTCACAGCCGTCGACTTCTGAGCTACGGATCACAATGGTGAAAAGGCTTAGAGTTAAAAAAAAGGTGTTGATACGGTAATGGTGGCCAACATACTTCAATAAGCAAATCGAATAAGTTAGGGTAGCATAAAGGTGGCATATTGTACCACCAGGTGTGAGTGTGATTAGTCGTTACAAGCCGTTTTGAAAATCGGCCTCTTCTGACATCACAAGTGGGCGCGTCCAACTAGATGTATGATGGATAGATAAGCAACGTTTGCTACGGTCCACTGGCTGGTAGACTGATCTACCCAGCACCACATCTAGGTGGACATGCCCACTTGTGATGTCAGAAGACCGCTAATCACACTCACAACTGGTGCTATAATATGTCACCTTTAACAGAATAAATAACCAAAATTGAATTAATTAAGAGCACAAAGGACATTTGTACAATTACAACAACGGGGCCGCATATAACGGCAACCTCTCTGACGGACTTCCACACCTGAGCTGAGGAGTACAACGTTTCACAATGCGGATAAGAACCAGAGCGATCACGACGGTTGCGTTATTTACCAGACGTCAGCTGCGAGCTGCGGATCCTCTGGCCCCTGATGAAGCGGTTTGAGCTGATCTGGTGCTTCTTGTTCAGGTGCCCCACCGTGTCGCCCAAGGCGACCTGCTCGCCGCACAGCTTACACACCGCCGTGCTCCAGTCCAGGGGCTGGCCGGTGGGGTCCGGCCTGAACCCGTAGAAGTACCAGAGTCTGTGGTGGCCTTGGGTGGGGTGGTTCACCAGGTTCTCCGTCCCGGGGAAGAAGTTGTACTCTTCGTGGAGGTACGCCTGGCCGTACCCGGAGGCCGGGCCGGGGTCGACGGCCGAGTCCGGCGTGGAGGTGCTGGTCACCTTGTGGATGATGGGCATGGCGTCCTGTGACTGGCTGCTGTTGAACCACAGTGAGGAGCTGGGCTCCTCCAGCGTCACCAGCTGGACGTCCAGGTAGAGACGCAGGATGCTCTCCTTCTTCCCAAAGTCGCACCTCGTATCGGTGGGGTCTGGAAGGCAGGAACGACGGTGATCATGCAACAGGATGACGCTTCCAACTTCCGTCCGTCAATCCCAGCATGAAACAGAACGGCTCTTTGATATGGCGGGAGCTCTTCTCCCAAGAAATACATACTCTCTTTGTTTTTCACATTGCAGTTACACACTTATACTCTGACGTACCGGCACTGGGCCATTCATTTTAATTTTAATTAATTTAATTAATGTATACTGTTTATACTATTTGTTGTGTTTGCTCAGTTTGTCCTTACTTTAGCATTTACTTCTTAGCATCTATTTTCGTCTTCCTTAGCACTACTTGTACTGTATTGTATTGTATTATATCCTGCGTCTTCCACTGCTGCTGTACTGTGACGATTAAAACAGGTCCATCCATCCATCTAGACAGAGGCATTGAGGGAGAACCTGACCAGGACCACGTGTGCGGACTCACCCAGGCACAGTGTCCCGGCGTAGTCCTCCCCGATGCGGACCTTGAGCTCGCCCCCCTCGGAGATGGGCTTGGAGGTCTTGTAGTAGATCTGCTGGTTCAGCTGGACCACAATCAGGTTGTGATCCTCCTCCTTAGCGGCGTAGGAGACGTACCTGAAACAATTTGATGCTTAGTCAGATTAACTTTAAGTTACTAAAGTAAACCTACAGTGGAGTTGAGGTAGGGTAAGGCGTTTTGCTCAAGGGTATCATCTACATGTCTGCAGGAAGACTGTAGACATCAGGGTTCAAACCAAGGACCTCGGGGTTCAAACCCTAGACTATCTTGCACCCCCCCCCCCCACTTCCCCCAACAGGGTGCATATGATTCATTAATAGTTCATCTTGACACACTGGGAATATTAACACATTGCATTTTTGAAGTTGGAAAAGAAAGGATCACTCAGTCAAGTGGGCAGTGTTACTAAAGCCAATCTGGATTTCTCACCTCATCCAATTGGATTTGTTTTCATCTGATCCATCGACGTAGTAGAACTCCGATTCCTCCCTGATCTGGATATGTGAGCAGAATGTATGGTTGGTCAAAATCACAGTGCGGGCAAAACTGGATTCTCTTCACAAACTCATCCAAGGACGGGTATTCCCCAAAATAGCTCTGGTTAAATGGACTGCATTTTCTAGCGCTTTCCTAACCAGTGGCCACTCAAAGCACTTTACAATATTGCCTAACATTCACCCACATACACCCGGCGGTGTCAACCATGCAGGAAGACAGCCAGCTTGTCCGGAGCAGTCAGGGTGAGGCGTCTCGCTCAGGGACACCTCGACACTCTAGCTAGGAGGAGCCGGGGATCGAACTAGCAACCTTCCGGTTACCAGCCAACCCGCTCTACATCCTGACCCGCATGCCGCCCACTAGTTCTCATCAGCTCGGAAACAGAGACACTGTGATGACCTCATGGCCGATGGGTCGACATAATTCACGCAGAGACCAGCCTTTCTCCTCAGACCGTCTGATACTCACAATCCAGGCATGGCTGAGGCTGGTTCTCGGCGCTCCTCGGGCCAGTTCCCCGACAAAGGGTCCGAAGATCAGGCCCTCCTGAAGGTGGAGCTTGGCGTGGACCCCCATCTCGACCACCCACTCCTTGGACGAGGACCCAGGAGGCGCCACGTCGCTCGGCTCGGGTTCCAGCCACAGATTGAGGCAGAAGGGGAGGGAGAGGGCCGCGCGAGAGGGCCCCACCTCCAGCCAGGGCTCCCCCGGTGGAACGGAGGAGTCCGAGATGTAGTTCTGGTTCGGGGTGGTCAGGGAACTCGGACTCGGAGCGTCCTTCAGCGTGTTCTCGGAGCCGGAATCCAACACGGGGAAATCTGAAGATACAAGTATTTTTGTGTTGAGAAGAGTTTGTCTGACTGTAGGTAAATGGGGTGGCCACTCAAAGCTCTGTACAATATTGCCGAACATTCACACACCGACGGCTGTGCAAGGCGACAGCCAGCTCGTCGGGAGCAGTCAGGGTGAGGCGTCTTGCTCAGGGACACCTCGACACTCTCACAGCTGTGAGCCGGGGAACTAGTAACCTTCCGGTTACCAGTCGACCGGCTCTACCTCCTGAGCCACATGCCGCCCCCCAGATAAGAGTTTAGTAGAGAGAAGGTAGTAGAGTTGTAGTATGCTCTGTGTTACCCAGGTTAGTAAATAAAGAGCAATAAAGATTGTTGTTGGTATCCTAATATACAAAGAGTTTGGGTCCAAAACGCTATAAATCCATTTTGAAGGGTGTTTTCTTTACCAAGAACGTGGTATGATGAAAACCACCATTTTATGATTCAAACTTTCATATAGCATCTTGGAGGTTATAATAACATTAAAAATTCCAATCCAGATTTTTATATTTAAAGATTTATTTTTTTTAAAAGAATCCCCAAAATGCAATAAATCCATTAGAACATTATAAAATGAAATAAAGAAATACATTAAAAAAATAAATATATATATATCTTTTTCAGATTGAAACTGTGCAAAATACAATTTAAAAACAACACAGTAAGTTAATCTACATGACATATGCCTTTGAACTTGGAAAAAACTTTGCTCATCTGTGGAAAAGTGCAAACACGCATGAACAAGAAGCACATGAAGAACAATATCACATATATTAGACCATAGACTTTCTAAAATCCCATCACAACTATACTATAAGAAAGAACACTAATACATCAACTATGGCGAGTATCTTATGCATAGGGAATTCAAATTTGGAAACTAGTTTGAATCCATGATGTGATATTTACGGCTGTGTGCCTCATTAAGTGGCATGGTGGTCAAATTAAAGTTCATTAGCTCCCATTCATCATTTATGAAGTGGCAGGTTAAGCCCAAGTATGCCTCTGTGGCCATACTTGTCTACACATCAGTTGTCAAGACATATCATTGAGCTGCAGGACATCTTTGGTTCGCTGAAATTCCACATTATATTTCCTCTCCGTCATGTCGGTGAAACATGTGCTTTTGGGTAGAATGTAGGCAGGTTGGAATGTTGCACCGTGGTCTGGAATCCTTCACCTTCAACGATGGACTGTGGTCTCATAGATCTCACAATCATTTTCAGGACACTGTCAGTGAGTACTGCTGCAAGTTGTGGCGTGCAGTTCTTCATTGGAAGGAAGTCAGTCAGACTACTTTTCTTGCAACTGACAAAAAGAGGAGAAAAATACACAATTAGCTTACGGCTGTGGACATGGAGAACCCATTCCTAATACACTGTCTGGGCTTTCACCTTAACATCAATATCAGCCTACGTCTGTTAGAAGCTCATCAAGTAAACTGTTCGAAAACCTTACGTATTAACAAGCTAAGCATTTGCATTTCCATTAGGGCTGTACCACTTGGGGAGGGGCCGCTCATTTTCTCCCCTCTGCACGTATCAACTTGTGGTGTGTTCCAGATGCCTCGGACACCAGCCTTCCGAGTTGCAATTGTGACATCATTTCCTGTCTGGTAGCACTTATGCTGCGATCCAGTCGTATGGTACGCCCACCACCCCAGTCGGAGTGTGTTAAATCTCCCAGCTTTCTTACCCTAACCCTTATCTTTGGGGATATCCAGCTCCCACTGGGGCTTCTGATGAGTACACCGAGTACTTTCTCTTTGTTCCACGTTGGTGTCTTTAATGTCGATGTATAATGCTCTTACACACTTGATTACATTGCTGCTTTAATCCGGTCACCAATGTATGCATTGCACGGTCTTGCTGTGCGTGCAACACAATGTAAAGTTTGGTTTTCGAGCTGGTTTGCTAAAGAGCCTAATGTTGCTAACAACAATGACTGCTACTACTGCTGCCACCTCCAGGCGTCCATTATTCTCAAACTCATCCCACACAAAAGATAAAATCTACATTAAAATAACCAACGTGGTACAAATACAAAGAAAAATTAAAACTGCGCGCAGTGATGAACGGGACCTCGCGCCGGCTTGCAGCCGCCACTACGAGGTCCCGTTCATCACTGCGCGCAGTTTTAAAAAAAAATCGCGCCGGCTTGCGGCCGCGTCACGTGCCGTCGTAACATGTGTGCTGGCAAGATGTGCACATGTTAGGACCGCACGTGACGCAGCCGCAAGCCGGCACGAGGTCCCGTTCATCACTGCGCTCAGTTTTAAAAAAGCGCAGTTTTAAAAAAAATTCGCAAATTTATGTAATCTGTAGAAGCAGAGGTGCCCTGTGGTGTCCTACTGATTGTTTTGACATTAACATGTAAGACCACATTTAACTGAATTACATGTTGTAACAACTTTTACTAACATTATTAACCCTACATCAATGATCCGATAAATTCCCTAGGAGGAGTTAGTTGAAATACAAGGCGAAAAAGTGAAAGAATTCCATTCAAAATGGCCAACTTTGACGGCACGCCACGGACACGCCCTTCAACGTACAGTCACAAATAGCAGGATTTTTGTTCAGCACCACTTCATGACTGTACTGACCAATTTTGAAGCAGATCCGATAAATTCCCTAGGAGGAGTTCATTCAAATACAAGGCGACGGAATTCAAAAATGGCCAAATTTAACGGCACGCCACGGACACGCCCTTCAACGTACAGTCACAAATAGCACGATTTTGTTTCAGCACCACTTCATGACTGTACTGACCAATTTTGAAGCAGATCCGATAAAATCCCTAGGAGGAGTTAGTTCAAATACAAGGCGACGGAATTCAAAAATGGCCAAATTTAACGGCACGCCACGGACACGCCCTTCAACGTACAGTCACAAATAGCACGATTTTGGTTCAGCACCACTTCATGACTGTACTGACCAATTTTTAAGCAGATCCGATAAATTCCCTAGGAGGAGTTAGTTCAAATACAAGGCGACGGAATTCCAAAATGGCCAACTTTGACGACACGCCACGGACACGCCCTTCAACGTACAGTCACAAATAGCACGGCGTTGGTTCGGCACCATTTATTGACTGTACTGACCAATTTTGAAGCAGATGCGATAAATTCCCTAGGAGGAGTTCATTCAAATACAAGGCTAAAAAGTGAAAAAAAATTCAAAATGGCCGCCGAGAGTGAAAATACAAAATGCAAATAGCCGACGTCCTGTGGGGTTTGGAGCATGGGTCCAAGAGGCTTTTCTGTAGGTATTGTGACCTTGTACGTGCCTACCGAGTTTCATACATATAGGTGAAACGTGACGTAGGGGCTACATTTTAAAGTTCCTGTAGGGGGCGCTACAAAAAATAGAAACACGAATTTTGGTATGTGAGCTAGAGGCACCAGTTCACACGTGTCCTGTGAATTTCGTATTCATAACTATTACGGTGTCCGCAGAGTGATCGACCCTTCTCTGGCGGCCATGTTGTTTTTTAAATCGACTTAATTTTTGGTGAGCAGTTAGAACTTTGGTACCTAACGGCCAGTGAGTTGGTCGCGCTCAAATCAAACATTGCGTCTATGAACTGTGGCTATTTTAGTAACTGGCCACGCCCACTTCGATGCCACGCCCCATTTGAAAAATTGTTGACTTAATCTTGTTCAGAATTTGATTCTGAACAACTTTAGTAGAGAGGTCCAACACCATAGGAGTACAATTAATGTAGATATGTGCAATTTACTATTTTTGGGGTGAAAAACACACCCCTTTTTGAACTCAATGGCTCATGGGTACTTTGAAATTTATCCTACAGACTAATCCTTATGTCAGATTGAAGATAATGGGCCATAGATGATATCTGCCGAAGGAATTTTGTCAAAGTCGAAAAACCTGGGATCCTTGGGGAATTTACTGTTTTTAACTAAATTCAAAATGGCGGGAAATCTGGCTACCGGAAGTGCTAAGTTAGTATCTGCAAATTTCTTCATTATGAGGATTTGCATATGTGTGCAAAGTTTCATGAGTTTAGGTCCAACCGGTGACGAGTTATGCTTGTGCAAACGTTGAAATTTTGGCATAGTTGGTATAGCGCCACCTAGGGGCGAATGTGAATTTGAGGGCTAGAATATCAAATTTTTCACCAGTCCCACAAAATGTGCCAAATAAAAATGAGTTTTCGAATATGTGCAGGGGGGGAAAAATGCAGTCGAAGATGAGGGAAAATAATAAGAAGAAGAATAAACATGAGGATTTCAATAGGGTCCTTGCCAAGTTTGGCTCGGTCCCTAAAAAATCTCTTTACGGGAGAAGACATTTTTTTCTCATTTTTTTGAGAGCGTCATCACTGAACTCGCTCTACTCTCAGAATTCCGAGGGGGCGTGACCAAAAGGGGGCGTGCCTCCGTGGAATACCGCAAGAAAGCTGGGAGATTTTCCCACTTGCAACTCGGAACAATAATGTCTGGCTGCAGCCTGTAGGGCATGAGCATCCACATCCAACTGCTAAAAAATCTTTTACGTCAGCAATGATGTTTAGTAACTTATGACCCTTTCAGGGTTACGGTAGTAGTGGTTAGGGATAGGGTAGTAGTAGTAGTTAGGGTTAGGAATAGGGTAGTAGTGGTTAGGGATAGGGTAGTAGTGGTTAGGAATAGGGTAGTAGTGGTTAGGGTTAGGGATAGGGTAGTAGTGGTTAGGGTTAGGGATAGGGTAGTAGTGGTTAGGGTTAGGGTAGTAGTGGTTAGGGTTAGGGTAGTAGTGGTTAGGGTTAGGGATAGGGTAGTAGTGGTTAGGGTAAGGGATTGAAAGAAGAGATTGAAACTTTCCACGCCCCGCGAACCACGCTTCGCCACTGGACGTGATTGAGTGATAGTAGCAGTTGGATGTGGATGTCCATGTCCACTACAGGCTGCAGCCAGACCCCACTCACTCGGAAGGCTGGTGTCCGAGGCATCTGGAACACACCATTGTTTGCGATGTTGAGTTTGTGTGTTGCGTGTGTTGAGTTGAGTGAGAGGCTGCGGGCGCAGCAAGGGAACAAAGTTGCCTTTATAAACGCAATGTTGTTATCCCGCAGTAATCTGCCCGGCGGCCCCGAAACGTAAACAGCCCACCGGGAATTGTCCCGACTACCACTCCGCCACTGGTCTGGACTAGCCTACGACGCTTAGCTTAGCTCGCCACGCTTATGGTGCGTTCCAGGCAACCCGTAACCCGCTTTTTCACACCCTTCTACCAGATCGATGTACTACCCAGTTACAGCTCGTAACTTAGGGGCTAAAAAGTGTCTCTGAACGCAACATCATGACGCCTGTAAGACTCAGATCACAGAGCTCGCCAGACTGTCCGACGACGACCGATAATCTCGTTGGCGGCCTTTAAAGTTTAGTCGACCTAATCGACAATGAACATTAGTCGACGGATCGTTTTACTATGGTCGAGCTGCAAATGGGAGTACATCGATCTGGTACGAGTTCACGGGTAGTGAGTTGCGGGTTTGACTGCCGTTCCGGGGCACTTTGACGTGTAGAAGGTGGTGAAAACACGGGTTATCTGGAATGCACCATTAGATCGACCTAATAACGAATCGTCGCTGCGCTGAAAGCAGGCAGGCGCGCAGCTATGCATGGCGGGGTTTAAAACAAGGCTGCCAGAGTCTAAGTAGCCCTGTTTAACATCAAAAGACAAGTCATTCGTCTCAATAGTTCATAAAAAAAAAAAAACAGTACAGACTAGCTCGCCGTTTCATTAATAATCATATACCCATCACTCACGTTGTCTTTTCCTTTTCTGCGGGAGCATCTTCAACCACTTCTGTGTGTTTCCTCTTCAGGTGCTCGTGCATCGTGGTGGTGCTCCCGTGGTACGCGAGTGTGGTTTGACAGAGTGCACAGACCACTCTTTTTCCAGTCAGCTTGAAATACTCCCATACTTTTGAAGCTCTTGGTCTAATTCTCCTTGGACTTGACTCGGAGGACTCACCACCTCCTGCCTCAGCCATTATCAAAGCAGTGAAGGGGAGGGGCGGGGGAGAAACAGGGTAGCAGATTAATGGTGCGTTCCCGGCAACCCGTGTTTTTCACAACCCTATATAATGCTACGGCGCGCACAGCGCACCTACCTGTGTGGAGGTGAATTACTGTGAAAAATGCCGTCGACTAATTCGACTAAAAAGCACTACATGACAATATCCCTTGCATTAACACCCTGCCACACCGCTCCGACGTCGGCTGTCGTCGGCGGTAACAAGTTGTTGTTTTTTTCTGTGCAGAACTCAGTGAATGTTCAATTTCAAAAGGCAGCTATTCTTCATGACTAACTGTCATCGACATCATTCATCTGTGTCACTCACACCAATTTCAGAGAGCAAGTTAAATATCCTTT
The DNA here is from genome assembly GCF_964030765.1 of Micromesistius poutassou. Taxonomy (NCBI): domain Eukaryota; kingdom Metazoa; phylum Chordata; class Actinopteri; order Gadiformes; family Gadidae; genus Micromesistius; species Micromesistius poutassou. The sequence goes on along the minus strand of NC_140273.1, from coordinate 769,237 downwards.
CTTGTTGCTTCCTTCACTGTGCTTTCATTGGGAAGTTGACTTGGCTTGAAGCTTGCCCACTTCTTCCCTTTCTTCAGTACTGAGTGATAGCAGTATTCACCATTATACACAGCCTTGAATCTGACTTTGTGTTTCTGTGCTTTCTTTTGACCTGTGTTTCTGCCTACAATCATAAGCCTGCCAGTGTTGCCCATAGATAGTAAACATTACCATGATTTCGCATGATCTCATAATACTCCTCCGGCATGAGAATGGTATCCTTCTTGCGAACCTGTTGCTCGATCCTCCCAAACACACGATTCGCTGGCAGAAAACTGTGCCCCCTGATAGGAAACACATACTCCGCACCAATCCTTGGAAATTCCTGCTTCATTAAGGCAAACAGCATGGCCAGCATGTTCTTGTTCTGACCAAAACAAGAATCACCGAACACTCAACTGTTCACGTAAACAGTGGTGCAAGGCAGAAGCAGTCACATTACAACCTTTTCCATTCTCGTGCTCCATCCATGTGTAGAGATGGACATCATCCATGGCTTGCCTACTGCCCTTCCCATGGTGGACAACAACCCCAAAGATATACATGTACAGCTTTCTGGAACAGTACGCCTGACTGATTGGGGTTCTAGGGAGCGCTCAATTTTGCATCATGTTGAAGCAGACAGTCACTGCTTCATGGTCTACCTTACCAAGCAAATCGTAAAAAACATGCACTCGTCTTCTATGCAAAATGTAAGTGGCTGACTCCCGACGTTGATCATCTTCAGGCAAGCTGGGGTCATTAACTCTTAGTTAAAATTTAGCACACGACGAACAGGCCTCTGTAGCCTGATGGCCAAATCCCAGGTTAAAGAGGTAACAGAAAACACTGTAATAAAGTGAGTAGCTGACTAGATCATGATTCTGCTGGTCAAATAGCTTGTGCAATTTTGTCACACTGAGGTCCCTGGTTAGGAACCTACGGCCAGGCGCTCCCCTTCTTTAAATTTTACACACACCACCTCTGCGTTTTGGTCTGGCTGTACCGTGGACCGCATTATGCCTTGCCACTTGAGACACACGACCTTTGCCAATACCTGCAATGATAAGAAAATGGCATTTATTTTGTTTGTATGGTATGTTTGTGGAATTTATTTATGTATTTATTTATGTATTTAGCAATTCATTCATTCATTTATTCAGCCATTCATTCATTCATTCACTGTATTTATCAAATTCCAAAGACTCCAAAGACACCTAAGCATTTCATCAGACAACTAAATGATAGGGTTAGACACAATTTAACTCACCCAATACGCTGCAAACGGTAGCCTTGCAGACCGGAATTTTTGTGGGATGGTCTTCAGTCAGCAAGTGGCATCCATTTGTGACATCCCTTTCCTCTTGCCGGTCAGTGTTGTTTAAAAATGGCGCTTATCGCATTTTGGAACCCATCTCCTCATATGTTGTTATTGTGTTTGAGATACCACAAATGAAAACAAGAAGTAACTTATATTGGCGTTCTAATGTTTATATTATTATGGTTCCGTAAAACATACGTAAAACACATTTCTTTTGTATTATTATTGTGGGCTACAATACGGTAATTGAATAGCCCCTTAGCTTAGACCTTTTCCATAACCTTTCTGTGCTCTTGAAGGTTCATATTTCACTGTATCAACTGTAATGGCCGCCCTGTTCTCTTTTGAATGAGTAGCATGATAGACAAACGTATCATTATTTTAATCTGTGACAAACTGTGCACCCAATTCACTGAGGTGTATTACAACCCTTAATGCACAAGCAGTGCATTAAGAATATCCCAGAGTCCCCACGATTTTGCCATCAAATAATCTGTAAAATAAAACAGTTTAAAGATTCAAATTCCTCTCTCTCACCCGGGCTCAAGACACGTAATGTTTATTAAACTTTGACAGACAACTGGAGCTTTTGGTAGGCGTCTGAGTGTAGAACATGAAATATCTTTTGCAGCGTAACTGCACACTTTTCCTCGACATGTTCCAGCCTCTGTTCCAGGACATTTGAACAATTTGGTAATTTTCCAACATTTTTTTCGATGACTGGTTTTCCAGGATGTACGTGAACCCTTAATATGTGATATTTCCATGTACCTGATATGTCATTACCACTATTTAAGATGTTTTTACACTTTTCTGAGTTTTGACAAAATAAAATACATATGGAGTAGCCGTTACATAATAAAGCTTTAACGGTAATTGTAAGGGGATGAATGTATTCATACATGAATACATTCTCCTAATCCATTGATAAACATAAGGGAAGATATAAACACACATCATGTGTGTGGTATAGTGTTATATAGAGTTATAGTGTGTTATAACACACACACACACACACACACACACACACACACACACACACACACACACACACACACACACACACACACACACACACACACAAACAGTGTCTAGTGCATGCTTTGCATTCATCGCATGCTTTTACTCTGGTTCCCATAATCCTGACAATGTTTATGTCTTTTTTTATAATGTTTTAAAGTCCTTGTTGCTGGTTTGAAAACGACCTGGCTTACATGAACATGACCAAAACGCATCTGGCTGGCATCTGCACTAAACTAAACAGCATTATCGTTTCCTCCTATTCCTCAGACTGCACGTCCCTGGTGCATCGTGCCACTATCTGGCTCATAAAGCATGCCAACGTGCAAAACAACGACCAGTCCCACCACTGTGTGTGTGTGTGTGTGTACTGTGTGCTCACCGCGTGGCTGCTGCTCCACAAGCATCTTCCGGTGGCGCGTCCTCAGGTGTGCCCTCAGGTTGGTCGTGCTCCCGTTCTTGCTGTGCACGATCCGCCTGCACAGACGACAGATGGGGTTGCAGGGATCCAGGGGTTTCCCGCCCTCGCCCGGGATCAGGCCGAAGTACTGCCACACGGTGGACTTGCAGTTGGGTTTGGGGATGAGATCCATGAGCTCGTTTTTTGTGTGCTGCAGCTACTCGCTGCTAGCCCTGTGTGGATACCAACAACAGCTACAACGGTACGACTTCGCGTTTTTGGCATCACTGGCTCGCCGTAGGCTGCTTTCGTCACCGCCGGCTGGGGAGTGACGTTGCCTTGGTAACTTGATACATTTCGCTACAACTTAACGATACGTGCGTAAAAAAAAAAGATAAACGCGGAAGGATGGCTTCGTGTTTGGTGCCCGATTTCCCCGCCGTGATGATGGCTCTGCAGCATTTAGGGGAACTGGACAGGCAGCTGAAGGAGGAGAAGGTGCCATTCCACCCTGAGGCCAGCCATCATCTAAAGGAGATAGCCGCTGCTATCACCAAGCTGGAGACGTCCAGGCGCAGTGTCCACGAGCAGCTGGAGGTGGAGACCATAGAGAACGGCAAAGTGAGACACCAGATCCACAAGGTGCAAGACAAAATGAGCAAGGACATCATGGCCGACGTGACGGCGGCCCGGGAGGCCAACGCCAAGGAGATGGAGGAGCTGCACGCCGGCCTGAGCCGCGCCGCCGACCTCCACCGGGCCACGGCGGACAGACAGCGGGAGGCCCTCAGGCAGAACGCCCTGCTGGTCCCCGAGAGGGACCGGGCGAGGGCCAAGCACGAGAGCGACACGGCCGCGCTCAACCGCCAGATCTGCCTGAAGCTCAGCGGACAGGCCCGGCTGCAGCGGTCCCTGGACGGCGTGGAGGAACTCGAGAGGTGCATCGCCGCCGTGGAGGAGAGCAAGCGCTCCCTGGAGCGCGACGTGGCGCGCGAGAGGGAGGCCTTCCACGCCACCAGGAACGGCCTGCTGGGCGAGCTGGAGCAGCTGGCCCGGAGCGCGCTGGAGCAGAGGCCGGAGAACGCCGAGAAGCAGAGGAGGCTGAGCGAGAGCGACGACCGGCGGCTGGACGGGGACGACCGGCTGGCCGAGCTGACGCAGCACGCCGCCCAGCTGCAGAGCGCCGTGGAGCGGCTGGTGGCCTCGCGCGACCGCCACGAGGAGCAGCTGAGGGAGGCGGCGGCGGCCCACGGGGAGGCGCGGCGGCGGACGGAGAGCGCCGAGTGGGAGCTGGGCGAGCTGCGCCGCCGCTACGGGGCCGACGGCCAGCGGCTCCAGGAGGACCTCGTCCTGCTGGACCACCAGCTGGAGGAGGGGACGGCGGCCGGGGCGGTCCACCGGGAGACCCTGGCCGCGGCCGCGGAGGCCGCCAAGGCCCAGCGGTGGGAGGAGAACGACGCGCGGGCCGTCCACCACACCGTGTCCCAGCGCCTGGAGCGCAGCACCCGGCGGCTGGAGGAGCGCCTGGCGTCCATCGCCCGGCACCGCGCCGAGGCCCAGGAGATGGAGGAGGAGACGTGCCGGCTGCTGGAGACCGGCCTCCTCGACGCGGGGCTCTTCCGGGAGAGGCAGGAGAGGCTGCGCGGCCGGCTGGCGACGGAGCAGTGGAACCTGGGCGAGGCGGAGGCGGAGGAGTGGCAGCAGGGGCTCCTCCTGCAGGGGGCCAAGGCGGCGCAGGAGGCGCACGTCGCCAAGGCGACCGCCGACATCCGCGCGGCGAGGGAGAGACACGGGGAGCTGTGCCTGGAGGAGGTGGTGCTGCGGCGGGGCCTGGCGTCGAGCGACGACGAGGACGCCCTGACCGGTCAGCTGACCAGCGCCGAGCTGGACTTTGTCCAGGC
>NC_140273.1:689577-759577 GCF_964030765.1 Micromesistius poutassou | reverse complement strand
CCACCTCGCCCGACAGAACCCCCCCGAGAGAGAGCCCCAACCGTCACCCTTCTGCAAGGTACAAACCCCTTACACTCTGTGTTGCATGTATTCACTCGTAGCTTATTTACATTCAGGCCGTTTTAGCAGACTTACAGTAAGAACATTTGTCAGAAGAAAGAGAATCTACAGTATATCGCCGTCGGTACAGTAAGGATAGCGCCACTCGGGTCTCGTGTCTCTTATAGTTGAGGGAAGGTCAGGACAGTGTTTTGTCCTCGCACTATATTAATAAGTCGATTATCTGGTGAATAAGCCCTACTTCAAAGTATAATACCTGCAGGACCATGAAACACACAACTCAATTCTTACAACAATACATCCTACCTCTAGTGCAACTTAGAGGAATGTCGGAGTAAGTAATTATTATTCACCCAAACGGTGAATGGAGAACGGTAAATGGACTGTATTTACACGGCACCTTTCCAACCAGCAGCCCCTCAAAGCGCTTTACAGTATCGCCTGACATTCACCCGTTCGTACGCACATTCACACACCCACGGCGGTGTCAACCACGCCACTGGTGTCAGGCGACAGCCAGCTCGTCGGGAGCGGTCGGGGGCGGTGAGGGCGTCTCGCTCAGGGGGACACCTCGACACTCCGAGGATCGAACCGGCGACCTTTCGGGTTACCGCCACCAGCCGACCCCGCTCTACCTCCTGAGCTGCACGCCGCCACCACAGGTCATGTCAACAACGCTCTACTGTCCCCTCTCCCCGTCCCCCCCCCGTCGCCAGGACTCCCAGGGGCCGTCTCTGCGTGACCCGGACCCCCTGGAGCAGAAGCTGCTCAGGGAGTGTGAGGAGGCCCTCAGGGGCCGGCCTCCGCGCTTCCACAGACACCTGGTGCAGTGCGGCGACGGGCAGCGGGGCCCCGGCGGCCCCATCAGGGTGCTCCAGTGGAACATCCTGGCCCAGGGTGAGTCCACCACGGCCCCCACACGGACACCGTGTCTGAGGGGGGGGCTGAAACTGAAACGCATTTCAGGCTTTCTGTGTGTGTGCGTGCGTGTGTGTGTGTGTCCATGTGGTTGTATGTGTGTTCGTGCCTTGCCATGTGTGTGTTTGTGCCTGTGTGTGTGAGTGCATGCTTGCTTGTGTGTATGTTTGTGCCCGTGTGGGTGTGGGTGTGTGTGTGCCCATGTGTGCGTGCCCGTGTGTGTGTGTGTGTGTGTGTCCATGTGGTTGTGTATGTGTGTCCGTGCCGTGCCATGTGTGTGTTTGTGCCTGTGTGTGTGAGTGTGTGCTTGCTTGTGTGTGTGTGTGTTTGTGCCCGTGTGGGTGTGTGTGTGTGTGTGTGTGTGCGTGCGTGTGTGCGTGCGTGTGTGCGTGCGTGCGTGCGTGTGTGTGCCCATGTGTGCGTACCCGTGTATGTATGTGTGTGTGTGTGTCCGTGTGCATGGTCAAATAAAGCACACAAAAAACAAAACCCCGGACTGTTAACATGGACACGACGCTACAGTAGAAGCTACAGTAGAGGCCTCAGACACGGCTGACGATCGTTAACGAGGGGGACGTCTTCTACTAAAAACACACACACACACTGTACACTTCACGTCTCTAACGCCTCCTCTCCTCCAGCGCTCGGCGAGGGGGCCGACTGCTTCGTCCGCTGCCCCCCGGAGGCTCTCAGCTGGCCCGAGAGGAAGTACCTCATCCTGGAGGAGATCCTCACCTACCGGCCCCACATCCTGTGCCTGCAGGAGGTGGACCACTACTACGACACCTTCCAGCCCGTGCTGCGCGGCCTGGGCTACGGCGGCCACTTCCACCCCAAGCCCTGGTCGCCGTGCCTGGACGTCCAGGGCAACAACGGCCCCGACGGCTGCGCGCTCTTCTTCGACCAGTCGCGCTTCGAGCTGCTGGAGAGCGTGAGCGTGCGTCTCTCCGCCATGCTGATTCCGACCAATCAGGTGCGCGTGTGTGTGTGATCGGTCTGAATCAATTGGAACCCATTAATGACATGCACAGTGCTATCGATTAGACAGACTTTGGTAAAGTGTGATTGTGATTCACTGTCCGTGTGTGTGTGTGTGTGTGTGTGTGTGTGTGTGTGTGTGTGTGTGTGTGTGTGTGTAATCTGTCTAAATCAATTAGAGCATAAGGCGTGGTTCATCACCCATTAATGACATGCACAGTACTATCGATTAGACAGACTTTGGTAAAGTGTGATTGTGATTCACTGTGTGTGTGTGTGTGTGTGTGTGTGTGTGTGTGTGTGTGTGGTGTTTACTTGTATGTGTCACTAGTGTTCAGTGAAGTCACTGTGTACCTTTTGCACAGCATGTATGACTGAACAAGGGTGTGGGTCTATCTCTAGATGTGTGTGTGTGCGCTCGTGCGTGTGGACCCCTTGCTCGTAAATGTTAGCTCCATGTTTTAAAATGATGACTGATTTCACACGGGCCTCTGCGGAAGAGGATTACGGCCACATGTGATTCTTTTTATTTTTTTTTGGAGTTCTGACTTTCAACTAAGAACATTCCCATGTGGCCCTAATCCTCTTCCGTAGGCCTCTAACGTCAACGAATCAACCCTTTGAACGCTTCGCACAATCCCTGGTCTTTTTTTTTCTTTTCTTTTTTTTCCCCCGTCGGTGCCGCAGATCGCCGTGGTGACGAAGCTCCGCTGCCGCACCACGGCCAGGTGCGTGTTGGTGGCGGTGACCCACCTCAAGGCCCGCAGCGGCTGGGAGCGGCTGCGGAGCACGCAGGGCTCGGACCTCCTGGCCCACCTCCAGACGCTCCTCCACCGCCGCCCGCCGCCGCCGCCGCCGGGGACCGCGGAGCCTCCGGACCCCGCCTCCGCCGCCGCCACCGCCGCCACCACCGCCGACGACGACGCCGCCTCCCTGATCGTCTGCGGCGACTTCAACGCCGTCCCGTCGGAGGAGGTGTACCAGCGCTTCGCCGCGTCCCCGCTGCGCCTGGACTCGGCCTACACCAAGCTGAGCCGGGACGGCGCCACGGAGCCGCCGTACACCACGTGGAAGATCCGGCCCAGCGGCGAGTGCCGCAGCACGCTGGACTACATCTGGTACAGCCGGGACTCGCTGCGCGTGGAGGCGCTGCTGGACCTGCCCACCGAGGAGCAGATCGGCCCCGACAGGCTGCCCTCCTTCCACTACCCGTCGGACCACCTCTCGCTGGTCTGTGACTTCAGCTTCAGGGAGGAGGAGGAGACGCCGGACACCTGACTGACTGGAGACAGCCGGGGGGTGGGGGGGGGGGGGGGGGAGAGACGCTGGACACCTGACTGACTGGACAGCGGGGGGGGGGGGGGGGGGGAGAGACGCCGGACACCTGAATGACTGGAGACAGCCGGGGGGTGGGGGGGGGGGGGGGGGGAGGGAAGAGACGCTGGACACCTGACTGACTGGAGACAGCCGGGGGGTGGGGGAGAGACGCTGGACACCTGACTGACTGGACAGCGGGGGGGTGGGGGGGGGGGGGGGAGGAGGAAGAGATGCCGGACACCTGACTGACTGGACAGCGGGGGGTGGGGGGGGGGGAAGAAGAGACGCTGGACACCTGACTGACTGGAGACAGCCGGGGGTGGGGGGGGGGGGGGAGAGACGCTGTACACCTGACTGATTGGAGACAGCCGGGGGGGGGGATGGGGGGGGGAGACGCCGGACACCTGACTGACTGGAGACAGCCGGGGGTGGGGGGGGGGGGGGAAGAGACGCCGGACACCTGACTGACTGGAGACAGCCGGGGGTGGGGGGGGGGACGCTGTACACCTGACTGACTAGACAGCGGGGGGGGGGGGGGGGAAGAGACGGCGGACACCTGACTGACTGGACAGCCGGGGGGGGGGGGGAGGAAGAGATGCCGGACACCTGACTGACTAGACAGCGGGGGGGCGGGGGGGGAGGAAATGTGACCACCTGACTGACTAGACAGCGGGGGGGGGGGGGGGAGGAGGGGGAGACGCTGTACACCTGACTGACTGGACAGCGGGGGGGGGGGAAGAGATGCCGGACACCTGACTGACTGGACAGCAGGGGGGGGAGGAAATGTGACCACCTGACTGACTAGACAGTGGGGGGGGGGGGGGGGGGGGGGGAGGAAGGTGTGACCACCTGACTAGACACTAGTCAGGGAAAGTACAATGTCATCATGACTCCTCTCAGGTTTTTTCCTCCAGGTGGCGATTTGAATATGAATGAGACAATGAGGGCCAGTCCCTGCCCTCGTGTGCAGGAAATGATTGCAGTGGTATGAAAATGATCCAAGGCGGGGCCGTTCGATGTGACTAAATGATTCAATAAAATAACTAGTGATAAAAGTGACGTGGTGGAGTACAGCCATGATGAAATGTGTACGTACAAATACCGACATTTGAGACCGGCCGAGCCGTGCGTCCCAGCTCAGGGAACGGGTCAGAACCGGAGCGCAGTCTCCTGGGGAGCCAGACAGCGGAACGACCGCTCCGAGCCTCATCTGCTTTTGGTTACGTGTTGTGTTATACGACCACTCCAACGTGGTAGGCTACCCCCTGGTGGCCTGACTCAACCCTCCTCTACAGAAAGGGGATACGTTTTCCCCTAACAGCTGCGTAAACACAGGTTCAAATCAAAACACGTTCTGGAAGTCAAAAGTTTTGGGAATCTTTAAGTTTTTTTTAAACCATTAAGACCAACTGGCCATTTACCATCATTGATTGACCATCATCGTTTGGTTTCTTTCTGGATTTCAATGGAGCAAAAAGGTTACATTTTGACCTGCAGTTCCTCATGTTATATTTAAAACTAGGGTTTTATAAATGACTGAGATTGTCCTTGTCCAGTTTGACTAGACTAGGTATCCTGTAGTAATAACAACAAATCAATAAAAACAGGAATTAAGGATTCAAATGTCTTTATATCATTAAAATCTACATGAATACACTTTGAAACAAGAGTACAACAAAATAGAATATACTTCAAATGTTGAATATACAAACAGTTCAGTCTGAACATGAACATCTTTCTCTCTTATATCCAGATTTCGTTTTTTTTTTAAGATTGCAAAAAAAAAAGGAGAGGAAAAACGAAACAAAAAAAGGAAATGTTAAAGGACAGAGTCTAAACACGGTACAACAGCCAGCTGGCTTCTTACGCTGACGCTCATCATTTGAGTGGCCGTCCGATAAACAAATAAGCTCAATACATCCAGGGGCCGGTCTCTGCAAAAATCCAAAATGACTCAATTTCATTTTCACACGCTTCCCTTTCTTTCTTTCTTTATTTTTTTTTATTTTTATTTTTATTTTTAAATCACCGCCGTCACGAAATAAAACGTATGATTGTTAACTCTAAATAAGTCCCAGCGCGTGGGGGACGACCCACAACGCGCGCGGTTAAACTAAGAGGTGAGATTCGACCGGGGGTGTTTTTCGTCTCCTTGTTAGAAAAGAAAGAAGATGGATTTGTCCAAACTAAAAACAAAAACTGGAGTCAGTACTAATACTGTGCTTGGTACAAGTCATGAAGGAAACAATACTGTACACACAGTACATGGAAAAAAAGGGTCAAATTAAACTAAGGCTGTTTTCTGTTATCGTAAGTTGTACATTGTATAGCAGTTATATAATATATACACACACGCACACAAAGTTTAAGTTGGCTCTTGCTTCTCTGAAACGCCGGTGGGGCGTCGGCAGTGCCGGCCACTCAGTCTGCGGGGGTGGGGGGGGGGGTGCCGTTTCAGAGAAGGCTTACGAACAATAATATGCTGGTTTCAACATTTGGCCAAAACCAAACCTTTTTCTGTACAACACCCCAACTGCCCCTCACAAACTACAGTCATAGTTTGTTCTTTGCGTGTCAGACGACATTTTGGCTGGCTCCAACTGCTTCACCTCTCATTGTAGTGTTACATTTCATTCTCCCCCACCCTCCCCCTTTCTCCCTCCCTCCCTCCCTCCCTCCCGGACATTGTTTGTCATGGGGATATGGGCAGAATTGTAGTGATTCTGTTTGGTCCCGTTAGCTTAGCGATGCTGCACGCGAGGGTGCCTGTAACTGCAGAATTGAGTCTGTGGTAAAAAAAACTGGAGGTTCAAAGGTGGTGCAGGTGGAGGTGGGGGGTGGAGCAAGGTCTAAGAGCCTTGAGGGGCGGGGCGGGGGGGGGTGTTCTGTGTTCTCACAGACTGTTGCTGGCTATATAAACGTCTGGGTTTAGAGAGGGCGGGGGGGGCGGGAGGAGGGGGGAGGGGAGGGCGGCTCCCAGTCGATTGAGATGTTGAAAGAGAAGATCTCGATAAATGCAAATGCATACACACTCGCACAAACACCACTACCACACACACACACACACACCTGCTGCCCCCTCCACACACACACACACGCACACACACACACACACACTCACACTGGACAATTAACCTCCTCTGCCTTAACGATGCTCTGGACGAAGACCACCTCCTTCGTCGTTGCCGTCGTCGTCGTCCTCTCCTCCTCGGCCGGGCGCTGGGGGGCCGCCGCCGCCGCCGCCACCGCCGCCGCCGGCACCTGGATGGCCTGCACCTGGACGGACCCCGCCTTCAGGCCCCCCGGGGCCCGGTGCCCCACCACCAGGTCCGAGGCCTTGATGACGCCGCTGATGATGTGGGCCGGCGCCTGTATGGTCTGGCTGGCCGTGGACACGGTGACCACGCCGCCGCCGCCCCCCCCCGCCGGCACCACGCCCCCGCCGCCGCCGCCACCCGCCGTGGACACCAGAGTCTGCGGGTGGCCCTGGGCGGGCACCGCCAGCCGCACCACCTGCGCGCCGGGGCCCATGTTGACGGGGGCCAGGGCGCGCACGGTGAGCGGGCCCCCGAAGAGGCTGATGCCGGCCTGGGAGTGGCGCCCCCCGGTGCAGCTGCCGGGCGCCTGCAGCTGGCAGGGGATGGTGATGATCTTGGCCAGCTGCACCGTGATCTTGTCGCCGTTCTCCGCCGTGGCCGGCACCATGGTGGGGAGGGTCTGGATCATGACCTGGGAGGGAGGGAGGGAGGGAGGGGGAGGGGGGGGCGGGGGGGCACAAGGGGAGAGTGGGGTCAGGGCTCAGGGGTCGAGGGCGTGTTGCCTCTAGAAGGAGGAAAGATTCGAGAGCCAAAAGAGAGCATCTGTTGCTCGCAGCGGCTCAGGAGGTAGAGCGGGTTGACTTTTAACCGGAAGGTTGCTGGTTCGATCCCCGGCTGCTTCTAGCTCGAGTGTCGAGGTGTCCCCTGAGCGAGACGCCCTCACCCTGACTGCTCCTGACCAGCTGGCTGTCGCCTTGCGTGGTGTACGCCGCCGTCGGTGTGTGAATGTGTGCATGAATGGGTGAATGTTAGGCAATAATGGTAAAATGGTTTGAGTGGCCGCTGGTTAGAAAGGCGCTGTGTGAATACAGTCCATTTACCATTCAACGTGTCTCTCAAGTAGCCTGCAGCTGCCTCTGTATCAGCTCATTTGGAGATAAAACCGCTCCAAGCTCATTTCTGAACAATCAGGGAATCTCTTCATTGATTGGTTTAGGAAGTCCATCTCGCATGGCAATCACAGGTGTGTGAATGCAACCCTTCTCAATGACAGAGGAATGAAGGGAGGGAGGGAGCCGAGAGGAGAGCTAGCTATCCCAGCCTATCTTTGTTGTGTACGGGGAATGGGTTAACCTAGTGATGGTTAGTGCTCGGCACTTGGTTCTATGAACATCCTTACTGTGCCGACAGCGATATATTGTTGTTTCTCTTTCTTCCGTCAAATGTTCTTATTGTAAGCCGCTTTGGATAAAAGCGTACGCTAAATGCACGGGGTTTGGCGTGAGTTTGGCGGGGGCCTAACTCACCTTCTGCTGGGGGGAGCCGCTGCTGCCCGTCGCCGTGCCGATGGGGGAGGCGTTGGTCAGGAGGGCGGGGTGCCCGGGGGTCCCCGGCGCCCGCCCCATGCTCATCGTCGAGATCTTCTGGCCCATGGACGTCGTCATGACGACGGGCATCTGCATGGCCACCCTCACCGTCCTGTCGCCCCCCGGGAAACGCACACACAGAGAGAGAGAGACGCGTACGGTACGGTGAGCGACCAATCAGAGAGAGGGTACCGTGCTGACCTTGAGGGAACACGCTGGAAGGCTATCGATTGTGTTACGGTTATTCTACTCGTGATCTCGCAGAGAGTACAAAACAAGTGTATCTGCCATCAGAGAATGAAGATGAAGAGCTATCCTGGCGCTTAATGTACACACTTATTGTATGTGGTACGTCCTTAAAAATAGTAATAGCACATAAAAATAGTACTTAGCATCGTGTAGCATCCTATCCCAGCTATCTTTGTTGTGTATGGGGAATGGGTTAACCTAGCGATTGTTAGTGCTTGGCACTAACAATACCGACAGAGATATATTGTTATTTCTCCTTAATCCGACAAATGTACTTTTGTCGTTACAATTGTAACTTATAAGTCGCTTTGGATAAAAGCGTCTGCGTCTAAATGCTTTAAATGTGAATGTAGGTGTGGGGTTTCAACTCTGGCTGGAGGACGCCCTCCACGCAGGCCCTCCACCTCCCCGCCCCGTCCCGGGTACAGCTCACTGACCTGGGCCCCGAGGCCGTGGGGATGATGGCCGTGTGCGAATGCTGGATCTGGCTGCTGTCCGCGCCGGACATCGTCACGATCCTCGGGACGCCCGCCGCCGCCACCATCGCCGCCGCCGCCGCCGCCCCTCCTCCTCCTCCTCCTCCTCCTCCTCCTCCGCCCAGCGCCGCCTTGTTGTCCCTGGCGACGGGGGTGTGCGCTGCCGTCGCCGCCGCCGCCGCCGCGCCCGCCCGGCCGCCGCCGCCCCTCAGGATGTTGGGCTTCTTGCTGCTGGAGGAGGAGACCTCCGTCACCTGGAGCAGCATGTCCGTCGGCGGCGGCACGCGCTCGTAGGCAGCGGCGGCGGGCGCCGAGGAGAAGGCGATGAGCTCGGCGGCAGCGGCGGGGCCATCGGCGTGGTCGTCGTCGATGATCACGATGTCCTTGGGCATCTCCTTGAACTGGTAGACCAGGCGCTGGCCCTCCACCTTGGCCAGGATGCCCCGCTGGTAGTAGTACCTGGAAGAGGAAGAGAGAGGGAGTGGGGGGGGTGGTGGTGGAGGAGAGGGGTTAGGACCTCGTGCTTGAGTCCTTACACTTAAAAATACACTTAAATGCACTTATTGCATGTTCTGTACGTCCTGGCACTTAAAAATAGTACTTAGCGTTGTGTAGCGCCTTATCCTGGCTATCTTTGTTGCATACGGGGAATGGGTTAACCGAACAATTGTTAGTGCTTGGAACTCTGTGAACGTCCTCACTGTACTGACAGCGATATATATATAGTTTCTCTTTCTTCAGACAAACCAAGTCGCTTTGAATAAAAGCGTCTGCCAAATGCGAATGTGACTCTATTCCCGGCCCCCCTCGTCCCTTCCCCAAACCGCGGCTCTCACCGTAGGGCTCGGCCCATGGTCTCGTAGTTCATGTCGGGCTTGTTCTTGTGTTTGCCCCACAGCTTGGACACGGCCTTGGAGTCCACCAGCTTGAAGATGCCCTTCTCCCTCTGGGTCCACTTGATGAAGCGGGGGCAGGTGTTCTTGTCCTGCAGCAGCTCCAGCAGGAACTCCCACAGGTAGGTGGTGCTGCCCGCTGCAGGGGGGGGGGGGGGGGGGGGGGGGGGGGGGGGGAGAGACAGGGGGACAGGAGGACAACATGAAGCAAGACGCTCACGTCTTCAGTGCTTTTAAACTAGTAGAACAATCCTCCTTAGGACGGCGTGGGGCTCAGGAGGTAGAGCGGGGTTGGCTGGTAACCGGAAAGGTTGCTGGTTCGATGCCCTAGCTCGAGTCTCGAGGTGTCCCCTGAGCGAGACGCCCTCACCCTGACTGCCCCCCGACGAGCTGGCTGTCGCCTTGCGTGGCTGACACCGCCGTGGGTGTGTGAATGAATGGGTGAATGTGAGGCGATATTGTAAAGCGCTCTGAGCGGCCACTGGGTAAGAAAAAAGGGCTGCATAAACGCAGTCCATTTATCATTAATCATTCTGGGAGAGCTAGCTAGGGAACGCCACTTAACTGCATCCTCCAATACTGAATGATTGGACACACTTTGACTGAGTAAGACGTGGCCCCTTCATAGAGATAACACGATGCGTACCTTTCCCCTCTCTTGGCTTCTTCTTGATGCCGAGGTCCGGGGAGCCGCTGATGTGCGCCGACTTGGCCTTCCGTCCCGCTACAAGGAGAGAAATCACATCAGTCCACATCAGACACAACCACATCAGTGGTTCCACCACTAGATGGTGCTCTAGATAATAACAAGGTATGGGGAGAGGGGTGTGGGGGGGGGGGGGGGTTTCTTTCTCCTCTACCTTTCCTCTTCCTCACGGGTTCTGGCTCTGGCTCCTCCTGCGTCTCCATCTCTTCCTCCTCCTCCTCCTCTTCTTCCTCTTCCTCCTCCTCCTCTTCCTCCTCCTCCTCACAGCAGTCCTCGGTGGACACCTCCACCTCCGTCTCCGTCATCATGTCGGGCCGCATGGCGGCGTGCAGGAAGTCCGGCGTGGCAACGCACGGCGGGACGAAGACGTCTAGAGCGGGAAGGGAAGAAAAAAAATAAAGTTAAAAAAATAAAGTTTTAAATAAAGTTTAAAATCCGGAGGCTAGACGATAAATCGAGAGTGGCTGAAAAGTGAAGAAGGAGAAAGGAGAATCTGTGAAAAAGAAAGCGCATCCAGACACTCGAAAATGTTGTCAGATTAAGACACTACCGTTCAAAAGTTTGGGGTCATTTGGAAATGTCCCTCTTTTTTTCAATGAAGATAACATTAAATTAATCAATACAGTCTAGAAATTGTTGGTAAATTGGTAAAAAAAAAAAAAAAAAGACTATTCTAGCTGGCTGATTTACATATTAACATAGGTGTACAGAGTCCAATTTCCAGCAACCATCCTGTGTTCGAATGGTACATTGTTTAGCTAATCGTGTTAAAAGGCTTATCGATGATTACAATGCCCTTGTGCAATTTTGTTATCACAGCTGAACACTGTTGAATAAAAGTGTGCGTTTTCATAGAAAACATGAAAACGACCGGGTGACCCTCACGGTAGTGTACTTTAATGAGATTCATCTCTACACGCTCTGACCCTGGCGTTGGGCTTCCTTTGTGGGGAGAAATTAGCCAACAGTTGCATGACGCACAGGCCCATGTTGAACTGTGAGGATTTTTTTTTCTCCCAAAAAATGTTTGCTGCCGGTGAAGGGGGTACGGAGCCAAAATAATATTCTAGAGAGGCACACTAGTACAGAAAGTTGAGAACCACTGATCTAGACAGGGGGGGGGATGATGTACGGCGCAATGGACCAGGTGATCTGACACACTCCAGATAAACAACCTTGGTCTTCATAGACCATAGACTCATCTAGACCCTCTCTAGACTCTAGAGAGAGGGATGAGCTACGGAGCCATGTAAGGACCAGGTGATCCAGCTCAACAACCTTAGTCAACCATTGTGATGGATAATGCGGCTGTGGCCTCATCCGTACTTTGGTTCTTCTTCTCTGGTGCAATAAATAAAATACACTCGTGTTTGTCCTTTGGAATAGTCCCAAGTCCTGAAACAGGTAAAAGTAGTGGAAGCCTCATGGCTGTTGTTTATTTACTTAACGTTCACCGTGACAACACGGTCAATGTTGTGATTGTGAAGCCGTGCCACAAACCATGCGTGCGTGCGTGCGTATGCATGGGTGTGTGTGTGTGTGTGTGTGTGTGTGTGTGTGTGTGTGTGCGTGTGTGTGCATGGGTGTGTGTGTGTGTGTGTGTGTGTGTGTGTGTGTGTGTGTGTGTGTGTGTGTGTGTGTGTGTGTGTGTGTGTGTGTGTGTGTGTGTGTGTGTGTGTGTGCGTTACCTGGACTGCGGTCTCCCCTGAGGCTGGAGGGGGAGTCCATGTGTAGGAGGGCCTCAGCCGCCTCGATGGTCTTGTCCGAGCAGAGGAGGCGGGTGCCATGGACAGACGCCTCCACTGAAACACACGTCGGGTTCATCATCACGTTTAGAGTCAAGTCCTGACACGGTCAACAGCGCACAAAATGTGTAGCCTGCGAAGCGCCTCCTGATGGGGTCGTCATGCCATTGCAAAAGGAACATCCGCTGCGACATGTGTTGCGGATTATGCATTGCATTTGTGTACTACATTTAAATTAAACTGGTTAAAAGTGATTTGAACATTCGCCATTGGTATACTTCATAGGAAACTGTATAAGGTACCACAACAAAAATAACAAGGATTAAATTCAATAAAACAATAGTGTCGGATAAATTAAATTATTATAATAAGGTGAACAGGAGGATTTAAATGAGGTATAGTGTTGGAATATAATACATAATGTACAGCGCTGGATTGCCACACATAATGTACGTAAGAAAAACAAGAAGTACCACGTTTATTCAACCAACACCAGACAAAACACTAAGAGGTAATCATTCCGGCGATAGAATCTACAAATTTCGCATAACTTTTCTACCACGGGAATCAGAACAAGAAGAAGTAAAGTGAGACTCCACGGTGATAGAAATGCAAACCGGGCCATTCGGCACCAGCTGAGAGAAGCCAGGCCACCTGCTGTGGCTGTCACTCAGTGGCGGCTGGGGGGGGGGGGGGGGGGGGACACACACTATCTCCTTACACGCTACCTTGTCCATGTTTGGCTATCTGAGTGAGGGGCCAGGCATCACATAGGAAAGAGCAGAGGGCTATCTTTAGACCAGACACAGACCGCCATGACACCTAGGCAACTGCCACGCAGGGACCCTAAAAGAAGGGTGCTGTGGTAGACACCCCCAAAACAAGAGAGCTCGGGGCGTCTGGGTGGGCTTTAGCCATGTACAGTAAAGGACAGCGGTTTACATTAAAACCTTTTAATTGGAGTGGGTGAATTCATGGTACATAATATTGATAACTATATCTATAAATAATTGTATGAGCAGTGAACATTGAAAGAGATAGTTAATTATTAATAATGAGTAAATGCACAAAATAAAACAATGTATTTGTACTTAGGGGCGCCAAGAATAGCAGCAAGCGCCACAAAAAAGTAGTGCGGCGGTAGTGCGACTTCCGTGTTTACACTCTTCATCCTTTCCCTCCAGTTCTCGTCAAAGACGTTCACAATTCCCCGTCACTCAACGCCTCCGCCTCACGGGATTGGCTGGTTTAACCGTCAAGAGCCCGTCCCGGAAAGAAAACGATTCGTTCCGACTCGGCTTTTTCCCGCCTCTCTCACGGCATTGGCCCACTGGCACCATCAATCACAGGCAGGGCCCGCCCCTTAATGCATAACAATGCTTCCGCTATAGATTTAGTGAAAGGTTGATCATTTTGGAGTTAAACAAAGAGAAAACTTCGCACTTTACTGAATATATTAGAAAAATAACCCCCGCCAATATAAAAACAATGACTTTGTTCGACTTGTTGCGATAATCGACGGGACAACGCCGTTAGAATAACGTTAAATCCACCGGGCTAAGAATAAACACATTGACACCAAATTATTCATATTAAATGTAATCACTCATATCCACATGATGAGGACGCACTGATTTAATTTATGCCAATTAATACTCTTATTATCCGGGGAGGAGGGGGGGGGGGGAGAGATATCTGCCAAGGATGAAACAAAATGCCACGACAAAGTTCAACAAACGCAAGCATAGCAGACAGAAAGACGACCATAACAACTCTCGGGGGGATGATTTAGGACGGCACGAGAGATCACCGCTGGAGAAAGGTTTATAAAAATAAATGCACATGTCCTTCCGACTCAGACAGCGTGGCAAAGACGCAGGAAAGACAACATCCTTACACTTCCTGGTTCCCCATGCCACTTCTAAACCCTCCTCCCGGCGCACACGGAGGGCTAAAAAACGCCGATCCTTCTGTGCAAACGGAAGACCGTGCAAAACCCTCTCCGAAGGTGCAGTCCCTGAAGACATCGGAGCAGGGTAACGTTTTAAAACCGGCTTTTAAAGTGACCGTGGAGCAGCGCCATGCAGGCTGCAGCCACCAAGGTGAGCACTTCCTGATTGCCCCTCGACCACTTCAAAACTACCCGGTGGCGGGAGGAAACGTCGAGAATAGTTCGGAAATAGTGTTCCGATAGAGGCTTTTCGTGATTGTAAGTGTATTACCTGCTCTGATGAGCAGATCGAGTTGGTTTGCGGGCCCCTCATGCAGTGAAGTCGCCATGTTCTCCCTGGCTGCGGATCCACATTGACTTGGAACTGCTCGGATCACTCCGCCGCTCAGGGAAATCTCCTCGGATTCGGTCGGAGTGCGTCGGCAGGGCGGTATCCTTCCGCCGCCCTACACAGGAAATCCTTGCAGCGCTCTACTTCTTGCGTGGAAGGACGTCAACAAACACGACAGGAAGAGGAATCATTTGAGGAAACGGGAGATGAGCGTGATAAGATAAGAGCTGAAGTTAAGCTTTATCTGCGTCAGAAAGTAAACACCACTTTGTGACTTGCTGTTGACCCCAAAAATGCAATTCATTTCTCTAAAGGGACCAGGTGATTTGAATTCAAAGCAAAGAATTGATACAACCTATTTATTATAAATGTGGTTATATAGCTACACTGCAATATTATAGGACAGACAGTAGGCCTAGTATTTGCAACTTTAAAGAGGAATAACTATATTAATTTTAAATCGCATTACTAATATTTCTTAAGATTTTTCTTCTATAAAAATTTAATACTGAAACGTTTTGTTCACAGCACATTTAGCCTTGCAGCATTAATTGGTTCTCTTATTTTAACCTCGGGACATTTAGGTCATAGTGTTTGATTTGAATTAATCAATGATAGTTTGGCCAATATAATAAATTTGATCCAAAAGTCTCATAAAAAAGGTCTGAAAAGGGCAAATGAAGTCTAACATGAATACCCAAACAAAGCCAACATGTACTGAATCCGAAAATGGCACAAATAGTGTGAAAGTATCAAAATAATAAAGTAGATAAAATATGGATAACATCAATTAATGCCAGATAAAAGCACTATGGTTGCTAATGTGCTGTATTTGCATTCAAACAACCAACTTAAACTCTTAACAACAACAACTTCATGAAACTTGCTTTGAGGAGAACAGACAGGATTGTGTAACGTTACAGCTATTTTCAAGATGACCTTTATGGTTCCATTTTGAGGTCACATTAGTACAGATGTTTCTTAATCATAATAGAATAGGCAGCTAAAAATACTACAAACATAGAGATGACTGCTTTACCCATGAAATCAAGGGCCTGCTTTCCTTACTACTAATAACCAGGAAAATGTATTCGAAAACAAAATCCCAACTCTGCGGACTAGATTTCTTGCCTGTTTTAATACTTAAGTGCTTTTCCTACATCATTTCATTCGTATAACACTATTTTGGTATTGCCAATCAAAACTGATCCAGCATCAATTGATTTCCAACAGGTAGTGCCATTGTCATGGATCAAAACAAAGTAGGCCTCCAGTTTCATGACGATATAAGAGCACTCCAGAATATCCACTAGGTGGCAGTATCTGCAAAGCGGAGGTAACGCGCAACAATTGTTTGCCATTCAGTACCGCTACTTGCCATTTTCTATCCTATCAGTTATGAAGATTGTTGATTTAATTTCTCACAGACTGTGAGAAATTCTACATTGAAATTGTAGTTTGGGGAAAGAATAGAATACAAATAAAAGTATTTGTTCCATTACCCACCACACATGGGTAATGCCTATGTGTAAAGTTGTACTTAGAGTTTATATTAGCCTCATAATAACTTAAGCATGTGGCACTGCCTCCACTGCGTGGAACTCAGTTGCAAGGCAAACTGTTGACACACGTGGAATCTGAAGGAGCAAGCTAGCTAAACATGATCTGCAGAATCCCTACCCATCCTGAGAAAATCAGTGAAGACATCTCTTCACAAAACTGTTAACATTAAATATACTATGAAATGCCATTAAATAACTGGTTATCTCTCATAGTACATTAGAGACTGTGGCAATGAGATCAAAAACAGCTTAGAAACCTCAGCTCTGGAGCGTTACTGATTAGACTTAAACCACTTCGGTCATTTCCCCTCACCGTTATAAAAACAGCAACATTTAAAATCAAAATCACTTTGCTGAGCTGCACAAGTGAATTATAGATCGCACATTGCATATGCAATAGTATGTAAACGCCAAACTCTTCACACCATACAGTTTTGAACTCCCACACCCAACCCATACTGCAGGATTTAATTTTTATTTAGTTTTATTAAATTTATTAAATCAACTATGACACCGAGAGCAATCTAAAACGTATTCCATCAAATGGAAAGTACACCACCTAGATATGTGGAAATTCCCCAGATGTTGTCATGTCGGCGACGCCCCCCGATAGATCAGAGAAAATACAAATGAGGGGTCTACAGAGTAACCTCTGCAGGCGACAAGTAAAAACAATCAGAAAGACGGTGCAAACAAGAAAGCAAGAGCAGAATCTAACCTGCATCATCTTCAGACTCCTCCTCCTCCTCGCATGAAGTCCACCGTGCCGCCGAACACCCCCACCAGACCGCTGGGCCCCCAGTGGGCCCCCCGTGGAGCCCCAGTGGAGCCCCAGTGGGCCCCCAGCGGGGCCGGGCCCTGGCCCCCCAGCGGGCTGGGCCCTGGCTGCAGGAGGAGGACAAAATGAAAGAGAAAATGAGCAGGAGAGGATGAATAACAGATGGGATGACAGAGCAGCCATGAAATTAGATTTGGTCTCTGGTGACTGAGCTGGCCGAGGCGGACTGTGTGTGGAGAGAGCTCTGGTATCTACTGGGTCCGTTAAGTCTCCCATCTAGTTCTGCACTCAAATACATCAGAGAATGGATAACACTGTTGTGTCTACCGCTTCGGTCGATTCCGAATCAGATCAGCTCCTTTATTGTGGAGGTTATATCAGGTTCAAAATACGACAGACAGACAACTTTTTTGGCCAAGTATGCTCACACATACAAGGAATTTGGTGTCTGCATTTATCCCATCCGTGAATTAGTGAAACACACACAGAGCACACAGTGAGGTGAAGCACACACTAACCCGGAGCAGTGAGCTGCTACAGTTACAGCGCTCAGGGAGCAGTGAGGGGTGAGGTGCCTTGCTCAAGGGCACTTCAGCCGTGGATGTGGGCATGGGAGAGCAGTGCTCAACCACTTCCCCCCCGCCCACATATTTCCTACTGGGTCGGGGATCGAACCGGCAACCCTTCGGTTTAAAGGCCGAAGCCCTAACAAGGCCACAGCTGCCCTGTAATACGCTAGACTCTGGGCTTAGTTCACTCAATGTATTAACCAAACGAGTAGACCAGTCTGTGTGTGTGTTATGTGTGTGTGTGTGTGTGTGTCTATGTGTGTGTGTCTATGTCTGTCTCTATGTGTGTCTGTCTGTCTGTCTGTCTGTCTGTCTCTATGTGTGTCTGTCTGTCTGTCTGTCTGTCTGTCTGTGTGAGTGTCTATGTCTATGTGTGCGTGTGTGTGCGTTCCTTCCTACCTCCACTGTGTTCCTCCATGGTTGTAGCGGTCTCCCCCGGTCCCCCCCCCCCCCCCGTCTCTCACTACCCATCCAGGACCCTGGAGGACCCCACCCATGCTGGGGTTTGACGTGGCAGCTCCACCTGCTGGCTCTCTGGAGAGTTGAGCAGGGGCCTGTGATTGGATGTTCAGAGACACGCGGTCACGTTCTGACAGACGGATCACATTGAAATTCAGATGCAAGTCAGACACTAGTTTTCCAATAGACAAGGCAAAGCCTTCTGGTCCGACCAGTGGGAGCCCCTCCAGCCCCCCCCCCCCCCCCCCCTCCAGTCACGCATCACAAGGGCTGTACCTTCAATCCCAAGGTCATGTGCCCCTTGTCACATGCAGCAACGTCATGTGACATTGACATCGGGGGGGGGGGAGACCCTGGTCCACTCCCATGTTAACATGTTGTCTTGTTCTTGCTCAAACACTTTGAGCATTGATCCAGAGAAATCCAAGGGACGACTGCTGCATCACAGGGCTCCTTACCCGCAATGAAAATCTGATCTCATTCAACTCATCTCTGGGTCTTCTTCGATCAAGGAAAATACCACAATAATTTGTGCATGTCAAGGTAACCTATATTCGTTCAGTATCTTATTTTCTTTGATTCCGAATCATTTCACAACCTCCAAAAAAACGTTCATTATTTGTATACATTTACATAGGTTTGCCTTTTTGTGTTTCCATTATCACAATCAGTTGATTAACCTTTTCTTAACATAATAACAACATAATCGAATACACACTTTAGTCGGCTTTCATGCCCTAATTTGCCAGACCTTTTCTTCCTTTCTCTTCTTGAAACAAGACTCATGACCCCGTGAACAACAGCGAGACCACAAAAGACTCACACCCCTCCTTATTCGTAAGTGGGACAGAGAAACCTTTCCTTGAAGCACAGAAGCTGACATTCCACCCCGCCTATCTCTGGCCCTCTCCCTCAAGGTCCCAGCCGCCTCTCCCCCTCTACAGGAAGTGTGCGTCTGCCAAAATGGCAAGATGAGTGACTAACAGGAAACCAGATAGATCAACCATCAACCAGCCTACCAACAACAGATGCCCCCCGATATGAATTAATAGCAGGCACACACACAGGTCCAACGAAACTATAACTAGAGGAAAGGGTAGGAACCATGACAACAGTGGCACAGGAAATACATGTGACCTGCTCTGGGCTGTTTAGGCGGACAATAGGTGGCCAGAAATGGGAGCTATGAGCAGGGGAGGTTAGACCGCTGAAACAAATTTGAGAACGAGACAAAAACCTGCGCATGAGGGAGTCGATCACACAAGCACAGCACGGCCATGGGTGGGTGTGGGGTCGAGTCCCACTCTGTAATTCTGAACGCTGGTTAATTTATGTGTCAGGCTGAGTCTGTCTTTCCTCCTCTGCGCGAGAGGAGGATCGCTTCCAGAATAGCCCCTCCGTTTAATTATTTAGTCCCACACATCAGACGCCACAGATCTATTGAACTGTACACGCTTTTAATAGGAAGAGGGCTTTTTGTGTGTGTGTTTTTATCAACTGTGCACAAGGCGTTTCTCTACATGTTTTGGCCTATATTTGCCCAACTGCATTGAGCAAAATGAAATGATAGCATAGCATCATGTTAATAGCAAAGCTACCCAAACATGGTGACTAACCAGAGCACTCCCTTCCCAGCAGAAAGGGGTGCGGAGAGTGAGTGGACATAAAACTGACTGTTGGCTGGTTGTAAAGTGGCAGCAGCTTCAGGGAAAGAATATATTCACAGGCGACAAATCCAGAGAAACATCAAAATAATCTCGACAAAGTACGCAACCACAATTATATAATATATTAATATATTAGTTATAGATACAATATGAAAGCTCTCTCTTTACCACCAATATTGAATACTGTCATTTTACTCTTTTGTTTATCGGACATTTGGGAATCCAGGTCCAACAGGTTAGGTTGTTTTAAGACTACGATCAGACATCCATATTCACATTGTGTGTGTGTGTGTGTGTGTGTGTGTGTGTGTGTGTGTGTGTGTGTGTGTGTGTGTGTGTGTGTGTGTGTGTGTGTGTGTGTGTGTGTGTGTGTGGTATGAAGTCAGGTGTCAACATTGTGCCAACCGATTGCAAACAGCAGACGTGGCACTACGACAAAGAAGGCACTTGTGTCGTTGTTCCCGAGATGTCTCAGAGAATGCATCACAATGGAGCCTGCTCCAAAGGAACAGACAGACTGACAGACAGACAGACACAGACATGCTAATGTCTGCTTTGTGGTCCCTCTTAACAAATGTTTATTATTGTCCTCGCATTTCTTTAACCCCCATCTATATCTTGCACAAATAAGCACTCAGTAAAAGATGGAAGGAAGGAAGGAAGACAGACAGACAGACACAGACGTTTGCTTTGTCGTGCATATCTCTACAAATGTTTTTGTAGCGATATGACTTGTCCTTGTGTTTCCCTAACCCACCATCTATACCAAATAAGCACTCAGCAAAAGGAGCGCACAGCAACGAGGTAATCCCGAACATACGCGTGCGTGATAAAGAGTGTGAACTTTAAATACCTGTGTGTTTTCAGATGCACGCAAACAGGTCGAACCAGCCTGGCGACAGGGCTGCCCACACACACACACACACACACCACTGTAGGAACCGGTGGAACGCAAACGCCCACGTTTGGGCTAACCAGGCCAACGGCTAACTTAACAACAACCGATGGATAAGAAGGAACAAGGAGTGAAACTCACCCCCGTGTGTGTGTGACCCTTGCACCTCAGTATCACTTCACGCGACACAGTCGCTGGTAACTATGTCAAACGTCCTCATCAAGCAGTAAACTCAAAGCCTTGAATGGTGTGGCTGTGAGGCCGGATCGACGAGCCCGATAAGAAGACCTGAAGACCCTGTCTCTTACCGGGGGGGTGAAGGAGGGCGGACGGCAGGGCAGGATGGTGGATGTTGTTGCTCTCCGAGAGTGTGTGTGTGTGTGTGTGTGTGTGAGTCACAGAGTCTCATGACCACACTGGAAACTGCCAAATCATGTCACGGACGAGCAAACTTTCCCCAACGAGGCCACGCTTCCTCGGGAGACAGAGACTGAGTCGAGGCCGTGTTCGGTGGCCAGTCCTCCAGCAGAAAATACATCCCATAAAAACCATGGCAGAGAGAGAGAGACTGTGTGAGAGTGCGGGGCGTGGAGGAAATCCTTTTCATCTCCATGCCGACGCTGATCTTTCCTTCTCTTTGTAAAAGGATGTCCCTCGTTTGAGGCGTGCAGCAACCCTCACACATTTCCTCAGACCTTTCTGTAGCTATCGGTCTGTCTGTCTGTGTGTCGGTGTGTCCGTCCGTCCTCCAGCACTATCTATCCTCCAGCCTTGATGCCTGACTGAGCTCTGTCTGCCCACTCACTCCATGCGGTGTAAGGAACCTCACAGAGCAACTCAGCACTTCTCAGCTCTAGCCCTGCCCTCGGATCACATGACACTAAGTGTGTGTGTGTGTGTGTGTGTGTGTGTGTGTGTGTGTGTGTGTGTGTGTGTGTGTGTGTGTGTGTGTGCACAAGAACACACCCACACCCACACCAAATCACATGTTCATTTGACAACAGAGCTTTTGTTTCTAGAGACTGAGGGCTGTTGCAAGTCCCGCCCTACAATTTGGCTCGACCAATAGTAATGAAACAACCAACATTACAGCCACCAGGATATTAACATACATAAAGATTCACTGCTCACTGCTCAATTTCACTTGCAAGTTAGGCTACTATAAAAAGCTAGCTGCCATCGCTAATAAAACTGTGTATTGTTTAACCACTGAAATGCTAGCATCCAGCATCTAATAAAAAGATGAGTGTGACTCACACTCACACAAACACACTACTGTGTGTGTGTCAGACCCCCCCCCCCCACACACACACACACACACACACACCCTTTCCATCCCAAGTACTAGCTTGTAAGCACACAAACAAATGTGCAATATAGCAAAGGGTCAGCCAAGAAAAATACAGCAACAAAGGCCTCACAGTGAGATTCAGTCATGCTCAGGCATGGTTTTGAATGGCAAAATGCCGGGCTTACTCTGTACCAAACATCGCCCCCACAAGAAGACTCTGTCATGTGTGTCAGCATAGCTTCAAGCACTTTAACAACAACATTCATGGTCATTGGATTGGACTTCTGAAAATACGTTTGTACAGCTCAGTCACCGTTTTATATTGGCTTGGCTTCTACAAAGTGTCACTTCACTGTGTCCAGACTGGTTTGTCAGTTCCGCTTGAACATCAAAGGTCCATTATAGCCGCATAAAAGGTCTGACTGCATGGGTCCAGCACAAGGAACGTGTGGAACATGACGTCTTTAAAACACATTATATTAAACACTTTGGACATCAGGTCAAACGATCGGTAGCAAGTACGATGAGTCGTACTGAAAGTTGGGGGACACTGTGACACAGTAATAAATAAATAAACCAGGCCTACAGATCTCTGGGTCAACATACAGAGCAAACACATCGCTCACCGCATGGACCCAGACGACCTAGAGTTTAAACCTGGGGGTTCCCAACCTTTTTTTTGCCAAGGATCTGCATATTCATGAAAAGATTTGGAGGACCGATAGTTTAAACAAAGGCTGTTTTCAAGTAAATGATACAATTTATAAGAGAAACACAAGAAAAGTCAGCTGAGACTTATATACAGCTGAGAATAAACACAAAAGTAGTGCAAACACAAATTATTATTATTATTTATTTTATTTGGGTTTTATCTGGAAATATTTCAAGGCCTGGTTCTACCGGTCCACGGCCCGGGTCTGGTCCGCGGACCGGGGGTTGGGAACCCTGACATCCAGTGGGTGACTGGAGACATGAACAGCCCAGTAAGCTGTACCAGGGCAGGGATCGATACATTATCGATATATTATATAACAAGCAGAACAAACGGAGCTGGTGACGGGGTGAACTGATGTAGCGGTGCGTGAACTCACCCTCGCCTTTTACTTTGAAAATCCCCTTTACTCTGGAGTCTCATCATAGCGCTGCAAACTTTTAATCTCCGAGTTCGTCGAGGATCAACCCTTGAGCTGTCAGGAGCTAGCCTAGCTACCGGGAATCGAATCATCCACCCGGGTGTGATCTCCGGGTGTATAAAGACCGCGACATCACCTCCTACCTAGGGAGTTCCCTGGGAGGACTTTACAACAACGAGGAGGAAGGCTGTGGTTGAAACGGCATCACTACTAACCCCCTCAGCATGTGAAGTGTGAACGTTTGAGGCGGGGGAGGAGGAGGAGGTCCTCTGCATGATAGATCGATCCAGGTCACAGCCGCGATCAGTGATCAGGGACACGCTCATCCTGGAGACGGAGAGCGACGGTCGTGACGTCACCACGCACAAGTCATTATAAGGTCTTTATTATAGTAGGCCTACCCCCCCCCCCCCCCCCCACACACACACACACACACACACACACACACACACACACACACACACACACACACACACACACTCCCCCGGGCCGCCCCCACGTCTCTAGCGCGTCTTAGCCTAGACGTTCCTTTGTAATATAGTTTCCTGCTATATTTCCATAATTGATTCCCGTTGTCCCCAGTGGACATGTATGGAAAATGATGGACACGTTCATCTAAATTCTTCTGACAAATGCACTTCAGTATGTCGCTTTGGATAACATAGTCTGCTAAATGCCCTGAATGTAAATGACTTTGTGGTTGGAGTCATGGTAATGGCTTTATTGTTTGTCAATCGATAGTCCACCAATTGAAAACGACATCTACGCATCTAGGATGCAATTCCTTAACCTTTGTGTCTTTGTGTGTCCTTTCGCGTTTCTTTGATCCATTTATGTCGACCGCCCAGTAAACAAGATTCAAGAGTTCTATTGGTCACATATAGCTACAAGAAACGCAGTGAAATGCTAGAACAGGCTGGCTTCATAAACCTTTCATATCATATCCTTAAAATATATTAAATTGATTCTACGTAGGTCTGCCCTTGAGATCTTGTCATCTGTATGAAAGATTAAATGAGTTCACTTTATAATATCTCACATTTAATTTGACAATGGTATTGTTTATTAAACCGTCCCAAAACATTTACAAAAATATAGGCCATAGGCCTATAGACCTCAATCCAAAGAAGTTAAGATGACCTCATTAGCATTGAAATTCCTCATCCTCATCATCATCATTCTCATATCATCCTATATATAAAGTAGGCCTATATTATTCAACACAAATATATGTGACCTCCAAACTATTATAGACATATTGCACAATCTAATATTATCAAAAAACAAATGTATAATAATAAATAATACAATAATTAACATATATTTGGATATAGGCCTATACATTGTATTTATATAATAAATCTAGATATATATTACCTTCAATTTCTAATTTCTTAAAATATGAATACAAATAACATTTTCACCAACGAACCTAATGAAACCAATGTCTACTTTTGAAAATAAACGGCATTATACAATATTCAATCGATCACAAAAATATGTGTCAACATATGTTGAAGCACGTATAGGCTACTACGACCATAACAAGATGCTCTCCCATCAACTCAACAGAGACAGCATGAGGAAAGTAAGGATAATACAACATAAGAATCACCATTAAACTGCATATCGTTAGCCTCATAGTCATAATTTCCACTGTCATATTTTAAGGTTCAGCTCGTATTTACCGTCAAATAGGCAAAATCAAATAGAGCAGTGGTTTTCAAACTTTTTTTTACTAGTGTACCATGCACCTCTAAGAAAAAAGTTAAATGAACATAAATAATGTATGTGCGTTATATTTGGCAGTTAATTTCTCCCCACAAAAGAAGCCAAGCGCCAGGGAAGGGTCAGAGCGTGCAGAGGTGAATCATTCAAATATATTCTTCCAGAATCTGACGACATTTTGGTGTTTCTGGATGCGCTTTCTTTTTCACGGATTTTAAATTCTCCTTGTTAACATTTCAACCATTTTCCTGATTAAAAAAAAAAAAAAAATGTTACCTTTTTTTAATTCATTTCTGAGTAGCCCCTGCAGTACTACAAAGTACCACTAGGGGTACTGTACCCCCATATGAGAACCACTGAAATATAGATGACTTGGGCAGATAGTGATTATGAAATGTAAAAAGCACTCTGATTGGCTTAGGATACAGCCAATGATGCACAGTGAATCAGCAGCGTTAGGAGAGTAGAGTTGTTAGATATCACAATTTGGCCAAAATATGACTTAGGCAATTATGCAATGAGGATAACCACATCTCCGTTTGATCCTGCAGCCTGACCCATGGACAGAGGACCGGTCAGGGGGGGATCAGCTCCCCGCATGCTCTCACGACTCGGCTGACACCAGCGTCAAACTCTCCGCCACTGGAAAACACAAGAGAAGGATGAGTGGGATAATCAATTATATTATAACCAATGCAGCGGCAACGTTCGATCTTGAACATTTGACAATGAGTGGTATGGACGTTTATAAGACATTTGTAAACATTTTTCCGCACGCTTAAATATTTCACATTAAAATCTTTGTCCCCCTGCAACTGAAATCAGCATTGAAAATCAATGACGCACATCCTGATGACACTATCTCTATAATTGAGTCCTACAAACAACTTGTTTTTGATGTAATTTTCTCTTTACAACTGCACTATAACTAATGAGCATGACGTGATGCGATGAGACTTGAGGTGGTACAATCACTTGGATGCATCTCTGAATGTGAATATACCAGGATGTAGCCTACTGTATATGAAGGTGCCCAAAAATGCCTATTATAAAGTATGCGTATACCGTAATTTCCCTCTTTTAAATGACGGCTTTGAAAATCCACATCACATTTATGTACATCACAGAAAACCACGTGTGTGTGACATATCTGTGTGTTCATCTTACGTTGTCCACCCACAGCAGACGCTCCGTCGTCGTTAGCCTCTGCTAAATCCATGGATTCCCCACCGTTACCGTCGACCACTCGCTGCACTTCTACTTGAAGCCCAGCAGGTGGCGCCGCTCCCTCTCCGGCGTTATCAGAAGCGTGGCAGGATCCGCAATGTCCAGCATCCTTCTTCGCCGGGGCCTCGGATGTCAACTGCGGCTCAACAACTGGAATAATCTCCACATCTGATCCGGAGTCTGCTTCTTCTGCCGGGTGGCCCATCGCCTCCGCGATCAGCGCAGCCTCCCCTGCCGACGCTCCCATGTCATCGGGCCCCGCCTCCCTAGGGGCCTCCTCTTCGGTGGCCTGGGCGGCGTTCCCGCTCTGAGCTCCGTCCTCCCCCTGAGTGGATGCTACGAGGTCCAGGGCCTCCTCAGCAGCAGGCTCTTCGGTGTCCGCTCTTTCTTCTGGCTGAGACTCCTTCCCCACCGGAGCCTCCTCCTCCTCCAAAGGGGCTTCAGACTCCGACACGGTCGCCGCCGCCGCCTCCTCCTCTACCATAGGAGCTGTAGCCTCCTCGTGTCTCTCCTCGACATGAGGAGTTTCGGCGTCTCCCGAGACGCTAGTTGCTTCGGCGGGCATCTGAACGTCAGGAGCAGCCTCCCCATGAGAACAGACGTCCTCCTGTTCTGCAAGGACGACTTTTGACGCCTGCAGGACCAGACTGTTTCCTTGAATGGGCCGGAGAACTTCCACCACGGCGCTCTTCTCCGCCACAGAAGCTGCGGCGATCTCGGCTTTAGAGCCGCCGGCCCAGGCCCTCACAGCAGTGAGCAGACCTGGAAGAAAGGCTGGGGAAAATAGAGGGAGGCAGTGGAAGGGGGACGTATTGGAGATGCATATGAATGTCTTAATGGACTTCAAGAATGCAATTCTGTAATTAAAACCACATAACCCCAGAGCAAGCCTGTGTGAGAACTAAAATGGCTGTTGTCAGTTTATTCAACAGGAGGTCATAGTTGGTGTAGTCTTTTGTATGGCAAGTAAGCATTTGCCTAATGCAGTGTACACGCATACCATGATGGGCCCTGCATATTAAGTAGTTACAGCCATTGTGTGGAGGGTTGTGGCACAACAAGGGGAAACACAAAGCACTCATCCAGGAGTATAATTTGTTCATTTTGGCTTTCCCATCCCAGAATTCCCAATTTGCATCCCAGGTTGACGTTTAATAGAGCTGATGAAAACTTCAAACTGGGATTTTGAGGGAAAACACTCCAGTTACCAGAATGGATGATTACAAACCAATTTAGAACAAATGCAATATAAGACAACAATTATTTGCAACTCTTTATTGAATAACTTCTTTCCTCATCATGCATGTCGCATGTCAAAGTTCCAAGTACAAAAAAATGCAATGAAGATTGAGAATGAGGGGTGATGATGCTGGATGATTAATGAAATTAAGTCATTCAAATTGGAGTGATTCATTCTAGAAAAGGTGATTTCAATTGAAACTGAATGACTGACAGATGTTGAAATCATTGCAAGTTGAACATTAAATCAGGAATACACATTTATGAACAATGAAATATCATCTAAAACGAAGCCTTACGCCATCCCACCAGTGAACCAGTTCAGAGGACACCAGGAACTGGCATTTGGGTTGGCTTAGGACTCCTATTGCAAAGGAACGACACTCACAACAACGACAAAGACCACCGGGGGGGTTCTAGGCCTTCGTGCTTGGACCACAGTTAAGGCACAGACTTGTATCGTTAAACAGCAACTTGAAACCATCTTTTTAAAAGATGTTCAAGAACGAGGCATTGGAATGGCCTTTCACCAGACACCACCTCAGCAGCGGGGTATGCATTTCGACTGGTGTGACTACAATTCGCCCCCTTGCCCTTGGGACTCTCCCTCCAGTCCACCTTGTTGGGGGAAGAGAGTTAAGGAAAACACAGCACAGCTAACTACAGCACTACTGGGTGGGGGGGGGGTGGGAGGGGGTGGGGGGGAGGTGGGGAGGCCAGAGCTTTAGGCCGCTGCTACGGAGGTAGCGGCGGCAGCTTCGACCTCCGGGGCGACCTCAACGGAGCTAGGGGTGTCCTCGGCTACCACCACCACTGTACCCTCACTCTCCGCTGGGGTGGCGGCGACGGCCTCTGCCGGGTCGGCGGCGGCCTCCACCTCCACCGCAGCCGGAGCTGCCTCCGCGACGGCCTCCACCTCGAGCGATTCACCGGCCTCTGTGGCGACGGCGACGGGGGCGGCGTCTTCCACCGCGGCCTCAGCGGACTCGACGGCCGGAGCTACCTCCTCCTCGACGGCAGCAGCTGCTGCTGCTTCAGGAATGGCCTCTACGGCAACGTCCTCCACGGCAGCGGCCTCCAGGGCTGGTTCTGCGGCGGTCTCCGACACGGCCTCGGCCGCTGGAGCCTCCGCTACCACCTCGGCGGGCACTGCCTCCTCCACGGCGGCAGCAGCGGCGGGTTCAGCCACGGCCTCTACTGCGACGGCCTCCACGGTGGGTTCTGGAGCTACTGGTGCGGGCTCGGCCTCTGGAGCCGCTGAGGAAGGGGGAGACGGGTTGGTTAGAGGAGGAGGAACATTTCCGAAAACCACCCTTCTGATTTTGTTCCCATTATTTAGCCAATCGAAACCAAGCTTGGTTTAAGCCAAGTATCAAAAGTTTTGATAGTACCTAGAAATTACGATGGATTTCGATCTATATTCTTAGACACTAATTCTAATCCATTTTGCAAACTTTAGAGGCACAGGCCCAACTACAGTCAATTGAAGACGCATTACTTTATGCCTGAAGCAAAAGGTCCCACTAACACTAGGGAATGTTGTTCTGACAACAGCCCAAGAGCTTTAGCATCAGGAACAGGAAAATTTGCTTTTGTTGACTTGACATAAAACATGTCGTCACTGAGCATACTGATTGGCTAAGGATCAAACACTGAGGTCAAATGATAATCCTCTCAAATACTAAGCCTCAGATAATTACCGACAGTCAGTTTAAAACTAAACTCCCAAGCTTAAGTGAGGCTAATTTGCCTTGACCCGACTCTAAATAAAAACAGCCGGTGTGATAATAAAGTATGAAAAGCGATTGAAAGTGAAGGCAGCACTAGAACCAGTCACCATCATGTTCAACTGAAGTCATCAATTAAAATGGAGGCACAAGCTTGAACTCTGGCATGACCAAAATGTACACGTCAAAATAAAAAAAAATAAAAACTGGTTTGAGAATCTGAAGTCACATTACAGCATACAACAAATTTCACATTTTGATACAGTTTCCTAATTTGTCAAAAGTATACCTTGAGGATCACCCTCCTAATGGAAAAGCTATCATCTACTTATACCTATGCAAGTAACTACTCTGCAACCTCAAAGGTCAAAGTTAAGTGAAAGGGGGATTTCAGCTCTAATTTTGACCAGTCTAACCAGTCTCCCAGCTATGTAGAGCGCGTCTGGCCCACAACTACTTAGCTGGTCGGGGCACAGCGCCAGTCTCCCTGCGGCCCCAGACTGCATCCATTGACAAACACATGGCTGACGAAGAGCCGATCGGACAGGCCAGACTAATCTATTCAAGGTGCCCAGTCTAGCAAGCCCGGTATGTGGGCTGTTTAACCTGCCAACGCACGGGAGGCGAGCACCTCGTTGGACTCCATTTTAGGGGAATGGTTTCATCCATAAGTTTGTTGAAATGTTAGAAACTCTTTCAGTCAACTGTGTCACACACACATCTCTGATAAGAGGCTTTTGTGCCGTCTGCCATCTGGGTTCATAAAGCACGCAGCATGGACGGGAGATTGCCTAAATAATGTGTTTTTGTTCTATGCAAAGTAAGACTGGATATTATTGCGTCAAGTGTTCGTGAGATTTTGTTCAGAACGTAACAAAAGCTTACCTCACCAAACTATAACCAAGAGGAGATTGCTGACAGTCCACTCACCTTCTTTGGGGGCGGCAATCTCTGCCAGTCTGTCGTTGTACCTCTCGCTGTCTCCATTGACTGTCTTGTAGGCCTGTTCAGGACACAGACAATTATTAACACCTCACATACAGACAATACGATATTTATAGCTGTATAATGTCTGCCTCGTGACTTAACCAGGCAGTCTCACCAGACAAGCTAGTGCAAAGGCTGCGTTAGAGAGATAGCTAATCAACTAGTCATGTTGGACCAGCCCTGCCTAGAGTGTTGTTTACTGGGAGCAGGACATGCCTGGGTGTAAGGAAACAAGATCCATTTTACAAAATAAGGTCATCAAACAAAGGTCATTGTGGACACTCATCCAGGATGAACAGTCCTACAAGGTATTCTTTTTAATTTTGACTGTCCATTATGCCAAATGGATTGCTTTAATGCATCCAATGTAGAGACAGCCCTATCAGCACATGTATGTGTCAAAGGGTGATCAACAGGATTCAAATGGAACAGAGCGTTCTATGAGTGTTTAGGCCACATTTGTTGGACCTTGGATTCACTTTCAACGGCACTACAGCATCAGAGAAAGGCGACAAGATTCAAGGACTGATTTTTGCACAACACATTAAGAGCGCGTCACTAGTGAGACAGGACCTTGGGTTTGTGTGCATAATACAAATGTATTCTTCATAATTACACATGCGCTGGAAAAAGTTGTATCCAGAACACACAATACTCCCAGCTAGGGGATTTGAGTTTTAGCAGAACTGATGTTGTGATGCTTACATAGACCATGGCCGCTGTGAGGCCGCCTCCACACATCACAAAGTACGCCATGTTGGACGAGCCGGGGATCCCGAAGGCCATGTGTCGCACTGGAACCGCTGAGAGGAGAGACAAGATCACGAATTAGATGAACATAAACACATTGCTAGGATTAGCATTCCTGACAGAATCTGCTCCGTCATGGGTGAACAGTTGATTCAAAATGGATGGAAGAAGAAAATGTGTCTGCGATTACAGACACATTTATTTTTAAAAGTATTTTTCCAAGCAAAAATGTGACAATAGATTATAGACCATCAGAACCATGTCCTTTACATGTCGGTTCCCATGGTCAGACCTTTGTTTACATAACAAAATGAGAGTGCATCACGTCGGAGACAACGCGACCCCATCCCTTAATCCTCTTACACCAACTCTCTTGTTGGTCACACAGGAGATGGAAAGATTTGCGAGCAGCCAAGCACAACACAGAATTGTCCCCAATTATAGCCTCCCTCCACCCCGCGTAAACACACGCAGAAACACAAACACGCACACTTCCTGATATGAGCTCTTTAGACGCACACGTCTAAAGACACGAACTATCCAGCAATTAGTGGCAGGCTTCCACAGGTTGTGTACCAACAACTCCTGCACGACACATGCAGCACGCCATGCTTGAGACCTGAAACTGCGTGAGCCCACATGCTGGCCGACTTATGCTGGCCCACACGGTTCCGTGTGCTGCGCTACGAAACAACACGCAGCCCGTGTGATCAGATTAATCTGATTGCCAGTGGTGCATGGAGAGCAGGCCATAAATACAACCACGCCATGGTGTAATCTCTTGGAAGATCAAACCCCACACGCTTGTTTGCCTAGACCGGTCAACACACAGTCACACCAATGCCTGCTGCCCACACCTGCAGTAATTGGCGCGTACAGTACATAAGCGCAATGTGCAGACCATAATGTTTATTAGCAGAAGCTCTAAGAATTGTTTTAATGCCTCACATTGACAGGTCAGTCCACTATAGATGGACGGTCTTTAGAGGATGTTCCATGCGTTTAGCAGCACATGTGTCCCCTATGTAGGCTAGGCTACCACCCAAAGCATGACAGAACACAATGTACAGGCCAGTAAAGCACCTGCTCTCTCACCAGGAATGCAAAGAACGAGTCATGGATGCCGAGAGAGCCACAGCATGCGTTTACTGTACTAATTCCTGTTACACAGCAGTGTAGCTACAGCCAAGTCCAAGTAGAGTATTTATAAAAGGTAATCAGCTAATCCCTGAGACAAGGTTAAAGCCGAGCAAAACAAAACAAAAAAACTAATTTGAAAGCTTGTCAACCAATTTAAACAAGTGGCTGCCAAAATGGTTGCCCACACAGCCAATTATGAGCACTTTGGCCACCAGTCACCATGTGCAATACTCTGCACCAATTAGATTACCCTCAACAATATGTGCACAAGAAAATCCTGTTTCGAAAAAAGTTTGTACGTGGAAGGGTTCGCAGGAGCATTGACTGGGAGGTAGGGCCAGAGCAGAGCTGGAGGCGGCAGTTTGTCTGGCGTTATGTTATCGGCTGGACATACTGCGCCCATACAGCTGAGCAGAAGTTCGGAACCTTTAGGGGCCGTGAAGTTACGTCACACAGGACGCCATCTTCTGAGACAGCGGGGGGGGGGGGGGCAGGATCATGCACACAGCAGGGGGCATCGGCAGCGACCTCTAGACAGCGTGGGTACAGGTTAACGTGCAACG
This sequence comes from Micromesistius poutassou, assembly GCF_964030765.1. Taxonomy (NCBI): domain Eukaryota; kingdom Metazoa; phylum Chordata; class Actinopteri; order Gadiformes; family Gadidae; genus Micromesistius; species Micromesistius poutassou. Next base: position 727,614 of record NC_140273.1, on the reverse strand, counting down.
TGGAGTGACGTCCACTTCATGTTCCCTGTAGGCTGCAAACGACATTTTTTACGAATGCATGTTCAAATTCAATGCATGGATTGACTCCCACCTCTAATAGTCTAGGGCTACCGCTTCTTTGCATTAGCCCTAATGTTACTTTGCATGAGGTCTAGATTGTATAGACAAAAGAAGTTGAACTTGAGAATATTAGTCTCATTAAATGGAACCCTAGGCCTTATTATACAATTTCCCAACGCAAATGATTGAAGTCATCCGAAGAACATTAGAAAACCGTCAATGATAAAACTGAACTATGCAGCCATTAGAAACATTCTGTGCAGAACTCTGTGTTCCCAAAGCGCGAGGACACACCTCCTTTGTGTTGAAACGGAGCTCCACTTCTAAACATCTACATTCAGTTGTAGCCTACAGTCATTTTACATGCGTAAAGCAATGGTACGTTGCAACAATTCCAAACGGTCTACTTTAAAATATATATCGTTCAAATGTGAACGAAATGTGCGACTTTTAAATGTCAAATGCATCGCTCAATTGTCATTTGCATCTACAACGCTGCTTAATTAACCAATCACAATAAACAGCGGCAGCTTTTACACTTTGCATTCATTACTCACCATTTCTAAGTGTCGGATTGGCTACCCTTTGCGTCAGGGGTCCGAATCGCTGCAATGCCCGCCTGCACAACATGTTCGCTGGGTTCAGAGTTTGTGGAGCCGAGGGGAAGCGTGGTCACTGGCAGCAGGAGGTTCGCTGAGTGAGAGGTGAAGTGAACGGAACGCAATGTACCGAAGCCTCCATATGTACCCCCCTCCAGCCCTACGTCATCTGCCCATCCCCTAAGCCAGGAGACATGATCACTAAAAGTTTATCAACGACGCAAAATCAAGTGGAGAAACTTGCGTATGTCGCAATAATTAGTTTTTTATTGTTAATGTTTTATTTTTGTTTGTATTTTCGGTTTGTGTTGTTTAACTGTGCCCTTATTGCCTCCACACCCAATTGACGCACCTGTGACTCTAAACAGCCAATCAGAGAACAGCATGCAACGCGGATCACAACATCAGAAATGTCTGTCAAATACAATTCATATTTCACTTTAAATGAACTGCATGTTAGATAAATGGGTAATAGCTGAAGGAGAGATAAAGGTTAAGAATTACAAAAATATGGATTATATTTCTAAACTGTTATTTGACATTCGGCTGCATTTCCTTTGCTTTAAATGTTTAGAATTAATTTAATTATAAGTGATTGTTAATGGTAGACTTTTGTTATGTTCTAAACATCTTATTTGCTAATTGTACTATTCTAATGGTGTTCATCTAAGCCTATCAGACGGACCTACACAAACACACCCGCTCTCTTGTGATATCTGGCGCCCCCTATCTGTAGGAAGAGGGCACACTAGCGAGCGCATCTAGTTGTCCCGCCCCCCCAAAACACACACACACACACACACACACACACACACACACACACACACACACACACACACACACACACACACACACACACACACACACACACACACACACACACATTAAAATAATACAATTAAAATAAGAAAACCTAAAAGAGAAATAAATAACATTCCTTCCCCTTTGCACTTTTCCTATACGAATTAGAAATAAATTGTATCTTAAAGTGTATCTTCAAGGCTCGGAAACAAATCCTGGTTAGTTAAAGGGCAGTGTCTAGATTGAGTTAAAAATTAATAATACTTTTTGTGATTTGTGATCAATAATCACACAAATTTAAAAAGAAAAAACCCATGTTTGTGAATGCAGACCAATTGTTCTAACAAGAAGACAAGCAGGAAGGAAGGAAGGAGGAAAACTCTACCAGTGAGCTGTTGAATGTGACAGCCCTGTGTTAACTTACTGCAGCCTCGTACCACATGTGTGTACACACACACACACACACACACACACACACACACACACACACACACACACACACACACACACACACACACGTCTGGTATTGCACGGCATTGTGTTCCACATTGGCAAGCGTGACGCTGTCATGTGACTGCACTGAATCATCCGTCCGACAGACACACAGAAAACACACGTGATGCGCTCTGCATCGCCCACGGCAGCGATGCACAGGCGTGACTTCGCAAAACTCCTCTTCGCTCAGACCACGACGCCAGCCGCCGCCGCCGACTCCGCACTCGAGGAAATGTGGAGCATCTCACTTAATGACCCTCAGCTGATGCTCTGCCTTGGCGTCGTTCTTACTTACTTAATATAATCATTTATTGTCTCTTTCCCTGAATGACACAACACGGGTCAGAAATCCACTGTAAAACGGTTACATGTGCACTAGTATAGAAAAACACGCAGGATACTCGGAGGTTGGTTTCCGACGAGCCATCCATCTCGTACGAAGCTCTTTTTTTTTTAAAAGCCGCTGGAACAAGTGCTCCGTTACGTTTGTTAGAATGTGTTTAGTCGTGCATGTCTCGTATCTGGGACATACACAGAGACACAGAGCCTGGGTTTCAAACTACCAGACTGGGGCCATGGATTTATCACTGACGGCTGGTCATGTTATTGAGCGATGTGACGGAGAAGAAGAGATGTGTTATATACACGCATACATGGTATTTTATTTTACACGGAGCATGGAGGAACGGAAAAAAAAAATAAACAACATAGAAAGTTAACAATATGTCAATGTTTAAAAGCTAAAAATTACAGTACAACATTTCATTTGAAATCATTACAAATTAAGAATCTGGGACACACACACACACACACACACACACACACACACACACACACACACACACACACACACACACACACTCTCTCTCTCTCACTCTCAGCAGGTACACGCCCAGTGGCCCTTCTCCAGAAGTTTCTTGTCCGCGGGGATCTTAAAAGAGCTGCTCCCTCCCTTGCAGTGCGTCTGTTCCGGGAGCCTCCTGTGTCTCCGCAGCCGGGCGGCCACGGCCGTCACGATGGACTCCACCGTGTCCTGGTGGTAGGGGGGCCCCTCCACCACCGGGGGCCCGCCGCCGCTGCGGCCCCGCCCCCCCGCGCTGCTGCTGCTGCGGCTGCGGCTGCTGCTGCTGGCCTGGGGGTTTTTGGCGGAGGTCTCGAACAGAGTCATGTTGTGGGTCTGGGAGAACCTCAGGGCCTGCTCCCGGCTCACCTGGCTGGCCCCGCCGGGCGTGCGCAGATCCACCTTGCTGCCCACCAGGAACCTGGGGAGGAGAGAGTGAGACACGGCCCACCAAGTGAAGAGTGAGACAGTGTTGAGGAGGGGGGGGGGCGGGGGGGGGCGGGGGGGGGGGGGGGGGTGCGGTGGCGGCAATGGGTTCCCACTCCCAGATGCAAAAGGTTCCATCCCTATCCATGTCCCGACTGCCATCACTGCTCCTAAAACGACCCGAGTCTCTGTCGGGAGCAGTCAGGGTGAGGGCGGCGTCTCGCTCGGGGAAACCTCGACAACCTCTAGCTAGGAGGAGGAGCCGGGGATCGAACCAGCAACCTTCCGGTTACCAGCCAACCCCCTGAAGCTCTACCTCCTGAGCCGCATGCCGCCCCGTGTGAAGGTGGGTCAGGTCAGACGCTCACCTGGGGATGTCCTGGCCCAAGGAGTTCTGCCGGCACTCCTCCACCCAGGCGGGCAGGCCCCTGAAGCTGGCCGGGTAGGTGACGTCGTAGACGAAGAGCACGGCGTGGACGTTCCGGTAGTAGTGCTGCACCATGGACTTCCGGAAGCGCTCCTGCCCAGCGGTGTCCCACATCTGGAGCTGTGCGGCCGCGACAGAGGGGGAGGTGGAGGTTGGATAACGGGATGAGGCATGCGTGAAGATAAGACGATATTGTTTTTTTTAATGTTGGACTCATCCACATAATGTGTACACACACACACACACACGTTTGTGTGCACGCACATGCACACACACACACACACACACACAACCAAGATAAAACATTTTGTCTAGCACATGCCTCGGGTCCCACTCTGAACCAACAGTGCGTTTCCGTTTACATAACGACAGTTTGGGTGAATCTGAGTCAATATTGTCCTTTAGATTCAACCCCTCCTCTTCCCTCAATGTAAACCTGGAAGTAAAAAAAGTGATTTTTCTTTGTGTGTGTGTATGACTGACTTCCTCCATCATGTGCTTATTACCAAACAGAGTGAAGAACAGAACCATTATGCATTCGTCATACATACAACGTCCCACCCACGTGTTTTCTTTTCCAGTTGAACCATATTTATGTTATCAAAAGTTATCAAAGGTTATCAAAAGCCCAACACTTTAGGAAGGCTTGTCTGTGCCCAGCGAGTACGGAGCACCGGAGCGATAACCTCCAGAAAGTTATAAAAACTAAGTTTTGAGGTTGTTTTATTGCATTTTCTCACCCATCTCACCCTCTGTGGGCGAAGAGCCCTTTGACCAAACGGTGCACTTTGACACCAAGTAAAAGGCTTGTAAATCAACCAAAGAGGTGGATGGATGCAAACTACGCCAAACATTCCAGTCAGTGCACAATATACCCAACTGTTGGACACGGAATTAATTGCTTTGTCTCTGACATGGCATACCTTGCATATTCAGTAAAAGTTTGTAAACCAACCAAAGGTGGATGGATGCAAACTACGCCTAACATTCCAGTGCACAACATCTCCAACGGTTGGACACGGAATTGCGCGTACATAGCACCTTGAATATTTAGTAACATATCAAATCCCACGTTTGTTTATTTTTTGGTTCGTTTACCTTGACTCTCTCTCCATCGATGTCGACGAGCCTCTCTCGGAAGTCCACCCCGATGGTGGCGTCGGGTCGGCAGGGGAACTCCCCGGCGCAGAAGCGGTGCGTGAGGCAGGTCTTCCCGACACCGGAGTCCCCGATCACGATCACCTTAAAGGTCCTGCAGCGAGCGGGCAGCGAGGAGGACGCGCCGCTGAACGAGTTGGAGAACTCCAGCGACGAATCCATTAAGCTTCCTCTTCTATGTGTGTGATACAAATAACTATTGAAGCCTGTTTACAGAAGCGTGCTCGGTTTCTCTTCTCCTTCCCAGTTGAGTTGGTTGGAGGCGCAGTCGAGACAAAACCAAGTTGTGGAGGAGTTGGCACTCGGTCCCTCGACTGCAAGGTGACGATTGCAAGTGGTGAGGGTGGGGCTGGATCCAGTGGTGGGAGGGGACTCCCACTTCCTCCCAAACAACTTATTTGCATATATGTTAAGGCTAATGTTCAATATGTAACGTCATCACAGTCTACCTCTCGAGGTTTTTTTTCCCACGTCAAACAGACCTCATAAGAGACACATGAGCCGTTTGCATTACATTACAAGGCCTATATTTACATATTATACATATTACAAGGCCTATATTTACATGGACATTTGCATTGTGCAATTAACCAGGATTTTGGTGGAGGTTTCAACAGTGTTAATGACTCCTAATGAATCCTCACTCACAAAAGACTAACCAAAAATGTATTTATTTTGAAAAGATTTACACAGGGAATCCTCCATCAACATCACAGTATAAAAGTGCCCAGTAGGCCAAGTGAGTTAGTGGGAGAATATGTGGTGACATGGGGTGCTGTTGCAGCGATGATGAGGCTGGTTGATGTTCAGATCTGTTGAACCTCTTGGGAGTGAAGGTCAGCCGCCACGGGGAGGTTATGAACTATGATGATGTGTAGTGTACCACACTTCTCGTTGGAAAGAGCTCATGCATGTCAGGGATACAAAGTTATTATAGCAAATGTGTTGCAGAAGCAAAAAAAAAAATCTCTCCATAGCAGTTAAGAAAACTAACCAGAGAATATAGTGTCAGTCCCAAAGAGATCGAGGGAAGTAGGTTTATATTACTTCGTATTGTAACATGGCTTTACTTTTATTGTGTTTACATTACGTTATACGTAATGTCAAACTTCTTCAGCCTACTTTTCGTTATGTGGGAAGGGCAGGACGTTCATACGCCTCCGGACGTTAATTATCGTTAATTGATATTCAGACTCAAATGACGCACACGGCACACCTGCGCATCATGGACACGCTCTTCCCATTGGCTGCTGGAGTCATTACGAACAGATCGCACCTTGTTCAATATTTGTTCAGATGCAGGGTTTAATATTGTGTGTTCATGTATTTTTAACATTTGGCACCTACGGATTATGGTACAATTCCTGAATTCTGTATTTGCTGGAATGATGTTAATGATAAATATACCATGACTGATAATTTAACCTAAGTGTTGTGGCAGACATTAAGAACCGGTACCAGATTTATTTGAGCAGTGCTGGCGACTCAAGATTAAAATGCACGAAAGTCAGGAATAAAAATATGTGTACACGAGTCAACAGAATATATTATTCATGAAAAGAAAAAAAAAAAATCAAACTTTGTTTTGTCCGGTTTAATATAAAAAAAAATTCAGAGAAATCATACAACGCCATCCCAGATTTCCCCTTTCACATTAAAATCAAAAATTTAAGAGGAAAAAAAAAAAGGGACAGATTAAAAAGGGAAAAACTCGACAGAACAGGAGAGGATGAGGGGCGGGGCCTAGACAGACGTCAGGGGGTTCACGGTGCTACTAGTAGAATCACATCCTCTGTAACCATGGGCAACAGAACGACGGAGATGGGATGGAGTGCAGGCTCATCTTTCACATGGCCTCTTGAGGAGGGGGAGGGGGGGGGAGATGCAGGGTCGTTTCATGCACTCAAAATTAAATTTGGTAACAAAGACTTTGTACAACAGACTCAAAAAGAACAATGCCACTCAGTCGTCCTGCAGAGACCTTTCAGTCCAATCCATTTTATATGGATAGAAGAAATCATAAGCATCAAGTACATGAGTTTATTCATTCCATTATGGACTACACAGTGTCTGTAGTATTGCTCAGATCTATCCAACCGTTTTAGATCAAAAAAAAAAAAAAACACATCCCCAAATAAACAGAAAAAAAAAAACACATGGTAGCAGTGACAGTGTGGAAGTCAGCAAGACAACCCCCCCCCCTCCTCCTCCTTCCTCCCTCCCTCCCTCCCTCCGCATGTGCAGTGCCGTTACGCAAGAAGCTAGGCTCCGTGGAGTATAGCTCTGGTGAAAAATAAACACAGATCTACAGAATCAGACCTTCTTCCCCCCAAGTTCACGCTGGACCCAGGAGGGGTCGTGGAAGGTGTCGGCGGTGGGGAGGGGCACGGCCGTACGTCCGTCAGCAGAGGGGACACGAGTCACCGACGCCGGGCAGAATACTTGCAGGGGCTGTCCGTGCTACCGCGCGCCACACCTAGGGGGCGCCAAACCCCGTCCTTACGAGCGCGCACGCGCACACACACACACACACACACAGGCGTCCGTGCTGGTGGGGGTTGGACCCTCAGTAATCGCCAGCCTACTCCCCCTGGAGACCTGGTGCTCCATTGTCCCAGAGAGTACAGTATTGTTTGTTCTTTTCCTTTTATAAATAACATGTTCTTTTTCTTTTTTAAAATGCAGGGAACACTGGTCGCAGTAGAGTGTGTGTGAGTGTGTGTGTGTGTGTGTCTGTGTGTGTTTGTGTGGGAAGCGTTGTTAAAGCTGACTCTCAGAAGTAGTGGCTGCAGTCCTGGGTTGTTCTGGATCTCCTGAGGGCAGAGACCGTGAGATCCTCCTTATTCGTCACGTCAGCTGTCTGTCACGGCCCGCACCACCCCCCCCACACACCCCCCCCCCCACACCCCCGCCCCCCCCCCCCAGATATTCAGTGTGTTTGTCAGCGCTATTTTTAAAAATAACTAATAAAAAAATAAAGCAAAAAAACAAAAAAATTCAAATAGCTGTTTTGTCATCTCTCTCTTTCTCCCCCCCTCCCATTTTGTTCAAACACACACACACACACACGCACACACAAACACACATCCCACACACACACACAGATACACACACAGTCCTGAATTTCACCACGTGGAAAAGAGCCAAGCGTTGCCGGGGGGGGGTCGACCCTTTCCAGCCGAGCCAGAGAGCGTCAACATCTCGTCAGCTTTTCCTCCAACTCCTCCTCCTCCACCCTCTCCCTCCTAGCGGCCATCGGGTGGTGCACCCCCCCAAGGCTCTGTGCCAGGCTGTAAAAGAAAAACGTGCTCCTCCTCCTCCGCCGCCGCCGCCGCCACCACCACCGCCGCCGGCGCCGCCACCCCGGTCGGCGCTCACATCTCATTGGTCAGCTCCTCCGTCTCCATGCTGGCGTCGCCGTTGGCCATCTTGGCGTTCTCCTCGTAGCCGGGGGGCATGAAGGCCAGCGTGTAGGGGTAGAGCTTGTGGCAGGCGGCGCGGTACGCCTCGGCTCGCTCCTTGCAGTCGCCCAGCACGCCGTTGCAGAGGCTCTCCAGCACGTCCGTGCAGATCTGCCGGGGGGAGAAACGCAGACAGGGGGTCGTGATCGTTTACACCATCGACGAGGAACGAGCTCCCTGCCGACGTCAGGACCGCAGAGTCGCTCTCCAGCGTCCGCAAGAGACTCAAGACTGGCTTGTTCAGAGTTCATCTAGACTCTGCATAGCCCCCCCCCCACACACACACACACACACCCCTCTTACACACTTGTATCGTATTGTACACTTGTATTCTGTACGTCCTGGCACTCAATGTCTGCACTTATTGTGTGTTGTACGTGAGGGTGGAAGTAGAGCTGGCAGATTGAGTGTAGAAGTGCATCATTTTTTAAACGACACACCCGATGTGAACGGACTAAATCGCCGCAACTACAAGAGCTATAATATGGAACCTACGGAACATTGTTGTGTATTATGTGAAATAATAAGGTGGCCCGGCTCCGGGTCCTCTTGGGATGAGGAAGTTAAGAGGAAATCCAATAAGGGAATATTTTATCGGGACGCTCTTCACAGTATTTTTAGCTTTTTATCCAAACTTTTATCTGCAAAATATCCATCGATATTCCCGATAGCTGATCCCGTTTCGTGACCCACAAGATCCGCACTGCCATCGCAATCATCCTGTCGACATCGCCGCCTACTCGCTGAACCGTTTGGGGTCGGCCCTTCTTAAAAACGTACACCAGCATGCAGTCGATTCCTTAAAATGGTGGCCCCCCCCCCCCTACAGAGCTCTGTTAGAGCCTGTCGCCTCAGAGCACATCTGCTGCTAGAGATCCTGTTTGGGCAGTAGTGCTGAAACAGGAAGTCGAACGCAGTCATTAACTCCCACTCTGCGTTGTTGTTGTGACACCTAGAGCTATAGCGCACGCCAGCTGTAGAGCGAGACGGTGGACTCGTGTGTTCAATAGAGAAAAGTTGACTTTACATTTATATTGAGGGCGTTTAGCAGACGCTTTTATCCAAAGCAGCTTACAATAAGTACGTTTGTCAGAAGAAAGAGAAACATCAATATATCGCTGTGGGTACAGTGAGGATGTTCATAGAACCAAGCACTAACAATCACTAGGTTAACCCATCCTCGTATACAACAAAGCTAGCTAGGATAAGACGCTACACAATGCTAAGTGCTATATGTAAGTGCAAGGACGTACAACATACAACAAGTGCGTACATGAAGTGCCAGGACGTACAACACACGTCAATAATGCTACACATTTCTGATCCTCTATTGAACTGAAAGAATCCTGAACACTGGTAGCGAGTCGAGGGTTGTGTCACTACTTGTGTGTTATTTGTTTGTGTGTTGTTGTGTTTGGACACGAAGACGCACCACGATGGTTCTGTTGACGAGGGACTCGTCCATGGCGGTGGCCAGCTCCATGGCTTTAGTTTCAGTCGATGAGTCCATGTAGACCATCATCTTAGCAGCTGACGGGAGGATGGATACAGCATGTTAGTAAAAATACAGCCAAGGGACTCCTAACTTCACAAATGTATAAGCAGTTATAGAATTAGAGTGAGTGGTTGTGTGTTAGAGTGAGTGAGTGAGTGAGCGTGTTTGAGGAAGAGAGTGAGTGAGTGTGTGTTAGAGTGAGTGTGTGTGTTCAAGAGAGTGAGTGTGTGTGTTTGTTAGAGAGAGTGAGTGAGTGAGTGAGTTTGAGGAAGAGAGTGAGTGAGTGTGTGTTAGAGAGAGTGAGTGAGTGAGTGAGTGAGTGAGTGAGTGAGTGAGTGAGTGAGTGAGTTCAATGGTGTGTTAGCGTGAATCTGTACGAGTGAGTGTGTGATAGGATGAGTGAGTGAGTGAGAGTGAGACACCTACCAGCCACCCGGTGAGGTATGGAGCTGGAGTGAGTGAGTGAGAGTGAGAGAGTGAGAGTGAGACACCTACCAGCCACCCGGTGAGGTATGGAGCAGGAGTGAGTGAGTGAGAGTGAGACACCTACCAGCCACCCGGTGAGGTATGGCGCTGGAGTGAGTGAGTGAGAGTGAGAGAGTGAGAGTGAGACACGTACCAGCCACCCGGTGAGGTATGGAGCAGGAGTGAGTGAGTGAGAGTGAGAGAGAGTGAGAGTGAGACACCTACCAGCCACCCGGTGAGGTATGGAGCAGGAGTGCTTGGAGAGGTATTCCTGGTTGAAGCTGCTGGCGTTGCTGTCGCCAAACAGCCGAGTGATCTCCTGCTTCAGCACCGTACGCACGGCCGCAGGGAGGTCTGTGCTCTCCGACACTGCAACACACACACACACACACACACACACACACACACACACACACACACACACACACACACACACACCTTATTAAATACACCCAGAGCGGTCACGTACCTGACACAATAACCATCCCTCCATTGTACGGTTCTCCAAGTGAACCATGCGTGCTGCTTCGAGCACAGCGCGGGGCTGGCAAGGACGGGTCATCGTTTAGCGGACACTTCAATCCAAAGCGAAAAGTAGTTTCGCTTTCGGTTTCAGATCTGTGTCATTAACTGGCGGCATCATTGCATCAAGGACCCCCCCAGGGGTGTGGACATCAGGGGGAATCGAACCAGGAACCTTTCATCACCGGGGAGTGAAACCGTTGAAATCGCCAGGCGATCCTTTCCCAGTGGTGAACCCTCCTTTCCCCCCCCCTCACCTCCTTTGAAGAAGCGCACCAGACACTGGTGCAGCCAAGGGTTATCCCGGTCGATGGCCACGGCCCTCTTCACCGACTGGAGCATCAGCAGGTACTTTTCTGAAAGGGGGGGGGGGAGGGGGGGGGGGGGGGGAAGACACGACAACAGTTAGAGTCACAGGATTCACTTCAGCAGAGGGAAGGACACCCGGAAGAGAGACTGAAGGCGCGGGTTTAGTAAAGTGACGATGTTCAAACAGCATAGAGCTGGTACGGTGGCGTCTATAAAACAAACCAGACATCTCAGTAGCAGCTCCAGCAGTTTCAAAGTGTTTACATTTTTTTCTGCAATGCAAAAATAGCTTCCTCTGCTCTCACACCTGAAACAACGGTGAGCCAACTCATGGCTGTGAACTTGCCCGTATACTTATGTAAGTAACGCATTCACGCCTGAAACTTTGAAATGACCCCGACCTCATTTATTGACACTGAGCTCAAGACGAAGTTCACGTGGGTACAAAAAAACAACGGTGAGCGTTCTCTCTCTCCTACCTTTCCTGAAGTAGATCTCGAAGGCCAGCAGATGCGTGTCGATCTTGTCCCTCACCAGGTGCTTCAGTGGCGTCAGGAACTTGACCGCTTCTTCCAAGGGATTCTCTACCTGCAAACAGAGCACAGGACATGGTTAAGGCATGGACCTTCACCCAGTTTCGGGGTGGAAATGGTGTCAAAGAGGTGTCCAAAACACTGTCAACGGTAAATGGACTGCATTCATACCGCGCTTTTCTAACCAGTGGCCACCTCAAAGAAAGCGCTTTACAATATTGTCTAAAATTCACCCATTCATGCACACATTCACACAACGACGGCCGGCGGTGTCGACCATGCAAGGCGACAGCGCAGCTGGTCAGGAGCAGTCAGGGGTGAGAGGCGTCTCGCTCAGGGGACACCTCGACACTCACAGCTAAGAGGAGGAGCCGGGGATCGAACCAGCAACCTTCCGGTTACCAGCCAACCCGCTCTACCGCCTGAGCCACGTGCTCAGGATTAAGTCAGTTGATGACGGATCGACCGCGCTCCACACAGACACACGCCCACCTTGGCCAGCTTGTCGGGGATGAGCTCCTCCTTGGGCCCTCCGATCTCCTCGTCGTCGTCCTCCTTCTTCTTCTTCTGGTTCTTCAGCTGCTTCTCCTTCTCGGCCGTCTTCTTCTCCTCCTCCAGCTGGGCCTTCTTCTGGGCCCGCCTCTGCTTGTTCCTCAGCTTCTTCAGCTCCTTGTCCGACAGGTTGGCTGGAGTGGGGAGTGGCAGAGAAGAACCACCCTAGTTAGTGCTGCTGGTGGTTCTGGTTGTTTTTCTCTACATTGACGTCCAGTCGCGAGAGCCTGTCTGTCTGTCTGTCTGTCTGTGCGGCTGGACACCCTCATCCACCTGGTAACTACAACGGAATGCCTGGACTCTGCTTACGGTTAACCGGCCATTTAAACTGGTCTGTCAATCTTGGCCCCCATTGCACTCCTGATCATCCTGAAGGAGGGATCCCCCACTCTGTGTTCCTTCTCTAGATTTCTTCCTTGCGGAACAGAATTAAGGAGAGTTTTTTTCTTGCCCTCTGTGGGGCTAGGGTCAGGGGGGTGTCATATATGCACAGCCTGTTGAGCCCTTTGTACCTGTGATGAAGGGCTATACAAATACAATTTAATAGAATTTAAGACCTTCCAAGAGGAGTTTCTCATGACCCTACCACAAGTGAAATCTACGTCCTGAGAAGGGTAGTGCTGAACGATGCAGGTAAAACAATTCTTGCCATTATCTTGACAGATAAAGCGATCTCTATCTGAGTCACTCTAAAAGGGAGCTATTATTGTAGGTCACAATTTAAATTTTCAAGGGACAAAAAAATATTATCATGATGCGATGTGATGAAAAATAATTGTAGGTCAGGTCATCTCTGCAGCACTACAGCACTTAATTTATAATGATGTTATCCATTTACATATTTTACCCTTATTAAATCCCAGCTCCTGCAATTTGGATATATTGCACCAGGCCATATTCCGATTACGATAAAATGTCATATATAATTATTGAACCCTAGAACAGCCTTAGAGGAAAGAGCCAGCATATGCCACACCACTCTCTGACTGAGCTCATAGCATCAGCCATGGGATAAACTCTGCAGACCTCACCCTCCATAGTGCCACCATGAACCACTACTCCTCAGTACCAAGCAGAACTCAGAACGAGGGTCCAGTTGAAGGGTTCAACACACGTGCGACGCAGCACAACCCCAAGCAGGGTGCATGTCAGACGCCGTTCGAATTCAGAGCATGATCTCAATGTTTCCTCGGTGCAGACGGCCATGAACGAGTTCAATTGAGATGGAGATGTTTCCGATACAGATTCCTGAACTTGAGTATATTCAGAAACAGCATCTAGCGTTGACACTACTAATAGCACTTGTTGTTATCGAAGGGTTCTCTGACTGCAATGTATACGATGTATATGATGACTGCAATGTATAGTGAGTTAGTCATGTGACGACGCAATGTGAGCTAGTCACATGACGGATCGACACATAGACTTGAATACTCCCCGATACCCAATACTGCATTTTAGGCAGTATTGGAGGAATACCCAGTACTGGTATCGGTATCAGAACAACTATTTAAAAACACTAAACCGGTCCTCCTTCAGCTGACTCCACAGGAGCAAGACTGCTGAAGAAGAAGAAGGGCTGCGTGGGAGGGCTACTCCAAGGGGGGGGGGGGGCGTGGGTGTGTACCTGTGTCCGCCTGCATCTCCTTGCTGTCGTCAGTGAGCGGGTTGTCGTGGAGACCCAGGTAGATCTGGATGGCGGTGCGCGCCGCCTTGTAGTAGAAGGGGTGCTGCCGCAGCACGTCCTCCAGCTTCAGCAGGTCCACGTACGAGCGCAGCGTCATCTTACGCATGCAGTACGTGTGGAAGTCAAACTGGTCGTCCGTGATCTCCACAAAATGCTGTGGGATGAGGGGAGAGGATGAATCATTTATACTGTGTTTTTCTAACCAGTGGCCACTCAAAGCGCTTTACAATATTGCCTAACATTCACCCATTCACGCACACAGTCACACACCGACAGCGGTGTCAGCCACGCAAGGCGACAGCCAGCTTGTCGGGAGCAGTTAGGGTGAGGTGTCTTGCTCAGGGACACTTTAACACTATCGAACTAGCAACCTTCTGGTTACCAACCAACTGGCCCTATCTCCTTAGCCACATGCTGTCCTGTGGCTCAGGAGGAGGTTAAGGCAAGACCAGAATCAAAACATTTAGAAGCTAAGAAGCTCGTCTGGCGATGCCAGGCTAGATAAATGGTGGTTTACACCAGGAGACGATTGTTACAGAATCCAGATTACAGTCTCGAGTCATAACGAGGACGCTCTCCTCGTTACCGTCCTAACGAGGACGCTCTCCTCGTTACGAAGCTCGTCTGGCGAGGACGCTCTCCTCGTTACCGTCCTAACGAGGACGCTCTCCTCGTTACCGTCCTAACGAGGACGCTCTCCTCGTTACCGTCCTAACGAGGACGCTCTCCTCGTTACCGTCCTAACGAGGACGCTCTCCTCGTTACCGTCCTAACGAGGACGCTCTCCTCGTTACCGTCCTAACGAGGACGCTCTCCTCGTTACCGTCCTAACGAGGACGCTCTCCTCGTTACCGTCCTAACGAGGACGCTCTCCTCGTTACGCTCTAACGAGGACGCTCTCCTCGTTACCGTCCTAACGAGGACGCTCTCCTCGTTACCGTCCTAACGAGGACGCTCTCCTCGTTACCGTCCTAACGAGGACGCTCTCCTCGTTACCGTCCTAACGAGGACGCTCTCCTCGTTACCGTCCTAACGAGGACGCTCTCCTCGTTACGCTCTAACGAGGACGCTCTCCTCGTTACGCTCTAACGAGGACGCTCTCCTCGTTACCGTCCTAACGAGGACGCTCTCCTCGTTACCGTCCTAACGAGGACGCTCTCCTCGTTACCGTCCTAACGAGGACGCTCTCCTCGTTACGAAGCTCGTCTGGCGAGGACGCTCTCCTCGTTACAGTCCTAACGAGGACGCTCTCCTCGTTACCGTCCTAACGAGGACGCTCTCCTCGTTACGCTCTAACGAGGACGCTCTCCTCGTTACCGTCCTAACGAGGACGCTCTCCTCGTTACGAAGCTCGTCTGGCGAGGACGCTCTCCTCGTTACCGTCCTAACGAGGACGCTCTCCTCGTTACGAAGCTCGTCTGGCGAGGACGCTCTCCTCGTTACCGTCCTAACGAGGACTCTCTCCTCGTTACCGTCCTAACGAGGACGCTCTCCTCGTTACCGTCCTAACGAGGACGCTCTCCTCGTTACCGTCCTAACGAGGACGCTCTCCTCGTTACCGTCCTAGCGAGGACGCTCTCCTCGTTACCGTCCTAGCGAGGACGCTCTCCTCGTTACCGTCCTAACGAGGACGCTCTCCTCGTTACCGTCCTAACGAGGAGGCTCTCCTCGTTACCGTCCTAACGAGGAGGCTCTCCTCGTTACCGTCCTAACGAGGAGGCTCTCCTCGTTACCGTCCTAACGAGGACGCTCTCCTCGTAACGAGGACGCTCTCCTCGTTACCGTCCTAACGAGGACGCTCTCCTCGTTACCGTCCTAACGAGGACGCTCTCCTCGTTACTAACGAGGACACTCTCCTCGTTACAGTCCTAACGAGGACGCTCTCCTCGTTACCGTCCTAACGAGGACGCTCTCCTCGTAACGAGGACGCTCTCCTCGTTACCGTCCTAACGAGGACGCTCTCCTCGTTACAGTCCTAACGAGGACGCTCTCCTCGTTACCGTCCTAACGAGGACGCTCTCCTCGTTACCGTCCTAACGAGGACGCTCTCCTCGTTACAGTCCTAACGAGGACGCTCTTCTTGTTTAGCGTCCTAACGAGGAGAGCAGGGGGTTCCCTTACCCTCTCGATCTCGTGGCACTTCTTCAGGGCGTCTCCATACTTGTTCATGCCCTTGTAGGCCAGGGCGCACTCCGTCTGGAACCACATGCACTGCATCTCGTTCAGGTTCTCCACCGCCGACGCTCCCTCCTACGGGCGTTCACAGAGCAGACCCACAGAGAATAAGTGGCCATATATAAACACGGAAGTTGAATAACATTAGTTGAACAAGTGTTTCATCAACATTTTGCATACAAATAAAATAAATAAAATTGATTAAAATTAATTGAATTGATTATTTTCTGGTCTAGACTAGTCTTAAATCATTTCATTTTCACCATTATCCTAATAGAATCATGGTTTGGTCCCTGTTCCTAATTTACACTTCATTACTTATTATCACTGTTTTAGTTTCTCTACTTATTCTTACCTACTTTTTTTTCATGCATTTATTATCATCATCTTGTTATTGACGGTGCTACTTATTTGTAACTTATTGGTTAAATTCATCTTTTATTGCTGCTGCTATGTGACTGTGGAGATACCAAAGCCTAAGAACTTTACTCTTGCGTACTCGATGATAAGCTGATAAAGTATGATATAGACAGAGCTCTGTCTTTCTCCACCATCGACCCATCTAATGCATTGATCCGCGGCTTGCCCCGACACGCATGACACTCCTCACTACACTGCAGCCAGCTGGCCGAGCCCAGCCCGGCGGTGACCCCACGTCTCACCCGGGTGAACTTGGAGCACATCTCCTCCGCCTCCTTCACCAGGCCGGCCTTCAGCATGTACTTGGCACACTTTGAGTTGATGAAGCGGTCGGCCGTGTCCAGCGCCTGGGCCTCGTCCATCCACTGGGCCGCCTCCTTGATGTTCCCGGCGTGCTGCGTGAGGTCGAGAGGGGTTCAGACGGGTCAGAGGTCACCAGGGGAGCAGAGTCGGTTCACTTACTGGTCGACACTTTTTTTGTTTTCAGAACTAGATCATTTTTACATTAATAATCTATGATTATAATAATACATTTGTCTATTCTTGTTAAGCGTGAGCATTCGTGTTTTTTTCAGACTTGGTAGCCCGACGGCACGCAGGTCGGAGATGCCGTTTGCCATTCCAACTTTCCACCTCCGAGCATTAACGAGCTCAGCATAACACCGTGGTGTTTGTGATGTTCTTCGGCTGTGTAGTAAAGAAGCTAGTCACGTGAAGGTATCGGATCAGCGCAGTATAGACTTGCGTACTCGCCGATGCCCGATTTATCTGAATTTTCCGATAGTGGTATCGGAACAACTCACAAACCACGTCTGGACGGTTACCTTGTAGATCTTGGCCTTGATGACGAACAGCTCTATGAGCGTGGGCGTGCTCTCGATGGCGGCGTTGATGTACTCCAGGGCGAGCGTCTGCTGGCCCACCATGTTGTAGTGCTGCGCCAGGAAGTACTGCACCCAGAGCAGCGTGGTCGGAGGCTCCTCCTTACCGCCGTCTGGAACAGCCAATCAGAGGACAGATTGAAAAAAAAATAATAATAAATAAAATAAATAAATCTCAAAGACGTTTAGATTTACATTTAGCAGACGCTTTTATCCAAAGCGACTCACAATAAAAGATTGGTCAGAAGAAAGAGAAACAATATATCGCTGTGGGTACAGTAAGGATGTTCATAAAACCAAGTGCCAAGCACTAACGATCGCTAGGTTGACCCATTCCCCGTATACAACACAGACAGCTAGGATAAGACGCTACACAATGCTAAGTACTATTTTTAAGTGCAAGGACGTACAACATACAACAAGGGCATACATTTAGACATGAACATAAAATGCAGAAAATACTATTTAGAGACCAAGACTAGTAAGACTAGAGTGTGGAGCTTCTACTCACCGTTCTGGTTGAACATTCGACAGCCCTTTAATGAGGTTTCATAGCCCACAACCAACTCTTCAATTATTGCAACCTGGAGAGGAGGTGACAGGGCACGGGGTCAAAGGTCACCACGGCTGTATGAGAGAAGCTCGGTTGCAAGAAATAAATATTGTGACCAGTGTGTGGTGGAAATATCAAATCCTAACTACAATATACAATTATAAAACCCCTATTTGTTTATTTACGAGTGAATCGAAAAGGAATTTCTATACATTAAATCAAAAAGTGTCCTAAAAAGTTAGTTCTTCATCCCCAGGTAACCGATGGTGAAACGCACCTTCTCTTTGTCGTGGTAGAGGGACTTGAGGGTGGTGAAGACGGGCGGACATCCTTTACTGAAGTTCAACCTCAGGTACCGGTCCAGACACTCCCGGAACTTCACGCCTGGACAGAGGGACGGACAGAGGGACGGACAGCATTAGAGCTTGGGGAAAAGGGTTAAGCTTAAGGGCCTGTTGGGAAAAGTGTGGGAGCATCTGATTGGCCGCACCAGACAGGAAGTTGAGAGGTAGCCTGCGGGGAACCAGTCCTTTGGGATACTGCTCCCACGCCTCCTCGTAGATTTTCCGTTTCTCATCGACCGTTTCTGAAAAAAAAAAAAAGAGCAAAAATATTTCTACATCTTCACCCATAAAAGGAAAAATCTAAATCAAACCAAAGATCTATAATAATTAGGATAATATTTTTATAATCTTGCCAATGGAGTCTTGCTGGACACCAAAGCTTGATAACAGCAATGTGTGTCTATGTGAGTGCACGCGCTTACCTGCTTTCAAGGAC
Source organism: Micromesistius poutassou (assembly GCF_964030765.1). Classification (NCBI taxonomy): domain Eukaryota; kingdom Metazoa; phylum Chordata; class Actinopteri; order Gadiformes; family Gadidae; genus Micromesistius; species Micromesistius poutassou. Next base: position 708,974 of record NC_140273.1, on the reverse strand, counting down.
TTCTCCAGGCCGTGGTAGTAGCACCAGTTCTCCGGGTTTCTCTCCTGGAGGTGGCGGTACACCTTTGTGGCTTCCTCCATGCGCTCCAGCCTCAACAGCAGCTCCCCTATGAGAGACAGGAGGAGGAGGAGGAGGAGGAGGTGAGCACACTGGAGCTGCCCTTCACTGCGGACGCATCGCAGCGTACCGGCATGGAGCAAGGAGGTCTGAGTAATCGCTAGATTTGTTCCGATAATAATATCAGTATTGGGAATTCCTCTGATACTGTATTTTCGGCAGTATCGGGTATCGATACCATGTCAGTGCCGATCCGATACCATCACGTGACCAGCTCATCTACTAAACATGCAGACAAAAAAATCGCAAACACGTGCGGTGTTATGCTGTGTCATCTCCGACCTACGTGCGTTCGAGCTACCAAGTCAGTAAAACATTGATGCATGGACGCTTAACCGCAGACATACAAATGTATTATAATTATAGATTATAAATGTAAATGATCTAGTTCTAGTTTATGCAATTATGTGCTTATAGCTGCTTAACAAACAGATTGATTAAGGAGATCCATCCTGCGAGGTGTTTTGAGCAACGGAGAGAGAAAAGGTGGTTAAACAAAGCCCAAATATCGATTGGGGTCACAGTGAAGCCCACATCATCGGAGAGCTTACGGATCAATACGGCCAGTCTGCATGCGCTTGATGAAAAAGGAAATCACATCCGCAATAAGCGCATGTGACAGACCTCACTGGCTGAGGTTAAGAGTCTTATGCCATGGATCAGATGACAATTGACGATTCCTACCAGATTCTGCCGTTAACAACGTTGCGGGAGGTTTTGAAATGTTGGATAGTGTGGTGGTCGCATTGCACCGTGGAGAGCGCTGTGCGGTTCTCGCGGTGTTCCGATAACTCCAACGAGACGTACACTTGACGATTAATTCAATATTGAACCACTGTCCCCGATAAAGTCGACGCAAAGTCATGAAAACGTAACGGTGAAAATAAAAACCAAATAACATAATTTAACATGGTGACCATTCACATTTAGTGCATATAGCAGACACTTTTATCCAAAGTGACATCCTAAGTATGATATCCTAAGTACATTTGTCAGAAGCAAAAGAATAAACTACATCACTGTCGGTACGGTAAGGCCCATCGTGAAAGACAAAAACGTTGTGCTGTCTGACCCTCACGTTTCAGAGAGACTCGGACGGACGAACGGACGGACGGACAGACAGACAGGGACCCACCTCGTGTCTCCTCCACGGCCAGCTTGTCACAGATCTGCTTCTCGTAGTTGGACAGATGCTCCAGGGCCTCCTTGTTCAGGCCCGCCTCCCGCAGCACCTGGTTCTGGTACAGCAGCAGCTCGCTGTACTCGTAGTCCACCTTGTCCGGAGACGTCTGGACGTGGAGACAAAGACGGGCACGGAGGTTACAGGGGATCCCCTTCATTCATTCGTTCATGGGTACACCCGGATAAGCTTCCCATTGCGCCACGTGCATTACCCTACATTCAACAGTATGTGGGGAGGCACGTTTCAGTACCGTGGTTGACAGTCACATTCCGCGGAGGCTTTAGTGAATGCGAGTCTATTATAGAGGTTATTATAGAGAGTCCCATTCCCCTGCCATTCTGATCGGCAGTGATCAGCAAATCATGATTTTGGTGATCGGTAATCTGTGATCGGGCCCAAAAATGCTGATCGGAGCACCTCTAGTTAATAATGATACACTTTGTCTATTGGCATCTACTCAATGATAAACTGTTTACGTCTCAGCTTATAGATTATGCTTTAATGCATTTAGTGAAAGGCTTCCGATAAGGCGATCTGTGTGTAGTGGTGTCTCACACACACACACACACAGAAGAGCAAATTAGTAAAAATCAAATCGCCAGCCTTTTAGTTTGTTGTCAAAACTGCATGAACGTGAGACTTTCGATAAAGCCTTCAGCGTGTCCACCGCCATCGAGCCATGTCTATATTTAGACGGCCGTTGATCTACACCCAAACAGCCACGGCGTCAGGAGGTAGACAACAGTTGACAGGAAAGGCGTCACCGCAGCCCTCCGAACTGTATTCCATGTCGCCGTGACGACGGCATAAAGACAGGATGCAGGCGGGCCATATCAGGAGCACGCCAGAGAACAGACGGACCTGGACCCATACAGTGGTTACGTGGGCTGTGTTTCACAAATCTGCAGAGAGGGAAGACTGCAACACCTTGGCCGCCAAGCGGTGCCTTAATAAACAGAGGGAGAGCTCTTTGTCTGCTGATCACAGTATTTTGTACATTGATGTCCAGAATTCTAGGGCAGCGGTTCTCAAATGGGGGTACTTTGGAGAACCGCAGGGGGCACTTTGGGGCTTTAAATTAGCCAACGGTTGCATGAAGCACAGGCCCATGTTTCTAACTAAATTGTGAGTATCTGCACCCTTTCAATGTTTACTGCCAAATAGAACGCCCATGCCCAAGAATCTCCCCCCTCTAAATCCTAGAGGGGGTATACTAGTAGAAAAAGTTTGGGAACCACTGTTCTGGGGGATAACCCGAGTCGGTCGGTTCGGTACAACATCTCTCGCGTCGTTCCTTCAAAGCGCTTTCCGAGCGCGAGGTGCATATGGGCCGGGTCCCACCTGTTGCGTTTTCCTGAACTCCTCGATGATCTTGGCAGCCATCTCGTAGTCCTCCAGGAGGTGGTAGGCGATGGCGTAGCCGATCCAGGAGGCTCGCTGGGCCGGCCGCAGCTGGAGCAGCTGATAGCGGGTCTCCTGGGGAGGAATTAACAGACATCGGAGACATTAGCGCTCACATTAGATCCCACTAAATCACAGAGAGGGAGAATTAGTGCCAGGCCCTCCCTTGGGCTCGCTTGGGTTTTATGGAGTGGGGAGGATGGAAAGAGGATGACAATGGACGTAGGAAGAAGCTGAAGCCCGAGGCCTTTACTCTAAAATTGTTCTGCCAACTTTTGTGAAGCAACCCGAGTTGACACGCCTGCAGAATGGGAGTCGTCTGCTCGCGACTCAGATTTGCGTGTCGGTGGTTAAACCTTGAACTTTTCTACCGCAGAAAGTTTCTCGACGATGACACGCATCCACGACTCGATCCATCCAGGGGATGAACGGTTCTGTTCTGCCCCCCCCATCGTGGGAAGATCTCAGTAACTGTCTGAACAGGATTTATCTTTAACCGTCTCTACAACTAAAAGCCAGTAACTCTTGCTAATGCGAAAAAGTATAGCACAGGTTTAAACAAAATGTCAACAAGTCTTAAGCCTCAGCGTTGTTATCAGCCTTCGGCCTTGCACCGTAAGCAGGACATTCTCTGGATTAATACTTGGTTGTTGTTCGGTCGTTGTGCAGCCCTAGTGTAAAGTTCGGCCAATCAAGAGAGCCGCAGAGAGATCCCAACGAGTGAGTGGGCGTGCGGCTGACGTTTCTGTCCTGCGACTGGTGCGAAACCGGGAGCAAAAAGTGAGTGATCCAGCTTCATACTTTTATCTTCTTGCCAGTTCTTTTCGTTCCCAATTATTTCTGCTTTCCGAATAAGGAAACGAATAACGGAGTTACTTGGTAACCTCACTCGCCATCTTTGACGTGTTGTAAACAAAACACTTTGACTGCCGCTGTATACTTTAGGCGTGATGTCCTGCCTCCCACACACTCCACCCTGGGGCCCCCCCTCGTCTCAGGGATACGCAGTACCTGCGATATGTGTGAACATGTCGGGTGCGGCGTATGTCCTGTTACACGTCTGCAACACGCAACTCCTGATTTATTTTTAGTTCATGTGCGAAAGGCCTTGGGGCGGCAGTGGCTCAGGGGGCAGAGCGGGTTGACTGGTAACCAATAGGTTGCTAGTTCGATCCCCGGCTCCTTCTAGCAGAGTGTCGAGTGTCGAGGTGTCCCTGAGCAAGGCCCCCTCACCCGACCAGCTGGCTTTTCGCCCTGCATGGTGGACTCCGCCGTCGGTGTGTGAATGAATGAATGAATGAATGAATGAAGTTTCTTTGGATAAAAAAACGTCAGCAAAAATCCCCTTAATGTTAACTGACGCGCGTGGCGTTTCACCGCTCACCCGGTAGCCCTCCAGGTCCCTCATCTGGATCTGCAGCAGGGAGAGGTCACGCAGGATCTGCAGGTTGTCCTTGTCCCACTTCAGGGCGTTGCGGTAGCACTTGATGGCCTCGTCGTACTTCTTGTCGGAGCGCTGCAGCAGGCCGTACACGTGCCAGCCTTGGAGAGAGTTAAGGGCCAAACCAACCGCATGCACACGCGCGCACACACACACACACACACACACTCTCGCTGTTCCTATTCTGCTTACGACTCCAAGGCTGAGTATGTGCATTAAAACTAGTATTCTCCAAGGCCGGGTATGTGCAGTAAAGCTAGCATACCTCCACTGTAGTACACCAGTCGCACTCTGAGCTTCAAAACCCATGGAGCTCTTCAAAAATGTTCACTGGATCGCCATTACTAACTAGGCCAGAGAACTTGTTTATAAGAAACAAATCCATGTGGGATTTAGTGATTCGATCTATTCTAGGTTTGGTTAAAAATGTAAACAAACACGACGGCTGTAGTAAAACAAAGTTCCAACTAAGTTTAAAATCAAAGGGCAGGCAGGAGTGACAAAGTGACTTTGTGCCTGTTTGGAACAGAATCCAGATAAGAGTCAGCTACTCAAACCCTGCACGTCGACATTGCATACACATGTGTCACACACACACCCCCCCCGAGAGAGAGGTTGACCAAGGATACAGACATGGCTTTTGAGGTCGTTGCGCAGGCCCCTTCTCACCAGGTCATACGCGTCCTCCTTCTTCCCCAGACAGTTGAGGGTTAGGCCTTTCATCGCCAGGGTCTCTGAGGGACAGAAACAGAGCAGAGAGAGAGAGAGGTGGGCATGGGGTAGCGGGCGAGGACTGAGACCTGTGCGTGGTGCAGTTCTTTACAGTGTTGCGGTTTTCAAAGTGCTTGGCCACTCACCTCCGTGCTCGGCGAACTTGGGGTTGGACAAGATCTGTTTGCAGAACTTGAGTCCATTTCTGTACTGTTTGTGTTCGTAACATCGCTGTGGACAGAGGAGCAGAAGGAAGGACATTAATGCATGTCAGACAAAACCACAACCACTCCACTGCGGTGACATGTAAGGAACCGACAAGCGACAATGTGTTTGTGGGCTCCACTGACTGGTGGGCCGATCGGCCTGGTTATAAAAAAAAAATCAGAATACTGTTTCGCTTCCGCCTGCTAGGAGGACAGTATAATCAATTGCAAAAGTCCAAAAGCTGATGCATCATTACACCTGTTACGAGAAGATTGAGAATGCTATCTAATGCAGGCTTGGCAGGCAAAATGTATATGCCCGGATCCTGTTTGTATATAATTCACCCAAATATCAGAAACTGGTCGGTCTTCAGAACAGACTGCAAATCCTCTGCAGCAGCACTTAGCCCACTACCCAAATGACCAGCTCTCTGCCATGGCTTTATATTTAGGCACATGTTGTACAATCACTACCATTCCCTACTGTCCATTTAAACTGATCATAGATTACGGCGTGTGTGCATGTGTGTGTCAAACAGAGGGGAGGGGGGGTTGGCAGATGGCATTTCTTTGACCTGCTAAGAACCCCACTCACACCAACGAGCGAGGACATCAGTTAAACACATGGAAAACCCAAGCCCTGTACAACTCACTGGGGATTAGTCTCGTCATTAGCAAACTGGGAGCAATGGTCTTTTTATGGAGCAACCCATTAGATAAAGGGTCTGTTCCCACAGTATAATATTGTAATGGGACCTTAATCTGATGTCACATGGTGCATCTACCCAACATGCAAAGGATCATCACAGCAAATAGCGTGGACACAGATTGGGTCCAGTCCCCTGGCAAAGGGACACTCTGGGGATGTCAACCAATAGGACCAGCACTTCATATTATGGTAAAAGATCCAAGATCGATTACAAATAATAACTTTGTTTTTGCATGCAGAGCAACATAAAATATTGAAAGTGAGCCAAAGACCCATGTGCCGAAGATTGAATTCAAAGAGTTTTAATCCATATGCCTTTGAATTTTCATATCAAGGCTTGGAAGGTGGCAAACAGCTCATGGTGATATGCTGGTCTTGTCATGCGTGTTAACATCCATCTATTTATGAGCACCAGGTTCACAGTCACATGGACCACCCCACCACCCCCCCCAACCCCACTTGCCTGTACATGACCCCCTAGGGGTCAGTTCAGAGAGACACACAAGATCAAGAAGTGTACACTTCGTTAGTTACACACGCTAATGTGTGTATACTTATGGAGTTCAAGGGAACATCATTTGGCTGGCTGTAGTTATCCAACACGTCTTTTGACAACCCCCAAAATAGATTTGGCCACTTGAGTTAGAGAGAGAGATGCAAGAATCCCACTTGTGTCTGGGACCTGATGTGCCTTACAACACACTGTTAAGTGAAATCTACACAATATAAAACCACCACAACAAACACACTGTTAAGTGAAATCTACACAATATAAAACCACCACAACATTCTCTTCTTAGAGCAAACATTTTATGAAGTGAGTGAGGAAGTGATGGCACAGCAATATCATCCATGTCGGGTCTCTCTAGGCTATGAAACTGTTGTGGGAAACCCAGCACACTGAAGACAATTCAGTGAGTGTCACATATAGCCATCGCCATGCCAATTAATTATACTTTAATGATGGTCTAAAAAACATCCCAGTTCTAGGCAGCAGAAACTATGTTTAACATTGTTATCTAACTAGAAAGTTTGACACTCAAAGTTGTGTTTATTTTATATATAGTTTACTTTCCAAGGAGTAGTCATTTCAAGAAACCGTCTATAAAGCATAACGGTCACAGCAGGAACTTTTGAAAACAGAGGGTCCTCCGTTTATTAATCTCCTCACATTTTTTTAAAAATAACCTGCAAAGCTATATTTTAAAAGGGCTTTGCTTAGCCAGCTTGTTACCATTGGGGGTACGCCAACAGAGAACAGCACCGACCATGCTGGAATAATACAATAGAACCAAATCCACTGCCAATAACACACTGGAGTTCTGCCCGACTTCGAAAAATGCACTTGGGCAGAACGCTTGGCACAAGTCCTGGATAGACTTAAGACCAAAAGGATGGCGTCTACCCTCCAAATTGATAAGCATCTAAAAATGAAATTTTTTGTATAATTAAGTAGTTAAACTTAGTTCATCCACCAAGCAACAGGTAGGAGTACCACAAAGAAGCATTGACCAGTAAGTGTTCCTATTCAACATCAATGTTTAAATGGTCAAACATGGAGAAGAGCACTGGATGAACCCAAGGCTTGTCTTCACTAGTGTGTGAAGCGGCACCGCTACTGCACTTAATTCCTGGATAGCAAATGACGACCTTGGACCAAGTATGCAGATACATACTGTACACTTACAACTGCATGGATAAGCTCCTATCTTTTATGAAAAGTTGCAATAAAAATAGGGAGTAGGGAGGTTCCGGTTTGGTAACTACAGTTTCGCTATTGCTCATCCTTGCACAACTTATTTTAAGGAGTTGGCCTGCAAATCCATTACCGACATTTGCAATCCCATTGTAGGTGGTTTAACTCTCGAAAGACAGTCGTACTGACCGGATCAGGAAACGTCTACAAGAACACTGTGTTTGGATGTTTGGCCGTTGGCTATAACAGGGTGCTCCCACTGTAGGCCTGAACTCCCAACTACATGGGGTGATGATGTTACGAGCCAAAAATGTGCTGACACAATAACTTCCCCCATTCACTCCACCACTCACGTTTTCACTCATGCACTGCTCTTCTATGTGCAAGACCATGTGCAGAACATAATGAGGATCACGTTATGGGGGCCGGCTGCACTATTACTCCTACTTCTGAGCTGTCAGATCAGGACTCAACGTTACTACCGGTACTAGCGTTACTACTGGATGCTTGTGAGAATAACCGAGAGACGCATGCACTGCTCTTCCCTGTGCAAGACCATGTGCAGAACCTAATAAGGATCACGTTATGGGGGCCGGCTGCACTATTACTCCTACTTCTGAGCTGTCAGATCAGGACCAGACTGGTCCCCCCCCACATAACTGATTCAATGAGAATAACTGATTCAAATGAGGTGTCAACGTTAAGACACTGGTCGAACGGAGAGTCACTAAACCGGCTACCGGCGTCCCCCTAAGCGCCCAGGTGAGCCGGCGCTGTCATCCTGAGTCCCACTAGAGCCACAGATAGCGCCAGCTAGCTATCCGAGCTAGCCATCGTGGAACACGGCAGTTTGACAAGTGGAGAGGCCCGGGTGCTAAAGTAGCACAATTAAAGCAGATATCAACCCGTGTCGGACCACCACACACCACTGGGGGACACCGGGCAAGAGAAGCTGACGCAAAACAAACGCGTTGAACCCCATTAGAGTTTGTGATAGTGACACTGCGAGACATGCCTGGATTAGCATGTCCATTCAATGATGCCATTTTTGCTAAGCTAAGTAGCTACGGCTAACGCTAACTAGTTATGCTAGCCGAAATGAGATGGGCACCGCGGACGGATTTAGAAATCAGCACTAGTATCTCACCAGGATCCTCTTGAAGAGCGCGTTCTCCTTCGGCGGTAGAGTTATTGTCGGCATTGTTGTGATTGGAGATCAGTTCCTCGGCTCGACCTCAGCACATGTAGCTAAAGTTAGCTCCACTTCAGTCAGAGCGAGCGGAGAGCGGTGCGATCTTCTTCTCGACAGCTCGGCCCTTGTTCTCCTAAGTCACTCCGCTCGACGGCTCGGCGCTCCACCTCCCGCCCTGCCGCTCCTCACGTGGGGACGACGGGACGAGGCCCCAGTCAAAATGGCCGCGTCGTTTTTTCGCACGGGATTGATGGAGAGGTTCATGTTTGTAGATGATCCATGTGTCACATTGACGCTGTGTGAGGTTTGGAACGAGAGGGAGAAAATAGCACTGTGGCAACTATGGTTCTTTTTAAGTTTTATTCTTTCTTTATTATTCTCTAGAAAATTTGGGACCCTACTCCTTCAATAATTGTTCACCACTCCATTCCAATTTTAATTTTAAAATATTTGAAACTTTTTAAGATATATTTTTAAAATATTTTAAAATATTTTTTAAGTCAATGTCATTCTCTGACACTTGAACAACTTCATACTTCGTAACTTGGTACATTTTTTTTTTTAACAAATCAACACACTTGTATCTTAAATTATTGCTAAACAGATTCTGGATATCATTTATACTTGTAATTTCTTGACAGAATGACAGTTTAACAGTTTAATTTCATTCCGGCTTTGTATATTTTCAGTTGGTCCCTACAGCGTCAATATTTAACCTAGAAACACAATGTCAAGCTTAAACGGTTACGTTATGTCTTGTTACACTGGCTCAAAAAATATGAATCAATTGGAAATATGATTATATATCGGGCGTTTGTCTGTGGGGACCCCCGTTTATATGGCTAGAGGCTATAGGTGCTGGCTACATATGCGGTGGACTCCCGGTAGTAGCTGGATACTAACAGCAATGCTTTAATTTTTTTTTTTCACGCCACGCTACACCATATGAAAGCTGAGACTCAAAGGAATCCAACGGTATAAGCCTCATCATTTTGTGAGCTTATTTCGATGAACTAGATGTGAAGGGAGAAGGTCAATAACATACCATTCCAAGTTACTAACACACACACACACACACACACACACACACACACACACACTAGCAGAACAGCTCAGCTATTTAATATTTTATCTTAAATGTATTCACTCTTTATCACATTAGCTATTTGTTTAACTATTTTGACTTTATTTGTTTCCAACCATTTTAATATTATGAAACGGTGTGCATTTTTACATAGTTTACTCAATTCTAGACTCAAATCTGTTCAAATCCCTTCACTTTATTTAAGCCATTTAAGATTTATTTTACGTCTTAAACTATGTTCCACTGTACTAAAACACATTTTCAACCTCACTTTGCACTACAGCACTCACCGCATTTTCTGCAGGAAATACATTTTCTAGATTTCAAATGTCACCCAAAAGAAGAAGAAGAAGAAACAGGGCAACAATTTTGAAAGTTGAAATCCTTCTGCTGTTGTTTCTGCTTTGCCCCTATTTCACCGTCAGAATTTAATTGAGCGTTGACAATCGGCTTGGAAATAGTTTTATTAAAATGTCCAATGTTTAACCTGGTCTCTGTTGTATATTTAAATTTGGGATAACTCATATAACTGATAACAGATAACAGTGAGAACGAATTGTGGTTCCCACAATATGCCACATATGGACAGTTCTGGTGAAGGCCCGATAGAGGGCGCCCTTACAGCGCAAAACATGGCGGTGTGCGCCATGGTGCGCACCCGTGTTCAGGTTTGTTACCGGTTGGCGACAGTCGGTTAGATTACCTACTTCATATTAAGATCGTTCAATGTCATGGATTATGCTTTAAGCATAAACATGAAATAGACCCAAAGCCAGAGAACTATCACATGAATGAATGTTGCGACACAGTAGGTTAGACCTTATCTCGTGGCCTTCTTACTTCCCCACCACACCAGCAGTTACCAAATTAATCAAACTGACAGCATACACATTTTTTCTCTCCCTTATTTTCTCCGACTCTGCACGTCTGCAGTCTTGCTTCTTTCCCATATGTATTTAGTTGCGATTAAGTATTTCTGTCTGTCAGTGGATTCTCAAAACATTTACCCAGCGTTTAGTTCACATTTCAGTGTTTGTTTCTTAGCATTGAGCAGAGCTCGGTGAATAAACATTCTGATTTGCAAAACCAGACTTCTGTCTTGTCTTAAAACCGGTTGAATAACACCAAAAGCTTTAGTTAACATATTCTGTTTGCATGCAGCGTGTCACTCACACAAACAAACCGCTCCAGTTCCCCTTGGATGCAGTTCTTTGTAGACACACACTTTAAGCAGACAATACCCTAGCTGCTTGGTGCCTATACTGAGCATATAAATGACTGAGGATTTAGACTGGCAGAACATTCATCACTTTGTTGACTCAACAGCCGCAGGCCACCGCTAATTTCAATATCCTTGTGTTCTAGTTTGAGGCAATTTTTTCCCAGGCAAACTAACCAAGAACAAACATCCACCTCGCAGACGTTAAAACTGCCAGCTCCTCACTCCCACTCCCCAGCCGCGATCAACAGGCCGGTCTCTGGGGACAGGAGGGCGGCTCCTGCGGCCTCAGTGCCTCTGCAGCCAGGGTTGCCAGATCGGGCTGGAAATCTGTCCCAATCTGGCAACGCTGACTGGCGTTGGTCTCCGAGCTTGGGATGTGTTCAACCACGTGCGTCCAGCGCGAAACCCGTCCTCGCAAATTGTCCCCCCTACTGCGTCATCCTCCCTACCTGCCTCCCACTCTCCCTCCTCGTCCTTCACTCTCACTCTTCCTCCGCGTCCCTCTCTCTGTCCTCGGCGGTGTCGCGGCTCAACATGAGTAATGATGTTGTCATCTCTGCAAGACTCCATTCATCAATGTCAGATGGGTGAGCGAACAAATAAGTGCGTGTATGTGTGCATGAGGTGCGTGTGTGTGTGTGTGTGTGTGTGTGTGTGTGTGTGTGTGTGTGTGTGTGTGTGTGCGCGCGCGCGTCCGTGCGTTCGTCGTGCGTGTCATGGGGGGGTTTTTGCACAAAAGTAATGAAGAAACAGGGCTTAACAGAAATACAAACACAATGGATGTGATGAGAAAGTACGGAGGTAGAGGAAGGGTCTAAGTGGTGAAGACATACTGGAAAGGGGAGGATGAGGATGAGTGAAGATGAAGAAGTGAATAAAGAAATAAAGGAAACGGAGCAGAACGTGTGTTCGGTTTCTGTCCTCACAGGAGGAGATACCAGGAAGGCTGAGTTTCATATTCCCATTTACTTGTTGATAAAAAAAAAAAAAAGTATCTGGGTTTAGGCACATGCAAGTGTAAGTAGCCTAATTACCTCTTAATAGATAAAAATATTATGGCTGTAATTACTCTGATGAATTAGTCTGATGCGTAACGCTGTCTGGGTGTTCATTTGCCATCTTTTGAAAACGGAAACCTTGTAGCAAACATGGCATTTTGGCATGCCGGTTTACTGGAAGATGGTAGCACTGCGCTGGCACACAGAATTTCAGCATTATAACGTGTTTGCAAGAAAATACATTGGAGATAGACCAAAAGGTTCATTTAATATGATCAGCGAGAACAATCTCTCTTTATTGTATCTTTTTTGAAAAACCAAAACGTTTTTTGTAACTCTTTTTGTTAACATTTCAGAACTCCTCCAGAACTGTACAGGATAAAAAGAAAATAAGCACTGCTTTAAAACAGAGTCCAATCTGAAACTAGAAAAAAAGGTGAAAATAAAAATAAGAGGGAGGTTTACAATACAAATTAGTAGTAAGACATTGTCTGAAGTGCAATGGCATAGCTCAGATGGGTTAAAAGGTGGGAAACAAAAAACGAAAAACGTCTCAAAATAAAAATATTTTTCTATTTTTCCAACAAACATTAAATTCTTTACAGAGTAGAGACTGTATTATCTGCTGTATTTAAACCTGTAAAAACATATTTACAAATATCCATCATCTTTTATATACTTTTTCTGATAATCACATATATGTCAGCACCAGTAAAAAAAAACAACCTCAAGGACAAACAGAACAGATCCAAACGAGAACATCAACAACAGTTTCATTAAAAGGTCGTCTACATTTGACTTGGTCTTGGTCCCGGTTGATATTTGGAGAAAGCTTTTTTTTCTTTCCTTCCTTCTAACTTTTTCAGTCCTCGAACCCTTGCTTTGAAGCAGCCAAGAAGCAGTAGAAAGTATGACTTTTGAGACCTCAACCTTTGACCGAGAAGCGTTTCTACTCCCCCCCCTCTCCCCTTGCCCCCCTTGTCACAGCAGCTACGCTACGGTCTAACCCGTTCTACACGGTTCTCGGCAGTGTCCCTCCCACACTGTCCACAGACTTGGACTGGTATTGAAATGGCAGAAGGTTGGAGGATATGGTATCCTTGTATCGGAGTTCGCTCTCGTTCTTCTTGTGAAAGCGGGGCTGGACCCCCACCACTGTAACTTATGTGCGGAAAAACAAAAACATCACCATCCATTTGAGACTCACGATCACTCGAGGAACAGCTGGTCGGCGTCACGACGTGACAAAATAACCAGGAATCTGCCCGGGGCTTGGGCGCTACCAAGTGTGGCAATGCACGCAGGGGACACACTACAGGACGAAGAGTTGTATTTAAAGGGATGGACTACACCACACCGACAACCACGAGAAAAAAAAACGTTTTTAGATGGTAGCAAAAGGTTTAGTTTACACAGAAAAAAGGCTTTTTGGCTTGTTTACGGTGTCTACCTTGCTTTCTGGTCTTACGATGCAGAGCACATTCAAATGCATCACTCGTGAATCACATGTCGTTCATTGTGGAGGAGTGATGAACCCATTGTGTTTGTGATTGATTAGCGCACCATGAAGGCAAACCAGTGTGACGTTGTCTGACTGAAACCCAGGGCCTAAAATGGGCTTTAATTAACGACATGCATTGTGTTTTCTCTTTTCTTGTTGGTGAAGGATATGAAGAGCCACTCCATCTCATAGAAGCACTGATTCACGTGTGGCAGAGTATTACTTACACTCCCCACACTCTGTTTTCTCGGTTCTCATTATTTTTCTTTTTACGTTTGCAATCAGAACCCAAGTCGCTGTCCCCGTTCGGTCAAGCCTGCTACGAAAATAAAAGCCCTTCCAGAGCTTGGAAGAGTTTGTATTTTCCTGGCGAGGCATTGGGTCAGGGCGGCTTGTCTTTCTTCACAGTTGTGTTACAATAAAAACACTGTTTTCATTATTTGTTCGAGCTGAAAAGCAACAGAGGGGGCAGGGGGGGGGGGTTTCTGGCTACGGTACGACAGAACCCAGGGCGGTGTCGGGCCGGGGGGTGGGTGGTGGGGGGGGGCACCAGCTCTGGGTCCCGGTGGGATGGAAGGCTGCGCTGGATTGCGAGGATGTTCTTGTCTTGGAAATGAAAACCGGACTACAACTCCCTTCTCTCTGTCAGCGGAAAATGACATCAATAGCGTTGGCTAAATATTGTGTAAACTGAGCAAACATTTAAATAAAAATAAAAAGTGCCAGGCCTATTTAAGGTCAATCTCTCTCTCTCTCTCTCTATCTCTCTCTCTCTCTCTCTCTCTCTCACTAAAATAAAGTCACTTGTGGTGTTTGAATACATTCAATTCAATCCAGCCATCCCCTTGTATGTTTCATTCTGATATATATCTATATAGATATAGATATATATATATCTATATCTATAGATATAGATATATATATATATATATATGTGTCTGTGTGTGTGTGTGTGTGTGTGTGTGTCTCTGCATTGACAAATGTTGAGAATAAGTAAATATGTGTCTTTTAGCTGCCTGGCGGACCGGCCCGTATGCTCCCCCTCTCTGGCTGACCGTGTGGTTTGTGTGGCGTCCCAAGTACCTGCCATAGCTGCCGGTTCTCTCACTGTCTCCGTGTCTCTTCACAACACAAGGGTCCACACACACTCAGGGGCACATGCACACGTTCGTTCTCCGCACACACACAGACACACACACACACACACACACACACACACACACACACGCTTCACAAAGGTACGCATGCACACCCTCACACACTTTTTTTCTTCACATTGACACATACACTTACGTACACACACACACACTTGTTTCTTCACATTGACACATACCCACACCCACACCCACCCACACACTTGTTTCTTCACATTGACACACACATACACATACGCACACACACACACACACACACACACACACACACACACTTGCACACACACAACGAGCGCCAGTGCTTGGCTGGGGTTTAATCCCGGTCGGTGCCACTAGAGGGCAGAGTGAGCCTGTGTGGCACCGCAGTCGGACGTTACTTATCGTATTGGGGGGCTTTTTCACAGTTTAACTAGTGAGGGGAGTGTAGACAGCCAAGAGAGTGGCCCTCAAGGTAGCAACGGGGGGGGTGGGGGGTGGGGGGGGGGGCGGTGGAGAAATCAGAGGATGAGGGGAGAGAAAGCGCCTCCACTTAGCTCCCTTTCTCTCCCTCCCTCTCTCTCTCCATTGCTCCATTGTTCTCCTCTGCCTTTCACACAGAGGACTCGAGCGTCTGAAGCAAAGCACTGGGTGGGGCTGCAGAGAGGAGATGGACACACACACACACACACACACACATGCGCGCACACACACACACACACACACACACGCACATACACGCAGACACACCCACACACAAAGACACATGAAAACAGTCCGTCTTCCCCTTCATTATTAATATCCATTTAACCCACGTTTGAAGCCGAGGCCTTTAAGAGGGGTGGGGTGTTGATGCTTCAAACTTTGTAACACAATGAATGGCATCACGTCACTTGACTGCTGGGAGCTTAGAGAGTTGGTGGATACATGAATCTGGATGGATGGATGGATGATGGATTTTCACTAATACTATTCTGTGCCTCTACAGCTTGGTCTCAAACAAACAAACACCCGTGTTGCTCACACACACACGCGCACACACACACACACACACACACTCACGCACACACACACTCACGCACACACACACTCACGCACAACCACACACACACACACACACACACACACACAAACGCATTCACGCAACAACAAACCAAAATACATGCCAGCCACAAGTCTGTGTCGTGTTCTCAGTCCGTACTGTAGAAAATATGCAGCCCAAAGTCCGTTGGCTATTGGTTGGGGAAAAACTCCTCCATCCAACCGTCGCTCGAGTCCAGCTCCGCCCCTGAGCCGTCCCCTAGTCCGAAGGCTCCTCCCCCCGGGGGCCCGCCCACGTAGCCGTACGACGACATGTCCTGATTGGCTGTCCTCTGGTAGCCCTGGGGCGGACCCCCCACCCCCACGCCCCCTGGTCCGTAAGGCCCGCCTCCCCCAGCGCCGCCCACGATCCCCGGCCCCCCGGGGCCCGGCCCGAAGCCCCCCATCCCGGCCATGCCCTGCCCCATCACCCCCTGGTTCATGACCATGGGCCGGGTCTGGTTAGTCCTGGGCTGGCCGCCCATGTGGGGGCCCATCATCGGGCCCCCCATGCCCGCCGCCGGGTGGCCCACTCTGGGGTCCATACCCTGGGCCATCCCCTGTCCCGGGCCCTGGAAGTGTTGCTTGGGCATGCGCGGGGGTTGACCCTGTTGCATGACGTAGCCCTGGGGGGCCCCGAACCCCACCATGTCCCCGCCGCCCCCGCCTGTAGTCCTGCCCACCCCTGCCGTCATGGCCTGGAGACCCTGTCCCTGCTGCTGGGGCCAGCCGCCCGGCACCATCCCGCCGCCGCCGCCGCCGCCGGGGCCTCCGCCCCCCACCCCCAGCATGCTTTGCAGTCTCTGCGCCTGGGCCTTTGCGTTGGGGGGCCCTTTGAGGGCCTGTTGGGACATGGAGTTCATCAACATCCCCTGGCCCCCGTACGCTCCGCCGCCGCCGCCGCCGCCGCCGCCGCCGCCCCCGGCTCCTCCCGGCATTCCCCCGACCCCGGGCCCGCCCCCCGCCTGCCTTGGCGGACCTCCAGCGGGGTTGTGCTGGGGCGGGAGTCCCATCGGGGCTCCCACGCTTTGGCTCTGGTGCTGCTGCTGCTGCTGCTGCTGCTGCTGCTGGTGGACCATTTGGTTCATGGCCGGGTTGAGACCGTACAGGGAGGCCTGGTTGGAGCCCTGCCCACTGTACGTGAGGCTCATGTCGGGTTGGGGTCCGACCGAGCCACCCTGGGCCTGGACAGAGCCCATCTGCACCATCTGCTGCTGGTTCTGCTGCTGCTGCTGCTGCTGCTGCTGCTGCTGCTGCTGCTGCTGCTGCTGCTGCTGAAGCAGGCGAGCGGCCCGGATGTTCTGCAGAGTCTGGTTCCTCGAGGCCATCTCTTGAGGAGTGCCTGTGGAGGGAGGAGAGTGTGGAGAGACGTTGGAGAGACGGCCTAGAACGTGAGAGTTCTAGTTCTAGCTAGATACCGAGACATCCTTAAAGGTGACACATTATACCACCAGGTGTGGAGTGTGATTAGCCGCTACAAGCCGTTTTGAAAATCTGCCTCTTTTGACATCACAAGTGGGCGTGTCCACCTAGATGTGTGACCGATAGATGAGCAACGTTTGCTACGGTCCACCGGGTAGGCTGGTAGGCTGCTCTATCCAGCATGCATCTAGAGGCAGATTTCAAACGGCTTGTAATGGCTAATCACACTCACACCTGGTGGTATAATATGTCACCTTTAAGAGTGGGCTCCCTAAGTGTGTTGTTATTGTGAGTTATTGTAGAATATTGGACAAAAAAACATTTGATTGAAGTTGATGGAAGGGGTTTAATTTTTTAATTGGTAATTAAAAAAAAGGGCTATGATCTAAAATGAAACAGTATTATAGTACATTTAAAATAAAACTAAACTTGGCGCACAACACTTTTTTTGAACATAGAACCAAATGGCAGCGAGCCCGACGAGACGAGCTAGTGTGGAAATTAAAGTAAAGCCCTGAATAAACCAAGTTCTGACACAGCTCCACTAATCCTCCAGCTTACAGCTAGCGCCGTTTCAACCGCTAACCGGTTGCCATTAAGGACACCACCGCCACGGAGCCTTGAGACCGACTTAACGTCATCTGAAGTATCTAGATAACCTGGCCGGTGAACCCGGCCTCGCGGTGAGACGTCGTGTACTGCCGTCCTAACACACATTTGAGGGGTGTTGATGTTAATGTTTAATGCTACATTTGAGGGGTGGCCTGTTTGCTTGAGCAAATACTGAAACATGCATTTTCAGATGCAGTGCTTTAAATTTATTTTCAATAAATGTAAAAATGAAATCCATTGAAATGCATCGTTTTGAAATGTACACAGGGACATCTTAAAAAAACGTGTGAATCTGTTTGCCAGATGCCAGATGCGTGTCATCGCCGATGCATCTGTGGTTTGAACTACATCGATTTTTGTGTAGCGAGGTTCTTGACTTGGGGAGGAACAGGAAACATGTTTTGAAGGACAATCTCTTCAACCAATCAAATATGTTGGACTTTGGGCCAATCACATTCCATGTGCACATTGTTGTAATTGTAAACTGACTCCACCACTGAGTAGTCACGAGTTGGAAGTCCAGAAGCCATCAAAGCCACAACCGTGGAAGTGCTCTGAAAGTATCTTGTGTCTCTCGGCCTGACATACATACACACGCATGGCTCTAAAGAGACATACTATTCTGGGTGATTTGCACTCTTGGTGTCCTGTCACTCCTCCCTTGTCTTCATCACTCTTCATCTGTCCTCATCCTTGCGTCACCCACTCATTCTTTCCCGTATTCTGTAGCCCCAGCCCACCAGACCATGTCCTGTCTGCTCCACCACCAGCCCACCACCCTCTCCTTCGCCGCCAGCGCAATACCATCACCTCCCCTCCCTTCTCCCCCTCTCTCCCCCCTCCCTCCAACTCCTTCTCCCCCTCTCTCCTCTCTCCATCTCTCCCTCTCTCCTCTCTCTCTCCCTCCCTCTCACCCCTTCTCCCCCTCTCTCTCCCTCCCTCCCACTTCTTCTCCCCCTCTCTCTCCCTTCCTCCCACTCTCCATCCCTCCCTCCCTCTCTTTCTCCCTCCCTCTCCCCCACTCCTTCTCCCCCCCTCTCTCCCTCCCTCCCTCTCTCCATCCCTCCCTCTTCTCTCCATCCCTCCCTCCTTTATTACTCTCAGCCGACTTCACCGGAACTCTAGGGGATCCAGGACCGACAGGTTGCCTTGGTAACAGGCAGAAGTGGAATATGCCTTATCTATCAAAGGTGGGAGGGAGGGAGGGAGGGAGGGAGGGAGGGAGGGAACATTTGAGGAGGAAGAAGGGAAAGAGAGGCAGGGGAATGCTGAAGAGCATTAACAAACATCTTGTGGAAGTGTGTCAGGGCCTCTCTGTTAGGTTTACACTGTTACCATAAGGCTTAGACTGCCAGCAATAAATGGCCACTCTAGGGTGTGTCTACATGGACGACTCGGTCTTGTTGTTGTCGGGGGCCACCATGTATCCCATCATGATAGCGAGGGTACCCTTTTGCCTCTGTCGAGTTTATCCTCACCGTTACACACTCTAACGCTAATATTTGATAGCTGTATTTTCTCGGTACGTTTTACATCAGATTGTGAGAAGGAAAATACCCTGTGATATATATATATATATATATATATACAATGATATATATATATATATATATATATACAATGATATATATATATCGTTGTATGAGCCAACTCATACTGTATTATATGTCTATATATGTCTGTATTATACAT
>NC_140273.1:684033-686877 GCF_964030765.1 Micromesistius poutassou | reverse complement strand
AATAATAAATATAATAATAAATAAAAGAACTAAAGAAAGAAAAAGATACTGAAGACAGAATTGACGACAACACATGACTGACAAACTAGTTCTTCCCTGAGAAGTTTTGTTTAGTGAATAATGCAATAATTGATGTAGCTTTAAGCCTGTGTGAGTGATTCAATGACCAGCAGTAAGATAAGTCACGCCCCGATAGGATTGTCTAAGATATTACATTTCCTGGAATATTTTAACACATGGCAGGGAATTCACAGATGCACACTTACAGACACACACATAGTGAAGCAGACACACACACTCAGACATACTTTGAAGAAGGTGAATACACAGTGATATGTTAATACACATTCACATGCAGGACACTGAAGCACATAGACACTCAATGTTCTACACACAACCCCTCCCCCCCCCCCCCCACACACACACACACACACACACACACACACGTCTCATTCCCATAACCTGACAGATGCTTTCAAGTTAACACATCATCAACAAAATGGAACCGATATGTTGATAAAAAAGAAATCTGTCAACAAAACAGGAGCGCAGATTACAGAGCGACCGTACAATGTTGTTGTTTTAATGGTTTAAACCGTAAACATCATTATGTTTACACACACACATGCCTAAACAAACAAACACACACACACACACACATGCACATACACAAACTCACACAAACACACACACGCACATGCACAGACATGCATACACACATGCACACACACACACACACACACACATGCACATACACAAACTCACACAAACACACGCATGCACAGACATGCATACACAGACACACAAACACACACACCCAAACACACGCTGTCTTGAATCGTAAATATAGCACTCACGTTGTGACTTGAGCCAAATCATTACATCACGAAGACACAACATCATCATGCAGACATTCTGTACAGATATGATAATCTCTTTTATGATGTCATGGTCGTATATACACATGCATACACCACACACACACTCACGCACACACACACACACACACAACACACACACACACACACACACACGCGCGCTGCGCGCGCATTCACAGACGATCCCTTAATTACTGCTCCTGCGCCGCCGCATCAGCCGTCGTCACGGTGACACAGGGGCCATGGCAATAACAATGCCGTCAGGACCACGCTGAGGCGGGACAACAGACGGGCAGACGGACGCTTGCGGCTCGACAAAGTACAGTTCTCCCCCCCCCCCCCCCCCCCCCCCCGAAAGCCCCGCTTTCACGGGTTAAGAGCCCAGCCTTCAGCGACCGGGACATTCTTGCAGCTCTGACTCATGAGAAACGCTAAACAGTGAGTTTGGAAAGGGTCTACTCTGGACGCACACACAGAGAGAGAGAGAGAGATAGCTCCAAGGTCTGGTGCACTTAGAGAAAGTTATGAAGACGGTGAAAGCTTTCGTATGAATCTGCTTTAATAATAATACTAATGATGATGATGAGAATAACTCGAAAGTATCTCGTGGCTTTCAAGGACCCACAGATGGTTGAGACGTAACCGCACTGTTTTAGAGTGCATGGGCCTGTGTCTTCAGACATAATGTGTGTTCACTTATTTTCATCGTTAGACTCTTTTACAGTGATTTCATATTTTAGATGTATCTAATCATCGACAACGGAGCTCCAGAAGGCCTACAGGTAGGCTGCAGGCATTGGTGTTTGAGTGGTGTGTAAAACATTGAACGCAGATGCCCTCCAAATGCTTACATGCTTTTTTGTGTAATGCTTACACAAAAAATAAAAACATCAATTGTGATGTTGTTGTTGGTTGTGTGTGTGTGTGTGTGTGTGTGTGTGTGTGTGTGTTTAAAACACACAATGCTCTGCTATAGCTGTAGGTATGATTGTACTTTTTATTCTCTTGTCAAAACGGTGGACAGACCTGAAGTTCGACTACCTCAACTATTCTTACAAGAATGTGTTGATGTGTGTGTGTGTGTGTGTGTGTGTGTGTGTGTGTGTGTGTGTGTGTGTGTGTGTGTGTGTGTGTGTGTGTGTGTGTGCGCGCGTGTACGTGTGCGGGGGTGGCTGTGTGTGTGCGTGCGTGTGTCTATGCATGTGTGCGTATAGGGAAGGGGTTGAGGGATATGTGTCGTGGAGATGGTAAAGTAACACTCCAGTTTTCAAAGGATTATAGTCAAACACTGGAGTGGATCACCAAAATACTGGAACGGGAGTCTATCGGGACAGTCGAGAAGAAAGGCGGAAAGAAAGAAAAAAAAAGGAAAGAAAGGCACGATAAAAGAAAGAAAGAAAAAAAGGAAAGAAAGAAACTGACTCAGACTTTTATTTATGTTTATTTTACGTTTCTGCTCCGCTATCAGGCCTCTCGTGTGCCTCAGCCCGCCGGCTGCATGTCTCGCTGCTCGGTTCCACCGATAACCTTCCCTGAGCTGGAATACGTCTCTGCCAGCGCTCGATTTGTATCTGCAGTTCTGGTGTTCTGACACTGTTTCCAATTCAGTTTCAAGTGTGCTTTTAGTTGGCAACGATGAGACGTATCGTATGCCTCCTCATTGATGACTTTTTTTTCATTAATTTTTTCATGCGTATGATTTAGTTTTATAATTATGATTTTTTACTTCATGTTTATTTAGAAAGACATGGTCGTTTGCTTAACTGAAAGTCCTCAAGTGTTCCATATGGCTAAGTAAAATGAACAACTGAATGAATGAACACCACCCCAACTCAGCTCCACTCTGTGTTTACCCTGACATGTCGCTCTTGCACACGATAATGAAATATATAAATATATAACAAGCTGTAAATATAATTAACCCAAGGGTTAGGCCAGTACACTTGCACTGAGACACGTCTAATGA
>NC_140273.1:584033-679033 GCF_964030765.1 Micromesistius poutassou | reverse complement strand
AAACACATATATTTTTGGCGTAAAGAGAGAGCTCTCGCAACTTATTGATCTCTTTCTTCTCCATGTATTGTCATATACAATTATATATAACATCGGCACTTGACTCACTTAGTAGTCGCTCGATTACACCGAGCTCCGCTCCCATTTAGTCTCTGACGTTAATTGCAATTGATTTCGACGTGTTTTTCCTTTTCCTGTTCAGCGGACAGTGGAACCGCAGCCCTGTATTCCAAACAGGACGAGATCTTCACCATGAATTGCGACATGGATGGTGAGTGAGTGACTATGTGAGAGGTACAGCAGGAGAACTGTGTGCGCTGTCTGTTTCTAAACAAACCTTCTGCGCCCCGACTGTTTCAGGAGACATGGAGAACCAAGTTGAGATGGAGGAGAAGACCAGGCTCATCAATCAGGTTCTGGAACTCCAGCACACCTTGGAAGGTAATGGGACATTCACACAACTACAACAACTACACAACACAATGGCCCTTTCTCACGTGACCTCAAAGTGGTACAATAATAGCCACACCATACGTTGTGTACACGCTAAGAATCCCGTACTAATTATCTGAGTCAGTATGGGAAGGTGGACCTTGACATCCGATACGGCGCAGTAAAGCCTAATATCGTTAAGTGATTGCTGAGCGCTGACATACCTGCAGTCTTAAGTGCTGTGCAAGGCCGGGGGCTACAGCAAGAGAGGGCATCCTCTCTCTCTCTCTCTCTCACCACTAGCGCTCAGCCAATAACATCGCCACACTCCAGCAGTTACCCCTGACGTGGTTCTAGTCTGTCGCCGTGTCTCTCTTCCTCTCTTTGCATCATTAGTTCTGCTCCAACCCCTGTTCTTCATGTAGGCAGCCGTGTGGCTCAAAGAGGTAGAGCGGATTGGCTGGTAACCGGAAGGTTGCTAGTTCGATCCCCGACTCCTCCTAGCTCCTAGAGTGTCGAGGTGCCCCTGAGCGAGACGCCCTCAGCCTGACTGCTCCCGATGTTCTGGCTGACACCGCCGTCGGTGTGTGAATGTGTGCATGAATGGGTGAATGTTACATTGTGTTCAATATTGTAAAGTGCTTTGAGTGGCCACTGGTTAGAAAAATCGCTGTATAAATACAGTCATTTTACCGTCTACCATGTCCATGCTGCGTCATCACCTCACCCTCCCCTCGCTCGCTCTCCCTCCGTTCCAGATCTGTCCGCGCGGGTGGACGCCGTCAAGGAGGAGAACCTGAAGCTCAAGTCGGAGAACCAGGTCCTGGGCCAGTACATCGAGAACCTCATGTCTGCCTCCAGCGTCTTCCAGACCACGGACACCAAGAGCAAACGAAAGTAAAAGAAGACCGTGAAGCCGAGACCCGACGTGGCTGTAAGATCCGAGCCTTTCAGGGTCCTGGGGGGGGGGGGTTCTAGAGCCCGCCGTGGAAGGAGCCGTTGTCTCCGGTGCAGACCTGGACACTCCTCTTGTCTCGCTTAACTGAGCACGCTCAGAAGGCCCTAGGTCTGTTCCGTTGAAACGTCACTCACTCCCAAGGTCGGGACTGTCCCTCCTCCTCTTCGCCCTTTCTATGGGACCCGATGGCTGCTTCTCAGCTGGTTGAGGATAGAGGTCAGGAGGGTGGGTGTCTGCCGTATCGTAGGCTAACCGTGGATGATCCGGTCCCATATAAAGAGGTGAAGGGGTCCTTTCTACCCAGTGTCCGGTCCTCAAACTGGTCCCCCTGCCAAGGCCCGAGCAGTATTTGCTACTAGATCTTTGCTCTTGCTGCGGGTGAGGGCAGCTAGGCACTGGGACCATTATTGTATAAAAAATGCTCCAACTTTCTCTGGATGGTCGTGTCTGCCTTGCACTCATGCACATTGTATTGTTTTGTGTAGCAAATGCCATTTATGTGACACACAATACAGCTTAAAAATACTTAAAAGATACTGTGGAGCCCTAATCTGCATTCTGCATCACCTCCCCGTTTCTCGACTTTCACTTTGGTTCATCTTATATGAATCCAGTTTATTTATTTATTTACATTTTCCTCTTTTAACAACTTTAAATCAGCTGGATCTGAGTTTTGGGACAGCGTCAAATTGTTTACCACATGGTTCTGCTTAAACTGGTTACATTGGGATCAAACTGGACTGAGCAATGCGAGTTACACACGGTGGCTTGAGTAGGATTTGATTTGCACGGTCATGTAATTCACTTATTTACAAAGTATTCGTTATGTAAAGTTAATGTAACTAAACTGTTTTAATCCCATTATGGCCTTTTTTGGCAGAACTTCATAAAACTGTAAAAAAATAAATAAATCCTGATTTAGATTAGGTTTGCAGCTCAGTGACCGAGGCTAACTGTACAGTACTGAAGATTGTTTTAACAGTCGCATATCGTTTTTTTAAAATGGCCATTAAAAACAATACAATAGCTGTTAGTCTGCTGCTGTAAAGTTGGTATGCACAAGTTCCCCGCTACGAGGAAGCTCAGCTAAGCTAATCCTGTCGCTTGAGTGTTTTTCTCGTTACCCATTTGTATATAACTAAATCATTAATGCCACCCACTTAACCGTTTAGCTATTCACTACAGTCGTTGTGCAGGTTGAGTTAGCTAAACCATCTTATTTGGTAGACGTGGCCATCAACACTACAGTACTCAATGTACAGGCGTCGAAGAGGAGGGCCAAATCCAAACATTGGGTACAAATACTTAAAGTAAATCAAGTTAAAGTAAGCTACGGTTGAACCCATTGGAAAGATGAATAAATGTACAGTGAGCAGATGGAGGAAGTACGGCAGACAATCTCTCCCATCGCTCGTAGATGGGGGGTTAATAGTCCTTGAGAGCTATGGCACCACTCGCCCTGTCCAGGAAGACTCCGTCTCCGGGCAGGTCTGGGGTGGTAGCGATTAAAAAAAAAAAAAAAAAAAAAAAAAAAAACAAGCTCATCATCTCATCGTATGTCAGAAGAGAAGCGAGCCGTGAAGACATAAGCTGCACTGTAACATACAAAGGAGCATTAGAACAGGTGAATATGTGAATCTGAGACACTTTTTTTCGGTTTTGCTTTCGACCTGCTTTTGCCGCTATTGTAAACAAACACACATTGGTAGACCCTGTCACGTTTTTTCTTTGTTTATTTCGATAAGTTGTGGTTGTACAATAAAATATTCCCATTCCCTTTTTGTTTTATGTAGCAGCATGCCAACGATGCGCTTGTTAAAACCAACTGGCTTGCGTGTAGATACTGTGTACAATTTTGACAAAATGTAATGTTTTAATAAAACATTTTTGTTCCATTAAATGTCCCTATGTCATTGACCAAATAGGAGGAGTAGAAGTCAACCTGGTGGAGAGTTCCGCACCCCACTCCAGTGACCGAGCGTGCAAACATGTTATACTAAATACTTTACTTTTCAAGAGCAATGTACAATTTGCAAAAAACGTATGTAAACAGAGGTCCTGCCACCAACGGGGGGACAGGAACTTTGAACTGCAAAAGCGTCAGACAATACGGACAAAAAAATATTTACGCAGCAAATGAGCTTAATCAACTTATTCTTCAGGAAAAACTATTCCTGCTGGAAAACTTCTAGGTGTCCGGGGCGTTTTGGAGTGGCACAGCAAAGGGGACTGGTTTGGGCTTCAGACTGGGAGTTCTTACTGGGAGAAAGCCCCCGACTGGGACAGAGGAACGGCTGGATCTGGGGAGCGCTCAACGCAGCGCGGCCAAGACCGCGGTCTGCATTAATTATCCTAAAGACACGGCGCCTGTACCGCGTCTCAAACCGAGGCGTGATCCCAGTCGTGTGGGGAGGGGGGTTGCCCAGTAAGCTGGTCAACGTCACCCAAAAAACGACATCATGGATATTTGATTCCTCTCCCTCACATACCGGTTCAGAATAAAACAAGAACAATAAATAGGTCTTCAGTGCCGATGCAGTCTGCAAATCGCTATAACTTAAACACAACTGATTTGATAACTTTACTTTGATAAATAACCCAAAAAAGCTGACTAGAAAGGAGGACCTCATTTAAACCTAAACAAAGTCAATGTAATCAACACCGCGCGCGTCATTTCAACACAACCTGGCTTCAGTTAGAACCCATTCAAACCAGATACAAAAAGACGACGCAACGCGGAACGTGTTAATGTGTATAGAGGGAGGGAGGGAGGGAGGGAGGCCGGGCTGCGCGTTCTGAGGACTCGGGAGTTGAAACGGGATTTGGGTTGATTGAAAATAATTCACCTGGCGGCGAATCCAAAGAACAACATCATATGAAACATACACAGGATGGAAGACCTGGCGGGAACGGACTGCGGGAGGAACGGCGGTCGGGAACTCTGAACAGTCATGTGTCAGGGGGTTAGGTCAGGTGGGGGGGGGGGGAGAACGTTGACACATGGCGACCTAATGGAGGGGGAGAGAAAGGAGCTCTACGCACAAACTCTAGCAGGATGAATCTGACAGAGGGGAAAGTAGCTAGCAGATGCAGCAGTAGGTGGAGTAACAGTAGGGTTGCAGTTGGAGGATGGGTGAAGTAACACAGAAAATGGCAGCAGTAGCTGGGTGGGTGAGTGGGTGGGTGTGTGTAGAAGGAAGGATGTAGCAGTTGGAGGATGGGTGGAGTGACGCAGAGGAGGGTAGCGGTAGCTGGGTGGGTGGGTGCAGTTACTAGAGGTGCAGAAGTAGGAGGATGGGTGGCGTAGCAGTTGGAGGGTGGGTGTGGTACCGCACAGGAGGGTAGCAGTTGGAGCATGGCAGTTGGAGGCCGGGTGGAGGGTAGGCGTCGGAGGCTGGGTGGAGGGTAGGCGTTGGTGGGTGGGTGGATGGGGGGGAGCCAGGCTGAACGCCGGCTACTGGTTGGTTAGGAGGGAGAGGGCGTGGCCCCCTCAGCGGTGGAGCTGAGGACCAGCCCGGGGCGCTCCTCCACCTCCCTCTAGCCCCAACAAGCCATATCTGGGTGGGGGTGGGGGTGGGGGTGGGGGGTGGGGGGGGGGGCAGCAGTGGCGGCGGTGGTGGTCTTCCACGCTTGGTTCTCTCTTCAGTCTTTCCGTACCCTCCTCTTCCTCACCGCCTGCTTGTTCGTGCCCACGTCGCCCGCCTCTTTAGGCTGCAGAGAGAGGGACAGACGGGGGGACAAACGACGGGTTAAGGAGGGCGGCTGCGTGGCTTTAGGTCACCCTACGTCAGTAAAATGCAGAGCAGTAAGACGTCTTTGGTGTTGCCCTTTTTAATGATCGGGTGATCCCCTGTTCGTATCCCGATGACAATATGACTTTGGACAAATAAACTCTTATTCAAGTATGCAGTTGTAATGTGTTTAGAATGATGATATCCACATTTTTAACATTGTCAACAATGTTAAATATACAACAATATATATATATATAATATACAATATAAAGTGCAGCCCTAGTTCACGTAAAAATTTAAATAAAGTACACATAAGCATCACCAAGGAAAGCTATGATGAATACAAAATGGAATGAACCAAACAAGTTACACACAGTAATGATACAGGCTGACCAGCCTACGATCAGCTGTTCAGAGCTGCATTGCAATGAGAGACACATCGTGACTCCTTCATGACAAAGAATCACTACAGGAAATGACAAACCTCTTCTGACGCTCCTCCCTGAGCCTTGCCCTCCTCCTCCTCCTCCTCTTCGTCGTCATTTTCTCCCTGGCTATCTCCTCCTGCCTCTGCACTATCCTCCTCTTCTTCCTCCTCCTCCTCCTCTTCTTCTTCCTCTTCCTCCTCCTCCTCTTCCTCCACCTCCTCGGTCACATCTGACAGGGGGAGAGAGAGAGAGGCACACACAGTTTGTAGGAAGGTGTGGTTAGGGCTATGAATAATTGATGCGAGTGCAAAACAGGAAAGACGGAGAGAGTTAAATGTTAGACAGAGGGAGAGAGAATGAGGTGGAGACAAAGAGTGCGATAGAGAGAGCGAGTTGAGAGAGAGCGCGATGAAGGAAAAGAGTGTGATACAGAGTGAGATAGAGAGTGAGCGAGATGGAGCGAGTGTGAGAGAGAATGTGATGGAGAGAAAGAGTGCGATGAAGAGAGAGTGCAATAGAGCGAGCTGGAGAGAAAGAGCGAGATGGAGAGAGAGTGAGATAGAGAGCGAGATGGAGAGTGAGTTAGGATGGAGTGAGAGATGGAAAGGATGAGACGGAGAGAAAGTGAGATGGAGAAACACAGAAAGAGTAAGATGGAGGGACAGAGAAAGAGAGCGAGATGGAGAGAAAGAGTGCGATAAAGAGCGAGACGGAGAGAGAGTGCGATGAAGAAAAAGAGTGCGATAGAGAGCGAATAGAGAGTAAAAGTGCATCAGAGAGTGAGATGGAGAGAGAGGGCGGGTGTGCGCCACCGACCTGCAGGTGGGGCCGCCTCATTGGCCGAGGCCTGAGCTGCCTTCTCCCCTTCCTCTGCTGCAGCGGTGCCCTCGTCCTCCTCTTCGTCCTCCTCCTCCTCCTCCTCGTCTTCCTCCTCTATGTCGGGACGGGGCCGGTCCGTCTTCTTGTACGCGTACTCGTCTTCAGGTTTCTGTGGAGACGGGAGAGGGGTCGAAGGGGTCAAGACAGGGCTGACAGGAGAACCTCTCCTTAATTAGAAAGATGGACAGAGACAGAGAGAGAGAGAGAGAGAGAGAGAGAGAGAGAGAGAGAGAGAGAGAAAGACAGAGAGAGCGAGAGAGAAACAGACAGACAGAGCGAGAGAGACAGAGAGAAAGAGACAGAAACAGACAGAGAGAGAATGACAAAGAGAGAGATAGAGAAACAGACAGAGCAAGAGAGAGAGACAGAGAGAGAGAGAGAGACAGAGAGACCTAGACACAGAGAGAGACGGCAGACAGTGGAGCGAGTAAGACAGAGAGAGAGAGAGAGAGGGAGAGAGACGGAGACAGACAGACAGACAGACAGACAGACAGGCGAGCTGTGGTGCGTACCTTGGGCCAGCAGAAGAGCACGGCCAGTCCCACGGGCAGGCCCACGGTGAGGATGTAGATCACCCAGAGCCAGGGCCGCTCCTCTGCAGCCAGCATCAGCTGGGCAAACACGCCCGGCTGCAGGGACAAACACACACACACATGAGGCAAATGTTGGCGTTCACCACCAGTGTATGGACACGGGTTCTCTGCGCTGCTATTGCCTCCTGTACAACCTCCAAATGTTGGCATTAAGCTGCCCCCAATTCTAAGACAATACCGATAAATCTCAGTTCAAATGATGTGCGTGTACTCCAAAGAGGCAAGGCATGCGCACGGTTAAACACAAACGCACACCAACCAATCCTAGTCCAATTGAAGAAGCTTTTCTCCTTGAAAAAAATGTACGTCAAACTATATGTCACCTCTTAGGCAATTATTGTATGTTGTACGTCCTATGTTGTTATCCTAGCCATCTTTGTTGTATACGGGGAATGGGTTAACCTAGTGATCGTTAGTGCTCGGCACTTGGTTCTATGTTATCTCTTTATTCTGACAAATGTACTTAATGTAAGCTAAATGCCCTAAATGTAAATGTAAATGTAAATGTCAACTATATATCAAATATTATTTGATATACGATTGAAATGATTGAGATCTCAAACTCTGGATATTGTTTTCATCGCAAAATGTCACCCGTGACGGTCGTCTCGTCACGCTGATAAAAACAAATAAACCGCTAATAAAAACAAATAAACCGCCTAATAAAAACAAATAAATCCCGGCAAAAGTGTTATTTTTGGAGTGTTCACGTGTAGTGTATACTAAAACAATTATTCACCTCAGGCTCCGTGAATAATTGTTAAATATATTTTAGAACCCAGAAGGAGCGTGCAACGTGTGTGTGCACGTGTGTGTGCGCGCGCACGTGTGCGTGTGTGTGTGTGCTAGGGATGTGAATAACTCAAATTTTTCATGGTTGAATAATGAGTGGGTGGTATGAACGAATAATCGATTATTCGATGTGTGCCGACATTCACAAAGGCAGCCATGGATCATCGGCAAGAAATCACTTAATATCTTAAACGCAAAAAAACAAACTTTAACAGTGATCAGTGTTTGTGTTGTATATATTAATATTTATGCTTGTGTATTGTGTATATTGTTTTTCTGTACATTAATAATAATAATAAAAAAAACGAATAGTGCTACAGAACCAACGTTAGTTCCGTCCGTTAATTCTTGTTTATTTGAATGGGAAAAAATGTTAAAAATCGGCTTTGACCCTCGGGAACGAATAATGGAATAATCTAATATTCTATACCCATCCCTAGTGCGTGCGTGCGTGCGTGCGTGTGCGCGTGCGGTGGTGTCTCCACCTCGTTGGCGCTGGCCACCAGCTTCTTGAGGCCCCAGCTGTCGGCCGCCCAGCGGTCCGCCACCTCCTTGTGGGAGGTGACGATGAAGTTGTCGAAGTAGATGTCTGACGTCATGGACCAGAGCTCCAGGCCCACCGCCCTGAAGGCCTTCATCCTGAAGGGCTGCAGGTCCTCGAAGAACTCGGGGTTCAGGATCTTCTTGGGGCTCCACACTCCCTAAGGGGCGGGGGGGAGAGAGGTCACGCTAAAACTAGGAAACTAGAGGTGTAACGATACGCGTATTCGTACCAATTCTTTTCGGTACTGTTCCATTTTGGTGCGTACCAATTTTTTTTTTTTATATATATACATATAATTTTTTTTTTTATTGATTATCACACACTCTGAGTGTCTCGCCTTGTCCTGATGTTTTGTGTTGAGGACCACAATGGAAACAAGTCCTGGACTTTATTGTGTTTTTATCCTCAATTGTCTTTGATGTCTTTTCATGTGTGTGTAAGACATTTGTTTGACACAATTTAAATAAATCGAAATAAAATAAATCAAATCAACTAAAAAAAAAAAAAAAAAGTTTGATAAAAATACAATTTTTAACCCCTAAAACATGACCAGAACTGGACTGTGGGATGGAACCAAAGCGCAAAGTGCTTTCAGATGTGGACGTGCCCTCTGCCCTCGCTGAGGGTTTGACCGGGCAGAGGACCACCAGCCCCCGCCGTACCTGGTAGTTGGGGTTGTCCACCAGCGGGGCCTTCCACTTGCCCTTGTACAGGGGGTTGTTGACGGTGGGGGACTTCCAGTGGCCGCAGCCCGGCGCCGTGGCACACACCGGGTTGGGGATCTGGGGCGCCTCCCACTCGCCGTCCATCTCCTCGTCCCTGAGGACCAGAGGAGGGGGGAGCGGTTAGGAGAGACCCAGGGTGAGGAGGGACCAGAGGCAGGTGACACGAGCTATGATGGTGGTCAAACTAGGCCAAACTCTGTGAAACAATAAGACTCTCGCTATAACGCGATCTCGGGAATAATACGTCATTTAGTGACCCCAAAGTGACCCCGCATTGAGCAAAGGTTTAGTGTACATAACATATTGTTCATGTAATGCAAGTGACCAAGTTAGAGTGTATGCATTTAACACATCTCCCTAATAACATTCGTCGTTGAATGACTGCCGGGTCGTATAGGAGGAGTGTGTAGTTACCAGTCCTCGGGCTTCTCGGCGCTGGGGTCCGACACAAACTCTGGCTCCTCGTCCAGCCAGCCCTCAGGCTTCAGGGCATCGGGGTCCTGGATCTTAGCGGGGGCCTCCTCGTCCCTGGGGGGCGCCGGCACAGAGAGAGAGAGAGAGAGGTGAGAGGGGGGCTACATGTAGGTGAAGGAGTGCTGAGCAAACACATGACAAAATAAGGCGCTCTTAACAGATTTCCCTGCTCCCAGCGTCACTACTTCCATTTCTCCTCCAGGTGGTGCTCAACACAAGAACGAGGGAAACTTGAACGGAAGTTAAGTAGCCAAAGATGAAAAACTCTGTTTGGACCATGAATAAAGACAGGAATCCAGCACTTTACCTTATCACGGTCATTTTGTATTCATAGTTAGACATATATATCGCAATGTATCGTTATAGGAATGCCTAACAATATATTGATTATCGCCGAATCCCTGTATCGCGATTTATTAATCGTCACTTAACCTTTTCACAGTCATGTTGTATTCATAGTTCGTCATATATCGTGATGTATCGTTATAAGATTGTCAAGCAATATATTGATTATCGCAGAATCACTATCGCGATATTATCGGTATTGTGGGCGATATTTTAGCGGTATCGTGTGCCACGTATCGTATCGTATGGTGAGGTACCCGGTGACCCCCCCCAGCCCTACATGCGACCCCCTCCCCGTCCTCACCAGTCCTCAGGTCTGTATCGTATGGTGAGGTACCCGGTGACCCCCCCCAGCACCTACATGTGACCCCCTCCCCGTCCTCACCAGTCCTCAGGTCTGTATCGTATGGTGAGGTACCCGGTGACCCCCCCCCCAGCCCTACATGCGACCCCCTCCCCGTCCTCACCAGTCCTCAGGTTTGATGGCCTCGGGGTCGGGGATCTTGGCCCTCTCGTCCCAGTCTTCGGGCTTGGAGTCCTTGGGGTCGTCGATCTCCTTGGGCGGGTTGACGGGCGGGACCACGTCGTGCAGCAGGCTGCCCCGGCTCACGCTGGACTGGTCGATGAACAGCTCGTAGCTGTTGTCCGGGTTCAGCACTGGTGGTGGGGGGGGTACAGGTAAATCAGGCTTAGGAATGATTGAATGAAGGAAGGAATGAAGGGGGAATTTGGGGTTTATGTTAGAGCCAGACCCATGTATCGGTTGGCTGGTTTTATCGGCCGATTTTTGCCTATCACAGATATATATATCGTATCTGCGTATGTGTTCGCCGATATGAAAACTTAAAGGACGATTCTGGGATTTTGAACATTGAGCATTGACCCTTTCTGGGTTGTGTAGGATGAAATAAGAGTGGTTGACATCAACATTTTTTTGAAAAATTTACGATACTTGATTTGGAACATCAACGAACACCACTAACCACTCGGTGAGCTGCACATTTCTGAAAACGAACGTTTAGGGTTGTTTTAAGGACAGGTTTGTGAATGCACGTAGCCAGCCATCCTGAAGCAGGCAGGGGCGATTCTTAATGAGCCAAATACCCGAGACAGGACCAATAGTCAAAATTTCGGTGTCAACCACTCTATTTCAACATTGAGCAAGGCTCAATGTTCAAAATACCGGAATTGTCCGTTAAGAAATGGTGTCGATTTGTTTACGTAATCACCCCTCTATAAATCCTCCACTGTAGTGGCTGAACCTCTAAACAGAGCACATCTGCGTAAACACTCCCAACACTAAGAGCTTTAGATCCCGTTCTGTGTGAGGGTCAGTAGCTCCTCCCCATGCTACAGGTCATTGGTTCCTTTAGTGCTGGGTTTTTATACAATGTTGCTGTGGCTCGAAGCATTGCTTGAGGGTGACCAGCCTATCCCAAGGAGCAGCTCCACCCCCAGGATCCCATGATATGTATATAGTTAGCCTCATAGTATAATCTCCTAAATCATATCTTAAGGTTCATCTTATATTTAGTGTCAAAAATTCCAAATAGTCAAATAGATGACGTAAAAAGCACTCTGATTGGCTTAGGATATAGACAATGAGGCCCAGTGAATCAGCAGCGTTAGGAGATAAGAGTTAGGTTAGATATCACAATTTGGCCAAAATATGACTCTGGCAATTATGCTATGGGTGATATATCAATATTTTGAATATCGGCCGATATTGATAATCTTTCGGCCCCAAAAATCCACTATCAGTCGGGCTGCAGTTTCAGTCTCCCTCCCTCTCCCCCTCTCCCCCTCTCCTACATAAGCAGTAATGAGATACACAGCAGGACTGAGGTGGGTCCCCCCCCCCCCCCGGCCTTTTCTGTGAAATCATGAGTGCTTTGTATTTGAGGTTGTTTTGTAAATGGATGGTTATAGATTTCTGAGGTTTTATTGTGTGTGGGAGGAAATGGATTTCCATTAGATCTCCGTTTAGGGCCTCTCTGGACCCTGGCCCCGTGGTGAGAGAAACAAAGAGTCCGTCTCACTAACGTCTGGCTTGTGTAAAGCAAAGGAGGAAAGGCTCCGCCCTCTCCCAGCTGGCCAAAAGCGTGCTTGACTTATGGTGCGTTTTAGTATTCTCTGCGAACCGTCTCGGACCTCGGATGTGACGTCACGTCTCGTCTCGGAATCCTTGCTCGGTCTCCTGAAGAGTTCAACCGAGCAGCCGAGTTCGCCGTCCGAGTAAAAAGGGGCGTGTTCGTGCGTGTCGCTAGGCAACGTCCTCGGACCTCCGAGACGGATCGATAATAAAACGCACCGTTACATCTGGATGATGTCGTGGTGAAGGCTAGGGTGTGTCATTATTCTTTAATTATTTTAGGGTGTGTCATTATTAGGGATGCACCGAAATTTCGGCCACCGAAAATTTTCGGCCGAAAATGGCCCAAAAGCGCATTTTCGGCTTTCGGCCGAAACACTTTTATCACCGAAACACGGCCGAAACAGGAAATTGTGATGACGCAAACAAAAACCAGTGAAACATTCACCATCATCAGTGAAACATTGTGAAACAAATGACACCTCTAGCTAAATGTAGTAATCTAGAGAACCAGCTACAACCTTGTTTTCATCCAAACGAGCCGTCTTTAGCAACGGCTCGCTATGAGACAGCTTCTATGAGCTGTCGGCTATCATCCGCGAGTTTAGGGACCGTCCGCAAAGTGCCGACAGCTTCTATGAGCTGTCGGCTATCATCCGCGAGCTTAGGGACCGTCTGCAAAGTGCAAAACGGAAAACGGTGTTGTTGTTTTTTCAGTGCTAAATAAATATTTTTATACTTTTAATAATTGTAATTGATTTATTCTTTGAATTGCAATGCCTTGATTTTAGTGAGGTTAGTACACAGTCATAGCTATAAATGCAATGGTAGGCCTACTAATAATTGGCATAATAATTTATTTCGGTGTTTCGGTTTTCGGCCTTGGTTTCCTCATTTTCGGTTTTCAGTTTCGGCCAAGAATTTTCATATCGGTGCATCCCTAGTCAATATTCTTTAGCCGTTCACGTATACCTTCAAAACGCCTCACCCAGGGGGTAAAGTAGTGTTGTTCCGATACCTATATCAGTATCGGAAATTCCCCCGATGCTGCCTAAAATGCAGTATCGGGGGATAGGCGAGTACGCAAGTACTCGCAGATCCGATACCATCACATGACTAGCTCATTAACTACACAGGCAAAGAGCACCACAACACGTGAGGTGTTATGCTGCGTTCGTTAACGGTCAGAGGTGGAAAGTCGGAATGGAAAGCGCTTCATCTCCGACCTATGTGCGTTCGAGCTACCGTGTCTGAAAAAACATGGATGCTTAACTACAAGCATATAAATGTATTATTACAATTATAGATTGTAAATTATCTAGTTCGGAAAAAAGTGTTGACAGTAAGTGTCGCTGTCATCGTAGGAGAACCCTTCAATAAGAACAAATTCTATTAGTAGTTACAATGCTAGATGCTGTATCGGTATATACGCAGTATCGGCTGATACTCAAGTTCAGGAATCTAAATCAGTATCGGCAAAGGAATTAATGGTATCTGAACATCTCTAGTGTAAAGGTGAGTCTCCTCACTCACCTAGGGTGTAAAGGTGAGCCTTCTCACTCACCTAGGGTGTAGAGGTGAGTCTTCTTGTCCATGTAGATCTTCTTGAGGTCCACGTCGGCCCGCTTGGCGTGCTTCTCCTCCAGGTCTTTGTTCAGGGGGTTCATGTGGCGGAAGATGAAGTGCAGTTTGTAGTCCTCGCCGCACTTGTCCGGCCCGAACATGATGGTGTAGGGCGTGCGGTCGTTGAACTGCTCCTGTGGGGCGAACACCAGAAGAAGAGAGTCATGATGATTCGATTTGATTTGTATGTAGGTATGTTTGTTACCCACACAAACATACCTACATACATACATACACACACGTAAACCGCGGTGTAACACGGTTCGACATACCGCGAATACCGATATAAGGTGTCGAGTAATCCGCGACAGAAGTAGAAGAAGGAGTGGACGTTTCTGTTCTACTTCTTTTTTTCTTTGGCATGCTTCTCCTCGCGGTTTAAGTGTATATATGAGAAGATATTTGTGTGTCTTGAGGGTGAAGATAATGATATCAATTGATATTATACAGGTACTGACCAGGTTGAGGCTGGGGCTGTCAGAGAGGAGCTTGATGTACGCTCCTCCACAGTCGATCCCGTCCTGGAAGTTCACCTCATACCTGCAGCAGACATCGAA
Organism: Micromesistius poutassou; assembly: GCF_964030765.1. NCBI lineage: Eukaryota > Metazoa > Chordata > Actinopteri > Gadiformes > Gadidae > Micromesistius > Micromesistius poutassou. Next base: position 664,857 of record NC_140273.1, on the reverse strand, counting down.
CAGGGGGTTACCTACAACGGTGCTCCTACATCGAGAGACCTTCCTCGACGCATCTCTCGCCTGACTTAACGAGGAGCGCCGCTTAACGAGCAGAGGGGTCGAGGCAAAGGGGGAGGAGGGAGGGGGAGACGTACTGCAGGACCAGAGGTTCCTCCTCGAAGACGAAGGGTTTGGCCAGCAGGGCGGCGATGGCGTGGTGTTTGGCGCGGGACTTGAGCACCAGGCCCTGGTCCCCAGGTACGATGTTCTCCTTCAGCTGCTCTACTGCCCACTTCCCTGAGGGAGGAGGACGCACACGGCGAGTCAGACAGCAGTAGGAGCCAAACAGACCGTGAGAACGCGGTTATCGTACATACATCGGGCTGGGCTCATTTGTTAGTCAGATAGCTTTGTTGGCCGCCTTTTTTTTTTCTTTTCCACACAGGCAAGTTATTTAAAGGGGTGATGCCGCCAGGTGTGAGTGTGATTAGCCGTTACAAGCCGTTTTTTTAAATCTGCCTAGTGGGCGTGATGTATGCTGGATAGATGAGTCCACCAGCCTACCCAGTGGACTGTGGCAAATGTCGCTTATCTATCCATCGTACATCTAGGTGGACACGCCCACTTGAGAAACAAGAGAGTAGGAACGGGGGTACAGCAGAAAACCAAACCGTCGTATTTTGCGATGTCCTCATCAGCGTCGTCCTTCATGGTCTTTGAAACCTGCCATCTGCCGGGACAATTGGTGGAGTGTAAATAATAAATAATAATGATATTAAAACCAGTTCTTCATTATGATAATGAAACTAAATCTATTAAGTGTTTACCAATGTTTGCCACACTGACCCGTGTTAATCTGCTGTATATTGCCTTAATTGTATCCTAAATAAGATACAGATAATGCCGTACCTGTCCAATGATCCATCGTCAAAGGTCTCTGCAAAGTAGACCTCTCCGGTAGGGATTGGAGTCTTGTAAGTAACCTGAGGAGGTCAAAGTCCATCGTTATAACAATAATAATGATATAATATGATATTAATTACACCAATAATTATATTAATACATACATAATTCAGATATTTTAATAAATTATATGATAACAAAAAGGTTAAGCAAGTAAGGGAAGCAAGCCTTAACCATTAATCTGTCACAATCTGTCTACTATTTATGGACATTTCTTGTTTATTGCAGATCATTGTCTGATGTCTAAAAGATCTATTAAAAGATCTCCCTGTCCCATTTCTCCCCCCTTAAAACTTCCACTTGGTTTGGAGTGCCCTCGACAGTAAATCTTCCACTTCGTTTTAAGCCTGCATCGGACCTCACTACGTTTTGAGGGTTGATTATGAGGGCAAAATAGCACTCCCCCCTTTGCTCCCTACAGTAATGGGACACCCTACACGAGAATGAGCAAAATCTAGGGTTAGGGCAAAAGTCTAGGGTTAGGGGAGGTATTGGGACGGGCCTTATGATTCAGTGCTATTGAAGAAAGTGTCCGGGTGAAAGCTGACTGAAACAGGCTGGAGGGGAGAGAGGATACTAGTAACCCATTTGTCAGATTTGTCTACTTGTCCCCAGTTGACCTATAAACCATCCTTGACCTGGAAGGAGACTTTGGCCTTGACGGCCTCCTTTTCTTCCGTCTCCTCTGCCGCCTCATTGTCTGCCAGTATGGTGTCCTCTTCCTCCTCCACCATGGCCTCCTCCTCCTCCTCCTCTTCCTCCATCATGGCCATTATCTCGTCCTCGTCGCTGACCTGGTCCTCTGCGTCCGAGACGGGGAAGTCTGCCTCAGGCTCCTCCTCATCGTGGGCTCCTAACGCCGTTAGAGCCAGGGCGGAGAGGAGCAGACAACACCACAGCCAGCTCCTTCCCAACTTCATCTGGAGGGGGGGGCGGGGGCGGCAGAGGGGATAAAACGGGAGGGGGGGGGGGGAGGGGGGTTAATGGGAAGTGGGGGAAGGGCAGATGAATCCAGAAGGGTGTCAGAGCCATGTCAGATAAGGTGTCAGTGTTGATGTGGCGGTGGGTGAGAAAGGACAGAGCAGGCAGGTGTTTGAAGAAGGCCCGCTATAAATTGAGTTTGCGATTGCACATCGAGACACATGTGGTATAAATAGTCAATTAAAAATAGATTTAAAAAAAAAAGTATAGCAGAGGACTGAGCGAGAAAAGGTTGGAGCTACAGGCAACGTGTAAACAAGATTGTTTTCCTCCTGTAGGCCCTTCCTGTCGCATTAAGATACGTTGTACCCCCTTGTATCTTAGACCGAAAATACACACCAGGAACCTGCGTCTATTATAAGTGAAAAACATATTTTTACCAACGACCTTAAAAATAGCTCACAGAAGTAAAAATATAAACAACAAGCAGGCAATATGAAAGTGCTATATACACACGGCCGAGGATACAGACACGTTTATACTACACTGGGACACGCTTGACCTTCTCTATCATGCACTTTAATCTGTAACTGCCGCACAATCTTACTCCCTGTGTGTGTGTGTGTGTGTGTGTGTGTGTGTGTGTGTGTGTGTGTGTGTGTGTGTGTGTGTGTGTGTGTGTGTGATGGTTTCCCGGCACCTCGTAGTATCACCACATCTCCATGCAGCCTAGTGCGGAGCTCAGCTCACCGATGGCGCGCCACAGGGACGCACTGCGCCTGCGTGTAGCCAGCTGGAGAACTAACGGACCGTACTACTACCCCTAAAAACACCCCACACATAGCTAGCTAACCATAGCGGGGGTATTTTAAAAACACCCTCAATCACATCAGTTCGGGGGGGGGGGGTATTAAACCAAACGGGGCACCCCGACGAACGAACTCAAACGACCGACGATGTGAGCGAGTAAACCTGCTCACAAACCTAGCAAATAACCAAGCTATCGCGATACCACCAAGCTATGGCGATATATGCGGCTCACTGGTGGACGATGGAGAATGAATGACGGGACCAAAAACGCACCTTTCTTCTTGGTTTTGACGCAGGATTTGTTCAATAGTGTTTCCTTCCGTTTTCGTATTAGAGGAAAAAAGGCGTTTTTTTTTTTTTATGAGTAAACCTCGCTTTAACGGACGGGGTTTGAAGGCCTGGCGAGATGTTCGAAGGCTGTGCGGTAGGAAGCGGCTGAAGACCCGGGATGACAGTCGCGACGCGCACGGCAGCGGCGGCGCGTTATTCGGGGATTCGTCCGCCACTGGGCATGCGCAGAAGGCAGGGTTCTGTACGCTATTTCAAAATAAGAGTTCGTTTGTTCCCCCCCCCGCCCCCTACCCACCTCCTCGTGTGACGCACAGTCGTTAATGTTCCGTCGCGAGGTCCGGGTGCCGACGAATAACGCACGCGTACACAGTGAGATTTCTGTTTTTTAAAGTGTTTAAAATAACATCTAGTGCAACATGCTCTTATATATATATATGCGTTTTAAATTTTAACCACCGACTTTTAGTTTGTCATAGCCATGAGGCTGTGTGGTGTTCTTCCGGGTGGCGTTGACACAACATTGACGGTGGCGCCGACACATGCTGGCAGGACGAGTATAACACATCAATAAACGTTTTCAAACCATTACCAGGGCTCCAACCCCTGGAGATATACCATTTCAGAAACCCATTTCACACAATGAGAGACACGCCGTTGTCTAACTGTGAGCGGGATTTCCTGCTCAAAGCCATTGAGGAGAAAAAGGTAGGTAACCCTGAGCATCTTATTATCAATTGTATGAAGGGTTGGTTTTCCTCAAATGTCGGGGTTGATGATCCATTTCTATGTATTGTGTACGGTGGATGCTCCATTTCCATGTGTTTATGGTGGATGCTCCATTTCTATATCTCTATTATTCCTACAGCGTTTGGATGGAAGGCAGACGTACGACTACAGAAACATAAAGATAACATTCGGAACTGACTATGGATGCTGCTTTGTCGAATTGGGCAAGACGAGGTGAACGACTCACACGACCATACCATTTACAAAGATTAAGCTTTGAGAAAAATACTTTATGTCTTGCATTCATTTAGCGCTTGTCTAGGCACTTTTAAAGTGTGTGTGTGTGTGTGTGTGTGTGTGTGTGTGTGTGTGTGTGTGTGTCTGTGTCAGGGTCTGTGTTTTAAGTCTCGCTATATTATTATCGTCATGTTATCACAATTTCCCTATTGAATGTCACATTGTGTTGCTTAATTTCCTATGTTCTGTACAGAGTCATGGCGCAGGTGTCCTGTGAGCTGGTGACCCCGAAGGAGAGCAGACCCAACGAGGGCATCATGTTCTTTAACTTAGAACTGTCCCCGATGGCGTCGCCAGCCTTTGAACTGGGCAGGTGAGGAAACTAATAAAGGAGTCGGCTAGCCCTGGGCAATAAAACAATACATTGTCGTATTGTGATAGACTTTTGATCAATATCAATTTAAAACATGTTATAATATATATCGATAAGAGTCTGGACCACCTAGCAGTTGGGTTTGTTACACAAACACAGTTCCACACTTATTCACAATACTTGTGTTGTGTTTTTCATTGTTGTTTCGACATTGGAGTATTTAGTTTAAATCCAGCATGGTAATTCCTAGTATTTTTAGGTCATTAAAATGATCAATAGTTATCGATATCAATCAATATGATTGAGTTATATTGTGATATGTCTTTCAGCCATATCGCCATGGCCTAGACGGCCATTAACTGTACTTTGTGTTAGTTGAGTTGATTATTATACCTAATTGCCTTTTGACAATAGATCCACTGCTATGGACTTGCACACACATGCTGGTTTAAAGACCAACATTTGGTTGAAAATAACCACTTATCTCCCTCATGTATTGTACATTTGCTAAAAAGAAACAACAGCATTAAGTGTTGTATTGTCCACGTGAATGTTTGTTAAATCCTGAACTTAAGGATTTGATTACAAAAATGGCTGTGCTTGGATATCTGTAGTAAGGCGGTAATGTCTGTGCTTGTGCAGGTCATCTGAGCTCCTAGTGAAGCTGAACAGACAGTTGGAGAGATGCCTGAGGAACTCCAAATGCATCGACACAGAGTCCCTGTGTGTGGTGTCTGGAGAAAAGGTACGCTACATAAACACACACACACACACACACACACACACACACACACACACACACACACACACACACACACACACACACACACACACACACCAGAAACTCAACAGAACCACCAACACCATCCAGTTATCCCAGGAGGGAGAGGTGTCAGGACAGTGTAGTAGCAGCTAGGGTGTTCCACTCGCTAGCTGCACGGTCATGATTCATGCTGTGCTGTCGTCTGTTCGCAGGTATGGCAGATCAGAGTGGACGTGCACATGCTGAACCACGACGGTAACCTGATGGATGCCACCAGTATAGCCGCCATCGCCGCCCTCTCCCACTTCAAACGGCCTGACGTGGGCATCCAGGGGGACGAAGTGACGGTGGTGAGTGTGTGGGCTTTTAGTGAGAGTAGCGGCGTCTGGAAGGGAGAGGTATGCTAACAGAGAAGCTAAAAGGGAAGGTGCAGTTTTGGTGCAATGGCATGACGGCAATGGAACCTCATGTTGAGTTTCTAGTTGTTTCGACAGTCACTTTGTGCCAACGCTTCCTTCACTCACTCCTTCAGTATAGTGCCCAAGAGAGGGATCCGATCGCACTCAGCATTTACCACATGCCCATCTGCGTCAGCTTCTCATTCTTCCAGCAGGGGTGAGTCCACAATCCAGCCAGCTCCAAGCAGGCTTAGTTAGTTAGTGTGTGTGTGTGTGTGTGTGTGTGTGTGTGTGTGTGTGTGTGTGTGTGTGTGTGTGTGTGTGTGTGTGTGTGTGTGTGTGTGTGTGTGTGTGTGTGTGAGTAAAATGTTTTCCTCATGGCTCCTATTGTTAACACTGACTAATATTTTATTATTACTTTTTGATTTCCATGTCAATAATTGTCTGTTGAGTCACTGTCTTTCGCCGCATGAGGGAACATGATGGATTATCAACTATCACGTTGACCGCATCCAACATGTATCCCCCCCCCCTCCCCACCACCCCCCGTCGACCTCCAGGACCTACCTGCTGGTGGACCCGTCTGAGCGGGAGGAGCGCGTCATGGACGGCCTGCTGATGATCGCCATGAACAAACACCGAGAGATCTGCTCCATCCAGTCCAGCGGAGGCATCATGCTGCTCAAGGAACAGGCGAGTCACAGCACCGGGACTCACTCCTGGTCCCTTTGACTCACTCCAGGCACCGGGACTCACTCCTGGTCCCTTTGACTCACTCCAGGTCCCTTTGACTCACTCCAGGTCCCTTTGACTCACTCCAGGTCCCTTGATTCACTCCAGGCCCCTTGACTCACTCCTGGCCCCTTGATTCACTCCAGGCACAGTGACTCACTCCAGGTCCCTTGATTCACTCCAGGCCCCTTGACTCACTCCTGGCCCCTTGATTCACTCCAGGCACAGTGACTCACTCCAGGTCCCTTGACTCACTCCAGGTCCCTTGACTCACTCCAGGTCCCTTGACTCACTCCAGGTCCCTTTGACTCACTCCAGGTCCCTTGACTCACTCCAGGTCCCTTGACTCACTCCAGGTCCCTTGACTCACTCCAGGTCCCTTGACTCACTCCAGGTCCCTTTGACTCACTCCAGGCACCGTGACTCACTCCAGGTCCCTTGACTCACTCTAGGCACAGTGACTCACTCCAGGCACCGTGACTCACTCCAGGTCCCTTGACTCACTCCAGGTCCCTTGACTCACTCCACGCCCTCTTGACTCACTCCAGGCACCGTGACTCACTCCAGGCACCATGACTCACTCCAGGCACAGTGACTCACTCCAGGTCCCTTGACTCACTCCAGGCACAGTGACTCACTCCAGGCACAGTGACTCACTCCAGGTCCCTTGACTCACTCCAGGCACCGTGACTCTCAGTAGAAGCCCCTCAATCCGTATGCCTCTCTAGTCCTGTACCTTAAAACACACTCACTCACTGTGTTTATTACGCAATACGCAGGTTCTGCGATGCAGTAAGATCGCCAGCGTCAAAGTGTCAGAGATCACAGACCTGATCACGAAGGCCTTGGAGAACGACAAGAAAGCCAGGTGGGCAGTTTGACGTTATTTTATCCCGCCGCCTCCTCCTCCTCCTCCTCCTTCTTTCCTCCTCGTCCTTTCCTCTCCCCTACGGGCCGGGGCAAATAGCTGACTGTCATTTCCATCCTCCTCCTCCTCCTCCTCCTCCTCCTCCTCCTCCTCCTCCTCCTTCTCTCCTCCTCGGTTCCTCTCTCCTATTGACCAGGGTAGGTGGCTCAGTGTCATTTATATCCTCTCCTCCTCTTCCTCCTCCCCATTTGCTTTGTTTTAAATATAATATAAATTTCACTTTCCATCTATTTTTCCAGGAAGGAGGGTCGTAAATGTGGCTTTGCGGAGTCTATGCCCCAGGAGCGAATCACGGCTCTGAAAACCTACGAGACAACGGTGGAAATGACGGACCTCTCCAAGCAGGCCAGCGACATTGTCGAGGGTGTAGAGGCACCAGCCGCCGAGATGTATCCTTCGTTTGTGTGTGTGTGTCGGTGTGTGTCAGTGTGTGTCGTGTGTGTCGGTGTGTTGTTATCGTCAGAGTTAGGAAACATTGATTTAGCCGACACTGATTTGATCAGATTTTGTCTGATTTCGGTCAGTTCTCCTCACTCTATCAGCTGTCTTTATGAACCTTAACGTCCAATCCCAGAGCACTTTCCCCGGTCGTGCCCGTGCCAGGCGTGGGCCAAGTCGGTGCAGGCCTTCAGAATGCTTGGGGGCTCGAAGACGAGGAGGATGACGAAGATGAGGAGGAGGAGGAGGAGGGGGAGGAGGGGGAGGAAGATGGGGACGAACCAGAAGTGACCATTGTGGCAGAAAAGAGAGGCAACAAGAAAAAAGGAGAAAGTAAGTAAAGTGTGACCTGTGTAACACCTGTGTTCGTAGTGTTGTTGTTTATTAATGTGCAACGTGTATCTAACGGTGGCTTTGTGATCGCTTACTTTGCGTTGAAGGACCTGTGGTCATCATATCGGACAGCGAGGAGGAGGAAGTGGTCATTCTGAATTCAGAATCGTCTTAAGTCACTGCTGCCAAGTGAGGCGTCCAGTACGAATCCTACTCACAGTGTGAGTCACTAATGACCGTCAAATATCCAGTTCAAATATCTTTTACGGATTGAATTTTCTATACAAAGTTGCTTGTTGTCAATAAAAAGATCTGAATGAATGAAAGTCTCTGAATTATTGTCTGCTGGAACTGCTGGAGCAAGTAGTACCATTACATTACATTACATTACATTTAGCTGAGTTGTTTGTCCAAAGTGACTTGAAATAAGTGCATTCAAGATACAACCCAAAAAGCGAGAGAAATAAATGCACGTACATCAAATTAGCGCTTTTTGTTCTTCATCGGCCGAGAGACTGAACAGTTGAGTTTTCAGTGTTCAACAAATGTGTGGGGCTTCAGCTGTTGTGATGTCAGTGGGTAGCTCTTCTACCCTAGTAGCACTTTCTCTGCTGTCCTACCCACCTCTAGGGGACAGCATTGTGTAAGTAGAAACTAAAGAGAGAGTCCTTTAAATCAGATGTGAATCGCACAACGAAATCGCCAAAGACCCTCTGAGCTTTGGTCTGTAGTGCTACAGCTGCTTCTGATGACCAAATGTGACCTGATGAATGTTCAACCAACAAAACAAGATGACTGAACTTGGTTATTGTTGTGTAAAATGATTCTGAAATGAATGATTTGAACGTTTTGGGATTGTACATTCGGTCAATTGAGTAGCAGTACACGTTGTCATCAAATAACGGTTTCTCACGCAATTAGCTTTTCGCAGGTAAGTGTTTCACACTTGTGCTTCTGTCCTCCTCAAAACGTAGGTTCTACCGAGATTTGAACTCGGATCGCTGGATTCAGAGTCCAGAGTGCTAACCATTACACCATAGAACCAGTGGGAACATCAGTTGAAAGATTATGCAGAAATCCCGACTAGATACTAATGAACTGTCCACGAAGCACGAGTTTAATCTCTCCATTTGTAACCGTCAAGATTAGATATGGGATATGATAGATATGATATTAGTGACTGACACGGCATTTGTGCGGTAACAAAAGTGGCATATTTTACAATCTGTAGTCTTACTTATGTTTTAACACAGAATAGGGTTAGGGTTAGGGTTAAATATAATTAAAGGATTCGTAACTTCATGGATCCCCTTATTCGTACTATCACATATTGCGTTCTATCCAAAAAATTAATGGCCAGTACGGGTATCGAACCCGCGACCTCGGCATTTTTAGCACCACACCACGCTCTAACCAACTGAGATAAATTTAAAGCTTAACATAGGGTGACCAGACGTCCCCGGTTTCCGGGGACAGTCTGTCCGCGGCTACTGCTGTCCCCGGAAATGTTTCACTGTGACTGAAAGAAAGATCCCCCCCCCGTCAACAATCCCGTCCGACCGCAACCCCCCCCCTCCCCCGGCAACAATCCCGTCCGACAGGGGTGATGGAGCAGTGTCCCCGTTTTAGTTTTCTATGACAAAAACACTATATGTTTGGAGGTTTTTACACCGCTGAACCCAAAATGTCCCCGGATTTTGTCTCAGAAATCTGGTCACCTTAGCTTAACCCAACTTTTTTATATACTCGTACTGTTTTTTTACTTAAACGTTGCAATTCTTCATAGCAATCAAACATAATATTTGTACATTACTGATTTTATACATACATACATAGGCTACATACATACATACACATACATATGTATATAAAAACGTTTTAATTCTTTAAGGAAATGAAGAGGGTTTCCAACGTATTAAGTAACATTAGGCCTACAACCATCGAGATCAATGAAAACACAAAATGCTTGACATGTTGACACAGTGACGTGAATAGTGCTGCTAGCTATAGATTCCCTTCACACCGCTGACATATTTATGTGGTGTTTATGTTGATGGAGGATTCAGCAGGCCGCTAGAATATCTAGTCAAACCACTGTGTTTGTGTGCATGTGTGTGCAGAACGAGGTGATGATAGAGGCTTGGCTGCCCCACTTTTGGAGAGAGAGAGAGAGCGTGTACGAGACACTAGCACCTAGGACATTGTAAAGGCTTACAAAGCCAGGATGCATTGTTGGGACATCAAGTTGGGCAGCAACCAAGAGGCCCGAGCATGTTGCCAACACATGTTCTGTACAGGCAGCCGAGCGTGAAAGGGGGGTAGTCATGACAATTCCTCACGTATGTCGTTATGTAAGTCGTGCAGCAGGAGGGGAGAAACACGTACTAGGCTGCAGCCATTTAGGGGGTCCAACCTTTAAGTCAAGCGTAAATCACTGTACTCTGAATCAGTGATTCCTCACCTGGACGCTATCCCCTTGGCCCTAGCAGAAGTTGGTTAAAGTACTCGTGATGCCTTTGGGAGTCCTTCAAACCTTTCCATTATGATAAACAATGGCCAACAATGGTAGGCTGCAATCTCTCTCTCACACACACACACACACACACACACACACACACACACACACACACACACACACACACACACATACACACACACACACACACACACACACACACAAGCAAGCACACATACTCTCGCACACACACACACGCACATACACACACCAACAAACACACTCTCGCACACACACACACACACACCAACAAACACACTCACACACACACAAGCACACACACACGCACGCACGCACACACACACACACACACACACACACACACACAGACTTGCAGCAGGGAGATTGCAGCTAGTTTAGCACAAGTAAACCACGTGTGGTGGGGCAAATACAGCATTTTACAATACAGTCCCATGTGGTCAAGTCACACCTTTTAATTGCATGATTTCATAGCTTTTTCAAAATGTAGTATGTGTGTGTTTTACTGGCTTTGAGCCTAACCTTGAAAAGCTTACCAAAGAACATATCGGCCCCACACACACATCTAGTGTGTGTGTGTGAAGAATCTCAGGCATCACATGCTACTACACACGGCTACAGATTCAACGTGACCTTTTGTATTGGTATGTTGCCCAACAAGGCTGTCACGCTAAATGCATGTTATGTGTGTGTGTGTGTGTGTGTGTGTGTATGATAACCTGCCTGTACAGGTCTTCAAACAGAAGTGAGCGATACAAACATGGGCTGCCAAGTCGCATAGAACGAGATCCATGCCAAACCCTGCCCCTCTCAGGGTAGGCTAGCGGCAACCATGCAAAACAAAACTGCTCTGTAGCAATACAGCACTTACACAGCTCAGCATGCGTGACAACGTGACCGATATCTAGACCAGGATCAAAGTAACTCAATACTATTTCCCACCACCCTCAACCCCACCACCACCACCACCACCACCACCCCTACCACCACCAGCACCACCACCACCAGCACCACCATGCAGCAAAGTCGAACGTATGTGTCAGGTCTGCTCTGCACACAAGCTCTGTGTTCTGGCCTTGGCTGTGGCTGTAGCTGACTCCTTGTGTCCAACTCGATTGGTTCCTGCTGCAGCTAAAAGGAGTATTTGTGAATTTTGAGACCTTCAACGTCCATAGGGTCGTTGCTAGCTAGTATGCAAAGCTGAGTGAGACCGACGCCTACAGTAGTATAGTAACTGCACCCCGAAGACATCTGATAGAGGGGCTTGTGCACGCTTCCACGAATTGTGTTCAATCTGTTTTTATCTCTTTCTTAAGTGCAAGCAAATACGAGTGAGTATAGAAGTGTAACAAACCATCCACTATGCCCAGGAAGATAGAACTTCCATCTACACTGCCTCTGTATCTCTGAAGTGTGACTCTTATCCACCAATAACGTGTTTCTGATTAGCTGCCCTGCGCTCTGTCCACTGGCTTTCTCAGAAAGTTGATTCTGCAGAACTTGGGAGAGATGGAATGTATTGTATGCCTCGATTGTTCTCAGCCTGTGGGTCGTCCTCGTAAAAGCGTCAGCCTTATATCAACATGTTAAAGGAACATGCATATTAAAAAGGATTCATGGTACAAGTATAAACCGATGTCCCAACAACACTGGCACTGCAGGGTCTTAAAGCTTAATGTCATCCATACGTACAGATCTATAGCACTAGACTTGCCCTTCTAGACCAGAGCTTTAGTTTGTTTGGCTCAAGGTTCATGCACAGTTATATACATACATCTCTAGCACTGGCACAGAGCCAAAGGAAAGAGAGGGGACTTTTTTTCTAGGAAAACACGCCAGTACATTCCTGTTGCGCCTAAAAGGAGTATTTGTGAATGTTGAGCCCTTTCAACACCCATGGGGTCATGGCTAGCTAGTATGCAAAGCTGAGTGAGACCGAAACCTATAGTAACTGCACCCCAAAGACATGGAAACATAAAAGGATTTCCCCCCCTGTTCTGATAGAGGGCTTGTGCACACTTCCACGAATTGTGCTCAATTCGTTTTATCACTTTCTTCCTTATGCCTTGTGTTCTTTCAGTTGGGGGTAAAACAAACCATCCACTATGCTCAGGAAGAAAGGACTTCCATCTAAACGGTCTCTGTGTCTCTGAGGTGTGATAACGTGTTTCTGATTAGCTGCTCTCTGTCCAGTTGTTTTCTTAGAAAGCTGATTCTGGACTATTTTATAGGCTACAGTTTGGATTGTATTCTGTGATTGTTCTCTGCCTGTTTGTCAGGCTCTGTTAATGGGTAGTGTGTTGAGGGTCTTAAGGGTCGGCACAATAAGCAGCAGAGAGGCAAAAATGACGTGGTGATACTTTTATTTTTACATCACCGGGCACAAGGAGGTCTTCAGTCCAAAAAAAATAAAGGAAAACGGTAAAAAGGAAAAAGGGAAAAGGAAAATACTAGAAAAAAAATACAAGAAGCAAAGACTAGGCTACAATTCAGCCAAACCAAAGTCCTTTGGTAATTATGGCCGACACCATACCTCACGCAACTGAGGGACTAGGACAGTACATCATAGTTTCGGTCCCTCTCGCCTTCCCTATCCAACTAACACACATTGCTTTTATCCGTTAGACAGACCCCCCCCCCGCCCTCCCGAATTGGTACATACCAATACACTCGATACAGACGAGGGTGTTTACCCATCATCAAACAAATGTGCATCTCACAAAGTTAAAAAGGTACCTATAACAAATATCTTTACATCAGGCCTTGACAGTGAATATTCATGTATGGACACATGCCACTACATACGACGAATATGCCAAGACAAGGATAATTGACTTTGCAGAGATGCAACTGCTTCGTTCGCGTGCGCGCACCGAAACCATATAGCTGTGCCCGGACGGGAGCACGCTTCCTAGAAGCAGCAGGAAAGAGCAGCTGACACGGCGGTGAGACGTTGTTCTTGTAAAACAGCCTATATGTGGCTATGGACATACTTGACACCAGAGACTATGCCAAGGTAAAGCAAGCCATCTTGGCAAAGTAAGAAATTGACCCAGAGGCCTATCGCCACAGATTCCATTCCATGGACTTCCTGGAGGATGAAACGATGCGGGAACTTCGATCAAGACTCACTGACACTCTACCGTAAGTGGATGTGTCCCACGGAGAAGGCTAAAGAGCAGATCAGAGACACAATCGTTCTGGAGCAGTTTCTCCGTATACTGAACCCGGAGCTGAGGGTGTGAGTCAAAGAACACAACCCACAATCCTCCAAGCACGCCGCTAACCTGGCGGAGGCCTTCATTGCTGCCCGTCGACATAACAAAGGCTACCAGCTCGGGAACCAAGAGGCAACAAACCGACACCCCCAAGGCACCCAGCCCCAATAGCAAGCCCCACCAGTCCAATCAGCCCATTAAGCCTAGATCTAAAATAATCTGCCATAACTGTGGTCAGCCTGGCCATATCAAACCTGAGTGCCCTTTAGCGCCCACTAGAGATGCCAGATTATGTTACACACCATGTAATGGTTCAACTAAGGCAACCCCTAGCTCTATGGATGCTTTGGTGCCCGTCAGAATCAGAGGGAAAGTGTGGAAAGCCCTAATAGATTCAGGCAGTAGCCAGACATTTATCCAGAGAACATGTCTGGGTCCAGATTGGTTAGTGGGAATGGGTAGCGTCCAAGTGCGTTGTATACACCGTGACGAGAGTGAGCACCAGACAGCGGACGTGCAGGTGGAGATTGAAGGACAGACCTACTTGCTGAATGTCGGCATAATGAATGAATGTCCCTACCCTGCTGTGCTAGGGCAGGACGTGCCTGTGTCGGCAGAGTTATTGCAACATCACTTACCCCAAGCAAGAAGTTATGTGTTAACTAGAGCTCAAGCTAAGGCTAACTCCACTGATGCAGATTTGTGGCAGGAGTTGCCCTTTCCTGTAGGTTCCTCAGGGGGGAAAGATAAGAAACCCAAGTCAGTGAAAAGGAGGGAGAAAGTTTTAGGAACTCCAGTACTGGAGCAGCTGCCCCCACCGCCACTAGATGTTAGTGTGGTGTGATGTTGCAGACTTTGGACAGGCTCAGAAAGATGACGCTACATTGAGTACCTATTTCAATAGAGTGAAGAACGAAGAGGATGTTTCTAGGGCGAAAGTATGTGGAAAAGAGTGCTTTGCGTTGAGAGAGGCGAAGCTGGTGCATATAAGTGCTGAGGGAGAGCAACTAGTAGTCCCTAAGCCCCTGTGTACCGAAGTATTGAACTTAGCTCAAAACATCCCCTGGTCAGGCCACTTGGGGCAACAGGAAACCCTAGACAGGATTGCTACCCGTTTTTACTGGACTGGTGTATATCAGCAAGTGGTAGCTTTTTGTAAATCCTGCCCAACCTGCCAGCTCACTTCCCGTTCAAAAAGAGGCATGAAGGCACCTCTAGTCAACCTTCCCATCATCGATGTTCCCTTCACTAGGATTGCAAACAGTGGCAGATTTAGCAAATTGGGGGCCCAAGGCGATGATATGTATGGGCCCCCACCTCATCCGATCTTTAAAAGAGAACAGAGAAAAAAAATGTACAGACTGAATGGTTTATAGGCAGGTAAAGCTAATCCACGTGGAAGTAAAGGTTGGAGATGAGGAAAAAAATCCTCCCCTTTAAACCCTGCATACACTTCTTTACTCCAAAATGAAGATGGAAAGCAGAAAACACACAAAGTGTAGCAGTACACAAACTAATAGCCACGATGCAACCCAACAGAGAATAAGGTTTCAGATAACACCTGTCTTTGCCAAAATACCAGCGCTGTTTATTCTTTTTTTTTAAGATCATATCAATATCAGTATAACAGCAAGACAAGTAGTTAGGGTAAACCCCCACAAACAGTCATATTATCCTATTTAGCAAAACATCACAAACAGCCATATACTTAGCAAATATTGCCAAGAGAAATAATTACTTTGTATGTGTGAGGTTGCAATTGGCATTGCACTTGAGATTGAACATTTCAAACAAACTTATACATATATATAAAAGAAAAAGAGAGAAAGAGAGAGAGAGAGAGAGAGAGAGAGAAAAGATAGATTGTTCTCCACATCACACGCTTCTGACAGAGTCCTTCTTATTGACGTCTTCTCACAGGTCTTCACCTAGCACCACTTCACAGATAGCTGCTGCTGCTGTAGCGGCATGTTCAACGCTTTGGATGTTGTTATTCCTGTCTGTATCCCCAACAATAGCCATAAAAAAAGTGAGTCATCTTTGGCAGCGTTGCCAAATAGTTATCGGCGTCTTTTCGTTTTTTTATTTTATTTGAGCCGCTTGGGTAACTTTATTTCCTAACCCTTTTCCTAACCCTTTATTTTATTTTTTAGCGTTTAGACTCGTCTTGCTTCGTCTCTGTTTGTGTACTTAAAAAAAAAAAAGGCAATCGCCTACTCCGCCTTAAGGGTAGGTCTGCCACTGATTGCAAATATAATATATATTTGCATAAACGACATGAATGCAGGGTAAAGGTTGGAAGTAAGTTGGAAGAACAGGTAAATCGACTGATTGAGCATAGATGCTTTTCAGTGGTAGTTGTGTTGACACATAACTGAACCAAAACTTGAACCAGAACTTGAATCGGGAACTAATTGACTAATTTCAATTTAATATAGCGGTAATTACTGTGTAATTATGTGTACTTATGTAGCACTCAAATAAACAATGCAATGGTGTAACTATGCAACATAAAATAAACGGGGAGACTAAATATCCTAACCCTTTCACATCACTCAACACTAGTATTATCTCCATCAGTGTAATTGCAATGTAAAAGTCTTCCCTGAAATTAAGTTGGACACAAACTGGCAATGGATTCATAGGCCAAGCTCAATAAAGGATTGATGAGAGAGCTTGATCATTTATTCATTTATTCAACTCCTTCAGCTTTTAACTTTTAACTTTTAATCAACATGGACTTTAACATGTTTATAATCCTCATGTTTACACCAACTGCCCCAACTATGAACACACAGTAGTTGCACCATCTTCACAATTTTCTCACGTTGCCCCATCTGGATATCGATATGCTATGGTGCTTGTGCAAATCAATCCCCCACTTGGCTGGTGAATCTGTAACCCTCTTTAATTATAGTGGCGTGAATCACAACAACCGCATTCATCATCTCAACAACACCAGTGTTTGCCACAGTTCAAATTGCGATGTTTGAAGCAAACATGTTTTAACAGGCAAGCTGGCATGTTTACTGGTGTGGTCTACACAAGAATTGCACATTGGCGGCATGTGACTCAGGAGGTAGAGCAGGTTGGCTGGAATGTTGCTGAGAGCCGAGGTGTCCCGGAGCGAGACCCCCTTTAACCCTAACTTCTCCAGACGAGCTGTGCTGTCGCCTTGCATTGTTGACACCGCCGTCGGTGTGTGAATGTGTGCGTGAATGTGTGAACGCTGCAGTATTGTAAAGCGCCTCGAGTGGTCACTGAATAGAAATGCGCCATATGAATGCAGTCCGTTTACCGTTTACCATTTACGTGGGGAAAACGGGTGAATCCGCAGAATGCAGCGGTGGTTTGGGTGGAGCAGGACGTGTGCAAGTGGTCTCAACAATGTCTGAGATGACTCATGTTCTCATGAGGAACAAATTGTACCTTATTAATAATGAAGATTTAATAGCTTGCTGTAAACAAGCCTATAAAACAGATCCGAACCTGTGAGGACAGCGTCGAGGTATGAACAAACAACATACTCCATGAACAAAGGATAGTCCTTACACTTAGGATTTGTTTCAATCTTTATTCTTTATTCACCCCATTGGGACTTACATAAAAGATTACAACGTAGGGCCTTGCCGTGTGGCAAGAGAAACAGCCTCTTTTAAAGCTCTGTATATAAACACAAATGAAATTCAACATGCATAATAGTACAAAAACCAAATACACTTCCACACCAAGTATTGAATGTTTTGTGGCTATAGCAAACATTGGCCTGACTTATCTTTTCAACTTCACCCTGATAAACTTGATCTGTTTCTAATAGTACGGTCACAGTAGATTTTCTATAATGTTGCTGCTACAAGTAACAACTTATATTGCTATTGGAGAAATTAGTATGTATTCTTAACATGTAGTAAGTCAAAGTCATTCTAACTTTGCCTCGATTCACCAAAATGGCAAACTTGAAAACAGTAGAAGGCCTACATTTGAGATTTTTCGACATTGAACTATGCATGTTGGTGCCAGTTTTTAACAAGCAAGACTTCTAACCACAATATACATTCAACACGTTTTATCGACCATATAGATAATGACAATGTTTAATAACATTTAAGTAACTTAAAATTCTTTGGCAAAAATGTTATATAATTGTTTGAGCTTTTACAGGACGTACAGTACATCGTATAAATAGAGATACAAATAGGTCACATTATGAAAAGATACACAAACTGAGTTCTGCAGGGGTCGTTCAGCTCAGCAGCCTTTTGCTCTCTGTAGTCTTCGGAAAAGAACCGACAAAATCATACAAGCCGACTGACACCAATGACCACACCATACCACCTGGGAAGAGACACGCTCGCGCCCTGAGGTATTAAACTAGCTTTTGCATCACTCGACTCGCGCTGCCACGGTCCAACGCCCCGCTGTGGGACGTCAGTCCCGGCAAAGTTGAAAAGATAGCCTCTCAAACATTCATAGTGAGAAAATCTTTTATGTACATATAACTACTATAGGCTCAGGAAAAACTTAAATAACCTCAGACCGTAAGGTTCAATCAAGCCCCTTGTAAACTAAAGTTTTGCATATATATATATATATATCATCAACCATAGAAAATATCCTTACTGTACAAAGTCATATACAAACCGAGGGAGGCGCTGTGTCTCCCTAAAGGCCTCTTTGGACTGGCGAGGGAATAGGACATGGGGCGGGGCAGCTGGCCTCTCTTTCTCTGCTGTGCACTGCTTGCTAATTGGTGGATGCATTTATCAATAAATCACATGGGAGCCTTCAGCGCTGGAACTCGTCCCGCCGCGAGGAGCGGGCTGAAACGGGCCCCTGTGCTCGCCTGTGGTTAAGGCCAGGGGCCCGAGGTTCCTGACAGCTTTTGGCTGCCGATGCTGTTGGCAATAAAAAAAAAATGGGGCAACGTTTAAAACCTTACAAAAATTCTCCTGACAGCCTAAACGGAGTCTGCCTTCGTTCAGTGGGTAGTTGGGTCGTCGTTGTGATATTCGGGCTCGGTTATTGCTTAAAATCTTTTTTTTTTTTTTGGGGGGTGGCTCTGGTTCTTGTTTTTTGAAAAAAATATTTTAAAAAAGCAGTTGAAAGAAAATACAGATGCAGTCGACGCCGCGTGTGCACACTGACTCTCTCTAATCATTTACAGATTCACATTAAGGTGGATTCACCTTTACAAGAATAGTAGCTATTGTGTTCTCACAGTAAAATCAGTATTACCAGGCCACTGTTCTCCTGAGCTATACACAAGATCCAGGATTGCTTATTATATACAATATGAGGAGGATAGCTAGCCGTACATTACAGATGCTACGTCTGAGCAAACACTATTGCTTGAACCGCCGGAAAAACGGTAATGAAAACACAGTAAACGCTTTGGGGTTCTGTCTTTACAGCCTGAACATGATGGCGTAAATGCCGTGGTGTCATTGTGTATGGATGTGAGTATGGTGGTGGGGGTGGTGGTGGTGGTGGTGGTGGTGGTGGTGGTGGTGGTGGTGGTGGTGGTGTTGGTGGTGAAGAGCGCTTTCAACTCTTTGAACTGCAAACGCTCTTTATTCGCAACGTGTTGGATCATCTTCCCCACCAGGCGGACCAGCCCTCCATGGAGGGGGGGGGGGGGGGGGGGGGGGAGCCTCCCGCACCTTGTGTCGCCCCTGTCTCTGCCCCCCCCCCACCCCCACCCCCCCCCCCCCCCCTCTCTCTCTCTCCCTCTCCCTCCTTAGCAGCTGGTGGTGGTGCTGCTGTCCAGCAGCTGCTTGACCACCGACGGGTCCTTCTGGTCCTGCGGTGGGGCCCGGCTGCCCGCCGCCTTGGCCAGCCTGCGGTTGATCTTGAAGACGTCCCAGCGCTCCGGCAGCAGGCCCTTGTTGATGATGATGGAGGCCAGCCACGACACCAGCACGATGGACACCAGCGACGTCAGCATGATGGTGGTGCGGAAGGGGAAGTACTGCGTCAGCTTGCCCTCGCTGTCCAGGCGGCAGCCGGGGAAGTGGATGAGCGGCGGCAGGCCGATGAGGGGCTCGCCGCTCATGAGACGCAGCATCATGCCCAGGACGTAGCCGGCGGTGGCGCCGTAGCCGTTGGACACCTTGAAGAAGAGCACGCACACCAGCTGGGGGAACATGATGGTGTAGGACATGTCCACGCCCACCAGCCAGAAGACCAGCACGCTGTTGTCCAGGAAGGTGAGGGCGGTGCCCGCCAGGCCCACCACCACCACCGAGATGCGGATCACCCACTGCATCTCCCGGTCGGAGGCCTGGGGGAGGGGGGGAGAGAGAGCGAGAGGCGGGGAGGGGGCGTTAAGAGTCATGGCGGATCATATGGCGGTCACCTGTGTACGTGAGTTCAGAGTCATGGTTGATCATAAGTCATGACTTATGGTTGATCATAAAACCTCTGTATAGATGATTTTAGAGTCCATTTCGGACCATAAGTCATCTGTATAAGTGAGTTTAGACTTAGAGTCACGGTGGATCATAAGAAGGCCAGCTGTGTATAAGTGGTGCCTTTTAGCAACATAATGGAATTGTCAGTTATGCCAAAACAAATGTTTTGAGTGAGTAAATTTAGCTCGTCATTTAGCTGCCGTTAGAATAACTGGTTTAAACTTGTTCGTACAGAAGAATGCAGAAGACAGATTCACTAGGACATTCTTGGACTTTTGCAATAAGCCCCTTGCGTTGCGATACCCTGAAACAGACAAGGATCTGCACCGGACTGGTATGGAAACAATTAAATAAATCAGCAAGGGGCAAGAGGGAGCGGCACGACGTTACGAAACAAGATGCAAAGTAAAAACAGGCCACGCATGAAAAGTGAAAGGCTCCATTGTTCTCCACTGCATCCTGGAGCCAGCCCGCCGCCACTGCTCCATGTGCCATATGCTTGTGATGTGTGTGTGTGTACATGTGTATGTGTGTGTGTGTGTGTGAGTATGTGTATGTGTGTGTTTGTATGTGAATGTGTGTGTGTTTTAACGTGTTTGTGTGTGTGTGTGTGTGTGTGTGTGTGTGTGTGTGTGTGTGTGTGTGTTTATGTGTGTGTTTGTGTTTGTATGTGAATGTGTTTGTACATGTGTGTGTGTGTGTGTGTGTGTGTGTGTGTGTGTTTATGTTTAAGTGTGTGTGTTTGAGTGTATATATGTGTGTTTGTACGTGGCTGTGTGTGTGTGTGCGTGTGTGTGTGTGTGTGTACTGACGTAAAGCACAAGGTTACCAATGTGGTCCAGCAGGAAAATCAAGAAAATAACGTTGTTATCCGTCGCTAAATGGCCTGAAGTGAAATGTATGGTTTCACGGACGGTTCTGAATTACCTGGGGCTTCAAAGGAGAGTAAACTGTAAACAACCCCAGGTGAGGTCCAGGTGAGCTCACGCCCCATAAAGCTCTTCATTTTAATGTGGTGGCGCCATGAACCATCCCAGCCTCACCACACACAATCATGTCCCCAAAGCCAGTTCCGTGTTTCAAACAAAGACACCACTCATTCAACAGTGGGACTGTTTTGTGGTTCCCCTACTGTGTGTGTGTGTGTGTGTGTGTGTGTGTGTGTGTGTGTGTGTGTGTGTGTGTGTGTGCGTGCGTGTGCGTGTGTTGCTCCTCACCTGCTTCCTGAAGATGTTCTTGTAGATGTTGGAGGAGAACATGGAGGCGGAGGAGAGCAGGGCCGAGTCCATGGAGGACATGACGGCAGCCGCCACCGCCCCGATGCCGATGATGGAGATGTAGGGGGGGGTGAGGTACTGCAGGGCGATGGGCAGGATGGAGCCGGCCTGGCCGCGCTCGTAGGGGGTGGGGCTGCCGTAGCTGGTGGTGTTCCAGTCTGCAGGGGGGAAAAGGCGTGTGTTTCGCAATTGAGTCAAATGAGTCATGTTGATATGCGGCATGCGGCTCCGCAGGTAGAGCGGGCCGGGTTGACTTGTAACCGGAAAGGTTGCAAGTTTGATCCCCGGCTCCTCTTAGCTGTGAGTGTCGAGGTGTCCCCTGAGCGAGACGCCCTCACCCCTGACTGGTCCTGACCAGCTGCGCTGTCGCCTTGCATGGTTGACACCGCCGTCGGTGTGTGTGAATGTGTGCATGAGTGGGTGATTGATAAGTAATACTGTTAAACGCTTTGAGTGGCCACTGTTTAGAAAAGCTCTGTATAAATGCAGTCCATTTACCGTTTACCATGTTGGTGTCAGCGGTGATAAGGCTTTTCTTTCTTCTGCTGATATATATTTAAAGGCGGCTGGACAGGTTGATCAGGTTCCCCGTCCCCATCAGTCAAACCTTTCTTTAGAGGGGGTAGCGCTGGGGCTCAAAGATGTAATTTCATGACATATCAGTTCCTTTCATGAATGACATTCATGAATGACATTTCCTGTCATGTCATGTCATTAAAATGTCAAAATTGAGTTACAATAATTGTAACCTAATGTAATGTAACCTGATGTAATATAACCTAATGGAATGTAACCCAAAGAAACATAACCTAATTTAATGTAACCTAAAGTAATGTAACTTAATGTAATATAACCGAATGTAACGTAAATTAATGTGATGTAACCTCATCTAATGTAACCTAATGTAATGTAACCTAATGCAATGTAACTTAATGTAATGTTACATAATGTTATGTAACCTAATGTAATCTAACCTGATGTAATCTAACCTAATGTAATTTAACTTAATGGAATCTAACCTAATGTAATCTAACTTAATGTAATGTTACATAATATAATGTAACCTGATGTAGTCTAACCTAATGTAATGTAACCTGATGTAATATAACCTAATGTAATCTAACTTAATGTAATGTTACATAATATAATGTAACCTGATGTAGTCTAACCTAATGTAATCTAACTTAATGTAATGTTACATAATATAATGTAACCTGATGTAGTCTAACCTAATGTAATGTAACCTAATGTAGTCTAACCTAATATAATGTAACCTGATGTAGTCTAACCTAATGTAATGTAACCTGATGTAATATAACCTAATGTAATGTAACCTGATGTAGTCTAACCTAATGTAATCTAACTTAATGTAATGTTACATAATGTAATGTAACCTAATGTAATCTAACTTAATGTAATGTTACATAATGTAATGTAACCTAATGTAATCTAACTTAATGTAATGTTACATTATGTAATGTAACCTAATGTAACCTGATGTAGTCTAACCTAATGTAGTATAACCTAATGTAATGTAACCTGATGTAGTCTAACCTAATGTAATGTAACCTGATGTAATATAACCTAATGTAATGTAACCTGATGTAGTCTAACCTAATGTAGTATAACCTAATGTAATGTAACCTGATGTAGTCTAACCTAATGTAATGTAACCTGATGTAGTCTAACCTAATGTAGTCTAACCTAATGTAATGTAACCTGATGTAGTCTAACCTAATGTAGTCTAACCTAATGTAATGTAACCTGATGTAGTCTAACCTAATGTAATGTAACCTGATGTAGTCTAACCTAATGTAATGTAACCTGATGTAGTCTAACCTAATGTAGTCTAACCTAATGTAATGTAACCTGATGTAGTCTAACCTAATGTAATGTAACCTGATGTAGTCTAACCTAATGTAGTCTAACCTAATGTAATGTAACCTGATGTGATGTAACCTGATGTGGTCTAACCTAATGTAATGTAACCTGATGTAGTCTAACCTAATGTAGTCTAACCTAATGTAATGTAACCTGATGTGATGTAACCTGATGTAACCTGATGTAGTCTAACCTAATGTAATGTAACCTGATGTAGTCTAACCTAATGTAATGTAACCTGATGTAGTCTAACCTAATGTAGTCTAACCTAATGTAATGTAACCTGATGTGATGTAACCTGATGTAACCTGATGTAGTCTAACCTAATGTAGTCTAACCTAATGTAATGTAACCTGATGTGATGTAACCTGATGTGACCTGGTGTGACCTGGTGCGGCGGTCAGTCATACCTGTGGAGGCTGCCACCGCTCCGATCAGGATGGAGGGGATGCCGAGCACCAGGCAGAAGGCCGAGGAGGCGAAGCAGGTGACCTGGGCCTGGGTGTAGGAGGAGGCGGACAGGATCCTCTGGTAGAAGGCCTGGTAGGCCAGCCCGCCCAGCGCCTGAAGAACACACACACACACACACACACACACACACACACACACACACACAGTCAGACAACAGGAACCCAAACACAACGATGCTGAATGACGTGTGTCAGTGTCTGTCTGATCATGTGAAGGTCTCTGTTTCTGATTGTATCGATGTGTGTGTGTGTGTGTGTGTGTGTGCTCATAGGCACAAACACTTGTTTGGTGAGCCGCCACGGGCGACTGCCCCACTTACCAGCACCATGAAGTCATCGATCCACTTGCCAGCGTCCTGGGTCTCCAGCTTGCCGACCCAGGGGGCCTGGAAGGTTCCGTTGAAGGCGGTCGCCGAGATGTCCAGTGAGTGTTCGTTGGTCATCATGAAGGGGACACACACATACTATACAGAACCACAGAAAGGGTTTTTTCACGATTAGCGCAAAGTATGAATACACAAAAATAAGACAAAAATATAGTCGTAAGCAAACATGACGGGTACGGTGGTGGCCTAATGAATACATGATGGTAAACATAATTTGATGTCATGCTATTTCTCACTACTACTGCAATACCACTACACAACATGGTCATATAGATTGTATAGGGCAGATTAGACTATATTTTGAGAAATAGTACTCAAGTATGGTGAGCTTGGTCAGTGTGGTAATAATAATATGGCATTGGTATGCCTTAAAAACTGGTTTACCGGATGTTAACATATCAAAACAACCACCAAACATGTTTCTAAAGCATTCTTTGTCAAAACCCATCGTCAAAACGGACGTTTGCGAAATGACGTGTGTATCGCTTTAAGGCCCAGCCTGCGTTGGAGAGAGGCCGCAGTCCAGAAAGGCAACTTCAAACAATTGCATACAATTTAAATTTTCAGATCTAGACTTGAAATTTGGCATGGGTATATTATGGAATCTCCTCTTAGTAATAATTGAAGCAATGTTAGAGCTGTTTAAATGAGAATTTCACCGGTGGAGACACGAATCTGTATTGAAAGTCGGTCATATATTTAGTAGAATAGAAACATAAATGTCTAATTTGGTGCCTTCTTGACCGAGAAAAGGCAGACAGTGACTTTTTGGTGCTTGTGGATTCAATCCACAAGCGTTCACTCCCTGAGGGACGTAACAAAACAGCCAATCAGCGTTCACTACCTGAGGGGTGTAACATAACAGTCAATCAGCGTTCACTCACTGACCTGCAGATTGTTGTGATTGAGTGATTGTTGCCGTTTGCGGACTCACGGAGCTCTATATCTAAATAATATATAATATTATATATGTATATATATTTATAAAACGGGTGGCTTAAATCAAGCGATCTGATTGGTTCCCAACTGTTGTATATTGAGCGTATACACACAGCTATGACGCCCGTTCAGTTTACAGAGTTCAGTATCACTCCGCGCCTAACTTGAACTGTTGTTTATTTATATATAAAAGCAATAGCATAGTTCACTGAAGCCTAAAAAACATGTTGATTGCTGGAGAGGGTGGAAATGTTATAAAGCAATAGGCACACGGTCGGCAATTTAGCCTACTATCGAGTTCGAGTGAACTCGATAGAAGGCTAAATTGCCGGCGAACCAAGCTACCATCTCTAGCCTTCTCTCTGAAGGACGGAGGGACTACTTTTTTGTATTCGTTAAAAAAAATGCTTTTCCGACTTTTTAGCTTTTTCAAAATTGAGGGTGTCTATGACTTTCATTTCGCCATACTTACGTAACCGTTTTATAAAAGCAATAGATCACTTCAGTCAGTGGTATACGGTCATTATACCACAGTGAAGGGGGTCGCCGTCCCCCCGCTGCGTCGGGACGGACAACGCCCCTTAACTGTGGTATAATGATCGTATACCACAGCCTGTCGTGATCTATTGCTTAAATATATATTAAAAAGCTGTGTTCGCCTTCAGATGATATTATGAATTCAAGACTAGGACGTCTCTGATATTTCCACAAGTAAAGACTCGTAGTGGAGGTTATCTCGGGTCAGAGTCATCTTGGGTCAGAGTCCTGCTGTGACCGGCGCAATTTGGATGTGCGGGTCGGGTCGGACGCCTGAACAGCGCGGGTCGGTCGCGGGTTTTGCGATTGCGAGCGAGACTTCTCCGGTGCTGGATATGTTTTTCAGGAGCGGATTCAACTAAAACCGTCCACAGTGGATGATGTGCTTTTCTTGCACAGCAATCTAAAGCACCACGCCAACACCAGGTAGTGTAATTCCCCGGCGTTCCATCTAATGTGTCTAATTTTCCTTCGGTTGCAGGTCGGGCGTCGATATCAATTTATAGCGGGTCTGGTCGGGTGCGGAATGTAATTCGCGGGTACAGGCGGCTGCGGGTTTGCAAAATAAGACCAGTGTATTGATTCTTGGCCATGGTGGAGAAGGAATTGGGGAAAGAAACTTTGGCTTTGACTCTCTGAAGTCCAGATTGAACCACGACTTCAGATTGATGTGGAAGGAACCCGACGCAGTCGTTTATTCATAATATCATCCAGGCTCATCCAGGTGATATTATATATTATATTATAGATGGTTTTATATTATATTATTTAGATATAGAGCTATAGATATAGAACTTATATATATACTTCCTGCTTTAAATGATGCAAAAATCGTCATTTTGCGTAATTTAAATCAGGACGTGTTAGAGGTAGATACAGGGCTGTCCCGTCTCAGGGGAAAATTAGGGAATGGTGCGGGACCATTCAGAAATATGACTGGGTTACTAATGATACAAAGCTTAATGCAAATGGATGAAGTGTCCCTTTAAACATTGGAGATATTCATATATTTCACTTTAAAATGTATATCTCTGCTGTCTTTTGCCTTATTGCTATGAATCACCATATAATCCTACAGTCACCTGGTACATGTGTGCCGGGTTGGCAGCTTTTATCAGCTCCGGCACCAAATCTGTTGGAGTGCGGGTGTTTGGTCAAGTAGTAGCCATTTCATTAAGTCTTAATGATCTGACCATATGGGTTGCACCTTGAAAGTTGTTCATCATGGCAAATGGTGAATGCATAACACGTTTCATGCATATCCTTCCTGGTGGAAATGGCAGCCAGTTGAGTATTTTGCACTAAAGTGCATATTATAGCGCCACCTATATTTAATTCTGGCCCATCATTTTCATCCCTAACTCATTTTATGAGTTCTACAAGCCTGCCAATTTATACATATTTTGACCATGTAGATTTTGATATATGGCCGAATTTGTACGGAAAAAAATAATACTACTACTAACGAATACAAAAGGGTTCATAAGTTTTTCTTAGAACCCCTAATAAGAATGAATGAATGTAATCATTTATAAAATGTATTTTATAAATACGTACAAAATACGTAAAGGTACGATTTTGTCTATTAATTTTAACAATTAAAAAAAAATATATAAGAATGTAGAGAGAGAGAGAGAGAGTCATGAGCAGAATCGGGGGGGGGGGGAGTTTCTCCATACCAGACTGACGAAGATGAGGATGAGCTGGATGACGTCGGTGTAGGCCACGGAGTAGAGCCCCCCCATCAGGGTGTAGACGATGGCCACCACTGAGGAAATGATGATGGAGTACACATAGGAGAGGTCCAAGATCACACTCATAGTGCCGCCTGGAACGAAAGCGAAAGTACGTCAGGGCCTGCGTACGGTGCTGTGAAGCATCTCTTGTCTTTCTTTGATTGATCTATTCTTAATGTTTCTCACGTACAGCGAGGGAGGGGGGAGGGGGGGGGGGGGGAGATGGGGAGGAGGGGGGGATGGTGGTTGTCTAGCGGGGCATGCAGCTACCATTTCAAAATGTGTTCGTTTTCAAGGAAAGAAAAAAAAAAAACGTTTCATTCGTTTCCTCTTCCTCAAACACAACACATGTAACATGCGTTACACTCTTTTTTCTTCAGGGCGCTTCATCAAATGCGTCCTAAAATGTTTTTTTTTTTTGCGTTTACTGTGACACTCGGCAATAACTTTCCCTTTGTTATTGCGCCGTTGTCCATATGCTGTACTGTGAGGTCTAACAAAATACAAAGAACAAGAGACACGTACAGTACACATCTTGGACCACAACACATTGACCATCCTCACTATTTGGCAGTTAAGATGTAAGAATGTGGTCTACAGCTAAGCATACGTCGCCTTTAGTTCAAAGTTTTGTGGGTAAGGCAAATGTGAGCTCGGCTACGCAAGACGGCCGATTCACGGGACAGAGAAACAATAAAAAAAAGTCACATGACAGAAGCAGCCTATTGATTGTGAGACACCAGACGTTTCTTCTCCCTCTCAGGAGGGGGGCGGGGGGGTGGTAAAGAGGCGGCGATCGCCATTTCTCTGTCATTACTTCATACTTTAACTGTACGACGACAACATCAATGA
Source organism: Micromesistius poutassou (assembly GCF_964030765.1). Classification (NCBI taxonomy): domain Eukaryota; kingdom Metazoa; phylum Chordata; class Actinopteri; order Gadiformes; family Gadidae; genus Micromesistius; species Micromesistius poutassou. Next base: position 636,765 of record NC_140273.1, on the reverse strand, counting down.
TCATTGAATAAATTGAGTAAAAAAAAGTGTATATATATATATATATATATATATATAAATTCAAGCAGTGTGCAAAAAAAAAAAAAAAAACTGACGAAAAAAAATATTTCTGGAGTAAAAAAACAAAAACAAAAACCTAAAGTAAGATAAGTAGATAATAGAGACATCTGGTTACTCAAACAAGGCAAGCAAAGCGTCACTACCTTCACCGCTCTTCTCCCATATTGCCAGGGTCCCCCCAGCCGCAGCCTGCAGCCGCAGCACAACAACGCCCTTAAACAGAAAAGTATCAGATCGGCACCATCGATCGCTACCAGTGTCGCAACCCCTGCTGACCTCTGACCTCTGCCCCGCCCCCCCCTTTACCCCTTTACCCCTAACCCCATACCCCTGCCCCGCCCGCCCGCCCCCGCCCGACCCCCCCCCCCCCCACCTCCCCTCTGCTCCTCCTCTCGGGCCAACCTGCAATAGGATTGGATTAATCTGTGGTCGTGTGGCCTTTCGACTCTCTGAGTGGCTGAGCGACCCGCCCGTCGTCGTGGTGGTTTTGGGGGTGGGTGGGGGGGAATGATACATGTTAATGATCCAGATTTACGCTTTCAGTTGCAATGTGTATCACCAAGTTTAATATGACCTGGATGTTCCTTAGTCAACGCTGTTCAATAATGATTTAAATAACGTTATCAATAAAATGGCATCCTATATTCTTCAGATATGAAATGCTGGCTGGCCCGTTCCTCTCTCTTTGTTTAACAGAAGCTTACTATGGACGGTCCTAAACCCCCCCCCCCCCCCTTCCCACCCCACCCAGCCAGCCGAGCTACGAGCTACGCTAGTTCACGTCCCACAGTGGCACAGCTGTGCCCAGAGTGGACACTCTGTTGTGCCCAGAGTGGACACTCTGTTGTGTCCAGAGTGGACACAATACTGTTTTTAACAATTAAGTTTTTTTCTGAAAGTACCAGGACTTTTATGAAGTCACAGCTACTTCCTGCTCAATCTTACATTGCGACTTGAATGTTGTCACCCGGTCTGCTCTTACTCAACACTGTTTTCCTCAGTTCGAGCCGACATTAGCCAATATTATCTCCCTTCTGGTTTGTCGTGAGAGAGGTCTAATGCCGTGAGGGAACGAGCCCGGCCAAGCTGAGCTGTGCTGACCCCGCGGTGCTAAGTTTAGTATGGTGGTAAGAGGAGGAATTAGATTTAAGGGTCTCTGGGGCTTATTGAGGTGGACACCAGTGTTGCAAACAGAGAGTGAGCTGTTCAAATACTATCCGTGTCCTTTTTTAGACCTGCATGTTGTCCGACCAATCAAGCACCCTGTCCATAAAATGTGCAATCCCGCCTACTGCCCAACGGCCCAGTAAACACTCAGTCCCCCTAAGCCCTCCCTAAGTCCACCAGCCCTTTCCACTTCTCTGCACGTCTCATCAGATATTCGATCAGAGATGATTTTGTTTAATGGCCCTCTGATGGCAAGCTCACACAATGTTGACTCTGTGCCTGTATGTGCGCGCGTGTGTGTGTGCGTGTGTGTGTGTGTGTGTGTGTGTGTGTGTGCGTGTGTGTGTAAGTGCCTGTATAGGAGGACATTTCTGCGACGCCTACTTCGACTTAACGTGCCAAGGCTCGTTGCAGAATTCTCGTGTGTGTCCGTGTGAGCATGTGTGCGTGCGTGTGTGTGTGTGCTTGGGTTCGGAGTGGTTTTGAATATGACACTCACGGCAGACAATTCCAGACCATAAACAGAGAGAGCTCATGGGCCTTGACTGGCTTTTGGAGGTTAAATTAGATTTGAACATAAAAAGCTGTCATGGCATTCCTCTGTGCCGTACAAGCACTTTCTGCGGAGCATCAACACAGCTTTGCATGTTAGCTTTGGTGAATCGACACGGCCCGGGTGTCTCAGACGCGGCACCTTTGTACTGCGGCCTCTCCTCTGTCCTTGTCATTGTGCACATATATATATATATATATATATATAGATATACTTGGAGACATACATAAATAAACAGTGTAGAGACTTATCCTCCGCCCGCGTTCATGGGGTCAGAACCTTGGCATGGTGATAGGAAAGAACTGTAGTGACAAGAGAACCGTGGTTTAAATAATTGATCACCTTTCACAATCAACAGGCTGCTCGTTGTTTAAGCCCTCTTTTGAAAAAACACTGGAAAAGAACAGAGTGTTAACACACACACAGGGGAAACATGGCACAGGCGCACTCACCAGGCGCACTCACCAGGCGCACCGGCGCACCTGCACGCACGCACACGCATTCACACGCATTCACATCCTCCTGCCATTTTCACACGCCAACATCAAGCCATAAAAGAGCACTCTCGGTGCCAACGCACACATCAGAGTGCATGCACGTCGGCTTATCTCACACGCACACGCACGCGCACACGCACACGGACACATTACATCTAGAATATCAGGTTAGTGTCAGTCAATAGGCTTCATTTTGTACAGACGCGATCCTTTGTGTTTGTAATTAAAACCTGCACCTAGGTTCTGTATTAGGTCTGAGAACTAATAGGAGATTGGATGTTCCTGTGGCTGGTAGGGTATTCAGCATGCGTGTTTGCTCTTGTGCCTAGACACTGGGCCATTGGCCAAAGGGCCTCTGCGCTGTGCCGTGGGCCGTTCTGGGTCATCATAAGTGCGTGTGAGTGTAAGTGCGTGTGTGTGAGTGCCTCTGTGTCTGTGACTACACACGCATGCGAGATGATAAGAAGATAAGGACTTATATCTGTATGCCCTCACGGGGGGGGGGCGAAACCTCGGTTGCAATGGCAACAAGAAAACAAACAGGCCAACCCCGGACCCAAGGCCAGGCTAAGGAGTGAGTGCAGGCACTGCTGTGACAGCGCAGCTGCCTCCACGGGGCCAGCCGCTACCAGCGTTACCGGTGGTAGGCTAGCATATGCTACGGCCGCCGTGACTACTGCCCGTGGGAGCTCAGGGTGAGGGGTTCTTACCTAGGCTGACAAGGGTGCGCGCCACCCAGAGGACGTCGGCCACCAGTGCAGGGAGGATGAGGGCGCTGCTGAGGATGTCGCCGTACTTGATCTGGAAGGGGTCCATCATGGTCAGGTACTTGTTCTCCCTCATTGGCTTGGCGAAGAAGAAGCCACCTGGAAGGGGGGTGGGGGTGGGGAGGGGCATGGAGGTCAGTGGAACTGGAGGATGGACGCGCCCCGGTGGAGCACGTGCCATTGGGGCACAGTCCTTCCCCTCTTATCTCCCATACCTTCCTCCTGTCTATCCCCACTCTATCATAAAACATAAAAATGCAAAAAAAATAATCTGGACGAAGACGATCCGACCTCGAGGAGCAAGGATACGGCGGCGGGGGGGGATTAGTGACGTCACGTCACATCGGGGAGAGGGAAAACAAGTGTTGTGCGGTGATAACGTGACACCGCCGGGTTGAGCTCCCCCCCTGTGGTTTTGTGGTTCCGCTCGCGCTCACACGACACATAACAAGGGGAAGTGGGGGAAGCTCACGCGGTCTGAGTTCCTGACGGGATGTGTGCTAGAGTGTCGCTTTCCATTCGCCCGTGGGCCAACGATTGTGGCACGAGGCTCTGCGGGTGGGGGGAAGGCGCAGAGTGAAACACCTGTTTCCTGAAATTGAATTTATTACTGCTGCGTAAGGTCAAACGAATAAGACGGGTCCCGGGTTTGGACGAGCCATGCAGGCACACGATAAGGACTGTTGCATGCGGGCTAACTGCCCCCTGGAAGTGTGAGGAAACTGCTCAGGACAAAGTGGGGATTGTTTTGCCTTGAGGGTGAACGCCGACATCTGTTGCATGCATTTAAAAAAGATGTTGCGGCGACACGGGGGATGGGATACTCTGTGCTCACTGTGCTCACCGCCGCCGACTGGCCAAAGTGAAACGGTGATCCCGGGAACAGCTGGGTATTTTTATGAACTTCTCGTTGGCGTTCCCATCTCAGTCGGTGGGGGAGTCGATACGAGGCCCTGGACTGGCGGTGCGTGCGCGCGCGCGCGTGGCTTCCGGCTCGGCCGACGTGATTTGATCGAGGTACGTCGTTCAAAGCGAATGCAGAACGCTGTTCTATTTCCGGACGGCTGAAATATAAGAGCAGACAAAACTGCGAGGCTAGGGCCCCTACTCGCGGCCTCATTATGCGTCTGTGCGTCCGTTGTCTTACGCAACGTGGGGCAACAGCTGCCGCCTCGCACCGGAGCCGCGAGTGATGGCCTCGGGTGTTTCAGCGCAGCCTGGGGGAGGGGGGGGGGGGCCGTGTTTGTGTTTAAATCCCTGAACAACGCAAGGGGTCAAGGGAGGGAGAGATAGGGGGAGAGTGGTGGGGGGAGGGTTGTTTGGCTCACCGAGGAAGAAGGTCAGGATGTAGGGGACGGGCATGAGCGCCCAGACCAGGCCCAGCGTGGGGTTGTAGACGGCCTCGGCGATGCCCAGGATGAAGCCCCCGCCGACCCAAGTAGCTGGAGAGAGATACAGAGCGAACACACAGCGTGGGGGGGGGGGGGGTGAATCAAACACGCTCATCAGGACAGGCTTGGATAATCGCATGATCACATTGCACACTCACACACACACACACACACACACACACACACTCACTCTGATACACGCTAAAACACACACACACACTGTCAAACGCACGCGCACATACACACACTCACACACGCTGCACACACACACACACACACACACACACACCAAAATGCTCGGCATTCGTTGGCCCCCCCCCCCCCCCCCCCCGCCTTCCTGTGGTAGGGGGCCAAGCCAGGCGGCCATTTTGAATAAGAGTTTGATCTCGATGAGTGGCCAGATTAAATGAAGGTTGGATCAGACAACACTTTGACACCCCGGCGCCTGTCCTACCAGTGAGGGTGAAGATGCCGACCAGCAGGTTGATGTTGCGTCCTGCCAGGAGGGTGATCTCCATGCCGTCTCCATTACACTTCTTCTCTTCCTTCTTGGAGCGCATGGACGCCCAGATGCCTGTGCCCAGGATGAGCACGTAGAAGAGCCCCATGACCACCAGGCCCGGCACGTTCAGCACCATGGCGGTGTCTGTTGCCCGGGAGGAGGAGGAGGAGGAGGAGGAGGAGGATTGGTCAGTTAGATTGAAAAAAATATATTTTTGTGTTTTCTTAAGCTAGACCCTTCTAATGATTTGAAATGGGATTCAAAGCCCCTGCAGGACCCCCCACCACACACACACACACACACAAACACAAACACAAACACACACACAAACAGAAATACACACACAAACACACACACACACACACACACACTACATTTAGTTCAGCACAGATGTGGCTACACAAATGTTGCGTAATCTTTCGGGGCAGAGGAGAAGGGTGAGCACGACAAAGCGGACAAACAAAATGCTTTGACACACAAAGAAGAGATGCGTCCGTGACAAGAAGGAAGCACAAATGCTGAACGAACAGCGCTGGCAGGAAATCGACAGCAGGTACTCTAGTGAACGAGGAGCGGAGGGAGGCTCAGACGTCGGCCTTCTCCTACGAGTGGTTAACAAAACTCATCGGGAGAGAAAAAAGCATTCTCTCTCCGCTCTCTGAGTCTTGTCTCTGTTCCTTTCGTAATAATGGCTGGCAGAGGGTTAGAGTGAAGGAAGCCTGGAAGAAGAGGAGGTGGGGGAGGAGAGGAGGAGGAGGAGGAGGTGGAGGAGGGGGAGGAGGCCATGAAGAGTGCATGAAGGGGGGCTTGGTATGGGGGTGGGGGTATTGGGTGGTGGTCTCACCATACGCTCTGCAGAGCCGACAAGATGGTGAACCCAAGTGGTCCCCACCTCTCCGGCGGCTGGTGGGCCCGGGGGCTAGACCCCCACCTCGGGGAGCGAGCACAACTCAGAGAGCCATGTTAGTGTGTGTGTGCGTGTGTGGGTGGGTGGGTGTGTGTGTGTGTGTGTGTGTGTGTGTGTGTGTGTGTGTGTGTGTGTGTTTGTGCGTGTGTGGGAGGGTGGGTGGGTGTGTGTAAATGTGTGTGTGTGTGTGTGTGTGCGAGTATGTGTGTGTGTGTACGTGTGTGTATGTGTGTGTGTGTATGTGTGTGCTTGCTAGAGCGTGTGTGGGTGGGTGTGCGTGCGTGTGTCTGTGTGGATGTAGTAGCCAAACTTGTCGTTTAGTGTGTGTAGTCGACTGTCAAGAGATTTATAGTATTGTGAAATCTTAAATCAATGTCACTATACCGTAAAGTAGGCAAGTTTAGTTTTGTCATGTTTCGCACAAGAAAAGCTGGTTTCTCCATGTTTACCAGTTGATTGATTTTCTTGCAAAAAGTGTTGCAAAAAGGCAGTTTCATTCAAATTCGACGTTTGTTTATTGATACTGAAGTCAGCACATATCACAGGTAAACAGTCATTATTCCCAACACACAATAGCATTTTGGTTTTATTGCCACAAAAACATTCCATTCTCCACCAAGTGGAAACCACAAATAATTGGAAAGGGCCGGGGCTCAGACTGTAAATCGCGAGAGAAAAAGGATCCCTCTTGAGCCCAGATCATCAAGAGAGAGCGCCAAATGAAAACCAATGCCTGGGATCTCATTACCCTCACCCCAGTGTCACCTTTTCACTGCCACAGGATAAGCTTCAAACGGAAAGAGCCAGCCTGTTTGAATTTAACGATACATTTACTTTAACAGTCCCTATTTCTTAGCTTAGACGTTAATGACGGAACGCCGTGACCTTTCCCTCATCTCAATGACCTTTCACAGGGTTAAAGGGCTTAGCGTTGACCTCCACTAAGAGCAAAGTTAGTTTTTTGATGTATGTACTGTACAGTCTGAACTCTGCATCATTCCATGTATATTTATTTTGCTTGTCATTCATTTTTATTACCATAATAATAAAACAAAAACAACATCCATGGTTTACATCGGAATCCAAGTCAGGATTCATCCATCAGTCAGAGGCAAGACTAGAGATCTGGAGGAGTTCCAGACACCGTAAAGAGTTTATGGGGCGCTGTGCTCAGGAGAGGAATTCTCCGCGGTAGTACGGTGGTGTTTCAAGTGGACTCGTCGTCCACTTGGAAAAAAAAAGAAAAAAAAACATTCAGAGGGCAATCATGAGGAACACTGTGTTCCTAAGCTCCCAGAAGTATAGTCTATTATTATTATAATTGTTATTAAATCTGCAACAAAGTACATCTTTTCAGGGCCATTGGATAATGATATGTGTTTTTGTTTCACTTATCTGTCTCTGGCCTAATCGCTTACGACTGTGAGTCGGTCTCTCATTTCCTCCCGTTTTGAGCTAACCACTGACAACTATGTGATTCCATGTGAGATATTGTGTAATGACTAGCATGCAGATACACATGCTCAGTGAGAGAGAGAGACAAGAGAGAGAGAGACAGAGACAGAGACAGAGACAGATAGAGAGAGATAGAGTGATCAAGGCCTGGAGTCACTCAACTCAATCAGATCTCGGTCACATATCAACTTAATGACAAAACCATCAAAACAAATTTTCAACCACATTTCTCTCCACAGATATGCAAAGTCAACTTTAAATGGTCTCAGAAATAACGCTGCGCAACAGGAGCTAAGTCCTCCTCTCTCCACTCCACTCTCTGCCTCCTAGTGTTGCGCACTCTACACTCCACCCACCCCCCATTCCTGTCTGTCTTTTTAATCCTCTCTCTCTCTCTCTCTCTGGGCCGATGGGCTGAGGCGCAGAGGGGCTGAGAGACTGCCACAGTCCTCCCAAGGCCCTAGCGTCGCTCTGCGTTGGGCTCTGCGGCCCCAAACGCACCAGCAGCCAGCCAATCCAGCAGGGCCCCCAGGACCCCACCCTGCAGGAGCCCACCAGCGACCACACGCCACAATTTGGTCACATACCCGGGAACGGTGCCCTGGCAGGCTGGTTACAGCCGACAGGGGCTGTTGGTATTTGACAAGAATCATAGAGTGGGGTGTGCGCTATAAACTCTACGGACTCACTGCAAATAGAATTTGGGGGGTAGTTAGCGGGCTGGCTTGGCTTACAGACGTCAGGTTTAGCCCAAATGGGGGTCTGGAACATTCCGCTAATATGGTGCGGTGTACTGCAGTCGATGCTTCTGTGTGGCTCCATTTTTTCAGCACGAGTACGAGCCGACACAGAATATATGACAATGTTTAAACAGCCCGCGTTTCAGATACCCGTACCCGGCCAAACGTGTCTGTGTGGAGACGTCGTGGAACATGTAGTTGTCATTGCAACACAGTCGTACAGCTGGGTTGCAATGTCACATGCATCTCCTGATCTGCGAGTGAGTTGGGTGAGCGAGCGAGCGAGTGAGTGACTGAGTGAGAGAGAAAGAGACAGAGGGTGTGTGTGTCTGTGTGTTTTGGCAGTTTTGACTGACTGGTTGTTTGAGGAGGCATCACAGCCAAACAAAATGGCCCAGCCCCCAAGGTATGTGCCGGAGTTTCTTGGAACACGAGGTCCATTTAACTTATAGCAGGTGAGGTAATCTCTCTCTGCAGTCCTCAACCTCAAACCTATCCAGGAATGACTCACTCTACTCCCTCCCTCCCTCTCTCTCTCTCTCTCTCTCACTTTTGAGCTCAGTACTTTTCCGCTAGGTCTGTTATTCGCTTACAGCGTGTTCCGTCCCCTCCCATTCTCCACTCCTTCAGAGGAGGCTTCAGGCTAGGCTGCATTGTTTGTCAGGTTCAAAGATGTAATGTTATCGTGACTTGGGTGATCTCCCAAAGAGCACACAGATCCACATACACACGCGCAACGACAGACACACACACACACACACACACACACACACACACACACAGTCGCAGACTACGCACACAGGGAGCTCTGTCCAAGGGGGCCTGTGAAAAGTGACCTCACTCTGTTCCAGACAGAAACAGCGTTATCTCTCGCAGAGCACCAGGCAGAGTATGAAAGACAGAGCTGACAAGAGCAGAGAGATAGAGTGGAAAAACCCCACACTTGAAGTTCAACCCACTGCGAGCCCTCCGTCCGTGCCTGCTGTCTGTCCTTAAAGGTCGACGGCAGCGACACTAACATGTCACTGCTTCTTCTCCATGACTTTTTTTCTACCCCCCCCCCCCCAAGGAACGTTGTCCCATGATGATTCTTTTTAACACTCACTCGTGGGATGCAAATCGTCCATCTCGCCAGTAAAACAAAAACACGTAAGAGTAAAATCATCAAGGGTGAGTGGTGAGTGATTAAAACATCGCCACAATAAGCCCCACAGCCACTGTTGTCTGCTTTACATGTTGCAGCGATCATGAACTCAGCCAAATTATGGTTTGTTTTCTGGGTCACAGTTATAATCCCTGACATGATTACCAAAGAAAAAACAAGACGCTGAGTGCATGTGGATTCATCTAGCACATGGGAGCGACGCTATATTTGTCCTCACAGGGCTGCCCTTACACCAACCATAACAAGAGCATCACATCAGCAACAACAACAACAACAACAACTTTAGAAGCAGAGAGTAAAGTAAAGTAAAAAAGAAAAAGTATGCAACCTTGTATCAGAAATATTCATGCGTCATTTCATCAAGGCATTATCTCAACATCACTTTCTTAACACCTGCTGAATTTGTTTAATTGTAAAAAAAAAAAAAGGTTTCTCTTTTTCTCAGAAAGAGAGAGAGCGAGCTGTGGAAAGGTAAAGCTTAAAAAACGTATAGGACCTAGGTACAGCGCAGTTACTTTACTCACATACTTTACTAATAGGTGACCCCTTCACCAAGAGAGAGCGAGCTTCGTAAGGTTTGTGTGCTAAACTAGGCACAAGGGTCCCCTCTAAAGGCTATTTCTAGGACAAGCAGGCACTATCGCTTCAGAGCACTGGCAGGAACCCATACATAAACATAATCACGTGAATTAAAATGTAACAACGCACAGAAAGAAATATAGCGTCAAAAAATACATACCTAGTGTTTCAACAAAGATGTGGAGGAGGATGAGGAAGTGGCGTGGCTCCCCACGGATTATTCAATTCAAGTTCAGGATGTAGATGCACTGTGAGAGTGAGAGATAATAACCACAGAGGTGGCGTCTGCAACGCAATGGAAGAATGTAATGGTTATAACAGCTGTGAATGTCGTGGGTCCAAGGAGAATAATACGAGAGAAAACAAAACGTGTCTCCTTAAAAAATAAAGCTCGGGGGGGTTCTGGAAGCTAGGCAGGAACCATGTGCCAGGAGTGATGGAAGCCTCTAGAATGAGTGATCTGCCTTGCCGCTAGATATAAGTCAGGGGAGGGGTGGGGTGCTGTGTCATATGACACGGGTGGCTGGAGGCTGCCAATAGCCTGTTTGTGTTTGCGGGAGCCAATTAGTGCCCAGCACATGGCCATCTCAACTCCTTTTTCACATTCCTCGTATCCTTTTTTAACACCACTCGACTACCAGTGGCATGCTAATGGTATATACGGGGGATTAGCTCAGATCATTTAAGGCACTAAACTCACAACATAACATCATTTGCCAGACCTCTTGCCCGCATTTTTCTTTAGCTCCTGTGAGAGGGGCGGGTCTGTGTTTGTTTGGGTGGGTGTGTGTGTGTGTGAGAGTGTGAGTGTGAGAGAGAGAGAGAGAGAGAGAGGCGGAAAGAGAGAGAGAGCAAGAGAGAGAGCGGCAGAGACAGAGAGAGAGACAGAGAGACAGAGAGACAGAGGCAGATATGGAAAGAGAGAGAGTTTGCATTCACATGTGCCTGTGATCTGCCTCCTTATCTTGTGCTGCAACAAAGCCACAGTCTGTTTTGCTTGAGCACATCAGTGCGTATCGAGTGTACTTAAGACCCTGAGGCAGTTAAGGCGGCTGGGGAGAGGCCAGTGCTGATGAATATATATGTATGTGTGTGTGTGTGTGTGTGTGTGTGTGTGTGTGTGTGTGTGTGTGTGTGTGTTGGGGTGCACTTTTCCAGGCTCTCTCAATGTGGTACAACAATTCAATTTGACTTCACGTTAACAGCATTACTGTTTGTGCCCACATTAATGTAACTAAAGCAAAAAGGTAAATCAGAAAGACGAAAATCCCCTTCTGTGTATATTCAATCTCCAAATTGGAAGTCATCTGAGCAAATGCTCCCCGTCCTGGGGATTCATGGCTCCGATTAGAACAAAATGCATTTAAAAATTGTCACTTAGGGCGCACTCACACTAGGGAAAGTAGCCCGGTAACGTACTCAAGTACGATTGCCCCAACCCCCTCCCCCCACTGTGCCGCTGGCCTGTGCTCACACTAGGCAATCTCAACTGGGCCTAAGTGCGGTTGCCTCTTGTACATATAGGTTGTGTATGCGTGTGTGTGCGCGTGTCGGCTCATTAGCATCTGTACCGTGGAGCTGAGCACACCTCTCCGAAGTGTACTGAGGCCACGGAATTGAACTGTACTTGAGTGCGGATGGCGTGCTCACACTAGCCAAACGGTCTAGACTTTAGGGGGCAAACGTACTCGGGCACAGTACAGATGGCCTAGTGTGAGTGCGCGTGTGAGAGCGGGTTAGATCCAAAACATGACCAGACAAGAGATAACTGCTCTTCCCCTCCAACTGTCAATACTCACACACACACTATGAATTTTTTTTTCTCATCCTGTTTTCGTGACACCTTTCAGGGGATGGTTTCAAAGGCTGAATTTGACCACCTGGGGAAGAAGGGACAGACCATGACTCCAACTGATATGGGCCGGTATATATTACACCTAGAGGACCTTCAATCGATAGGTGGTTAACAAAGGGCTTTGTTAAAGTCGTCGCGTTCTTCAATGCGTCAGACTTCAGCCTGCATGCTCTCTTGGAGAGACACAGGTTGATTAATGTAACTAAAGCAAAAAGTTAAATCAGAAAGACGAAAATCCCCTTCTGTGTATATTCAATCTCCAAATTGGAAGTCAATAAATGTGGTGGTTGACATTAAATACTAGTCTCTCCGGATTGAAATAGAGGAAGGGCATGGACAAGTTGATGCAATAGGGATTCCCATAAAACGCTATAAATGCGTGAGTTCTTAAGCAACCTATATCTATTAAAGCCATCAACCAGCCTAGGCTGCCCACCCTTTTTATCTTTGCCAACACAGACAAGTCTTAATGTAATCACAAGCTTTATCAGAGGGATTGGTTCGTTACATCAGGGGGCTCTATCTAAACATAGGGCTATGTTTCTCCAGCTACACATAGTATCACTACTTATCTTCGTGGATATGTGGCCACCAGAGTGTTTCACTGAAGTAGTAATGTTTGGGGTTTACAGGTATGTCGAGCATTGGTTACACATTAGTGCTTTCTCCTTACAGTCGTCGGTGAACTGCATGTACCAAGGGCTGAGCTGTTGTCGTATCATAACCCGACATCTGCTCATTCGCAGCAGATTAATGTATGTTCCCGTATTAGCAGACACAGAAGTGAGGCAAAGGCCAAAGGCCATCAAAATCAATATTTTCCCTTGCTTTTCATCGGTGCAACAGTGCCCAGCTGTGCAGTGTTAATACAACTCTGGCCCTTTAAGAGTCCCCTTCCTGTCCAGAGACAAAGCCAGGGCTGTATGTTTATGTGTGTGTGCTTATGTGTGTGTGTGTGTGTGTGTGTGGTGGTCTGCTGTCCACTTCATGCTGGGTTAAAGGTAAGGAGAAGAGTGCATGACACACAAAGTGGAGCTCTCTTTGCCCCTCTTCTTGTTCTTCTTGTTCTTTCTACTCTTTCCTTCTCCTCCCTTTGGTTTCGCCCTGGGTTGATGTTGCATGAAGGTGGCTTCTTTGTACGCTCACAGAACACAACCTTTAACCTTTCTGCATCTCCTGCTGTGGCACACATGGCATCACAAGCCAGAGCTCTTCTGCTGTGTTCCAGAACCACTGATGAGATCAAAGCAGAAACCTGGCCTGGATCCGCTCAAGGGGTTCTCGCTAGGTGACACACACCCCCTAAAGCCACTAATTAAGCAAGTCACTGCAAAGCCTGCATCCCCTTGACTCTTAATTAATAAATGCATGTATGTAAATACATGCTTTGATGTGTAACACAGTATTTGCATGTAAAACAACATGTTCATTCAGTTCAAGGTATTACTAATGGCGTGTTTCCACTGACGAGTGAGGGTCGGTTCGGTATGCAAAGGTGTGGCACGGTTCGCATTTCCACCACCAAAAGTGGGCGGGGTCCGGACTGAGCCGTGATGAGCTGTACTCATCTCTCAGTACTCCTCCGTTGGGGTATTGAGACATCTCAATACCCCACATCTATTGAGACATCTTTGTTTATTGAAGAAAATGTTGCGCAAAGGTTTGACGACCTTCTTGGACGTCCTACATTGTTGCTTTTTGTTCATTGTGTCGCGTTCTTCTTTTTCCTTGGATTATTAGCAGGCTACACTGTGTCAGGCTGCTATGAGTTCACGATGCTCACGACGCGAGCCGTAACTGAGCTGGGCCAAACCGCACCTTCACTACTGGGCCAAGGCGTGCTGGGCCAAAGCGCACCCTCACTACTGGGCCAAGGCGTGCTGGGCCAAAGCGCACCCTCACTACTGGGCCAAGGCGTGCTGGGCCAAAGCGCACCCGCTGGTGGAAACGTGGCATAAGAAACCAGTTCCAGGTTGACATGCTCAGACAGACATTACACATTCAGGCTACCCTGAATAACCAATGCTATTTGGGAGAGGGTTCAAGCCTGTTGATAAGCAGCATTTAACCAGAATTTTGCCTTTTTAACAATTCTTGACATTGACCTTCATTTCTTACATTCAATAAACACATGGAATTGTGAAGTAGTAGTTGTAGACCTGAATACCATTTAGTACGAAGAGGAAGTTGCAAGAGGAATACTTTCAAGTTTGATAATGTGACATAGTGTGACTGGAAAAAAACTTTCAAAAAAAATAACATTAGGTAACCTGTCCGGTATTGGCTAATGCTGGTCATTCGTCACACGCTGGTCGTCACCACAGAGAAGGTGTACCAAAAGATGGTTGTTCGGTACATGTGGACATAGTTTGACGTCATGAGAGACAATGTGCGGCTTTTCACATGCAGCTTCCGAGCAGTTGCTCCAGTCGTGCGTGACACACTCACTGAACAGAAATGAACCAAGTCTTGGCTTCAATATGGTGGTACTTGGTACTCCGTGGAGCACCAGCACGGACTCAGAAGTCCGTGCTGGTGCATTTGGTTACTTCCCATTGTCCTGTTCTGTGAGACCTCACTCCGTTGGTATCCCCTCTCACCTCCTCTTGGTTCCAGTCATGGGAGAGAAGTTGTAATGGAAATATTAACATTATGTGTCGTAATATTGATCTAAAAATCATATTGACCTAGACTCATAAAAGTCTAAGACATCTTATTTTACTTACTTAAATCCTCACAACCTGGCACCCAGGGGGATCCCTGGCCAAACGAGGTTGTTAGGGTTCTGTCCACCCTTGGGTTGTTTTTGGTTGCTTTTTTTTTATATTTGTTTTTTGAACAATCATCAATTACCCATTTTAAATATGATCTCTACATTCCACCCAGCCAGGAGAACTGTTGTCAGAGAACGAAGACAAGCACGGTGGACTTCTCGGGGGAAGGGACCCTACCAACCACTGCACACAACAGCATCTTCTGAGCAAATGCTCCCCATCCTGGGGATTCATGGCGACGATTAGAACAAAATGCATTTAAAAATTGTCACTTAGGGCACACTCACACTAGGGAAAGTTGCCTACTCTACTGGTACCGTACTCAAGTACGATTGCCCCAACCCCCTCCCCCCACTGTGCCGCTGGCCTGTGCTCACACTAGGCATCTCAACTGGGCCTAAGTGCGGTTGCCTCTTGTACATATAGGTTGTGTATCCGTGTGTGTGCGGCGAAAGCTTTGTTTATTGAAGAAAATGTTACGCAAAAGTTTGTCGCTAGGTGACACACACCCCCTAAAGCCACTAATTAAGCAAGTCACTGCAAAGCCTGCACCCCCTTGACTCTTAATTAATAAATGCATGTATGTAAATACATGCTTTGATGTGTAACACAGTATTTGCATGTAAAACAACATGTTCATTCAGTTCAAGGTATTACTAATGGCGTGTTTCCACTGACGAGTGAGGGTCGGTTCGGTATGCAAAGCTGTGGCACGGTTCGCATTTCCACCACCAAAAGTGGGCGGGGTCCGGACTGAGCCGTGATGAGCTGTACTCATCTCTCAGTACTCCTCCGTTGGGGTATTGAGACATCTCAATACCCCACATCTATTGAGACATCTTTGTTTATTGAAGAAAATGTTGCGCAAAGGTTTGACGACCTTCTTGGACGTCCTACATTGTTGCTTTTTGTTCATTGTGTCGCGTTCTTCTTTTTCCTTGGATTATTAGCAGGCTACACTGTGTCAGGCTGCTATGAGTTCACGATGCTCACGACGCGAGCCGTAACTGAGCTGGGCCAAACCGCACCTTCACTACTGGGCCAAGGCGTGCTGGGCCAAAGCGCACCCTCACTACTGGGCCAAGGCGTGCTGGGCCAAAGCGCACCCGCTGGTGGAAACGCGGCATAAGAAACCAGTTCCAGGTTGACATGCTCAGACAGACATTACACATTCAGGCTACCCTGAATAACCAATGCTATTTGGGAGAGGGTTCAAGCCTGTTGATAAGCAGCATTTAACCAGAATTTTGCCTTTTTAACAATTCTTTTGTGTATCCGTGTGTGTGCGCGTGTCGGCTCATTAGCATATGTACTGTGGCCTGAGCACACCTCTCCGAAGTGTACTGAGGCCACGGAATTGAACTGTACTTGAGTGCGGATGGCGTGCTCACACTAGCCAAACGGTCTAGACTTTAGGGGGCAAACATACTCGGGCACGGTACAGATGGCCTAGTGTGAGTGCGCGTGTGAGAGCGGGTTAGATCCAAAACATGACCAGACAAGAGATAACTGCCCTTCCCCTCCAACTGTCAATACACACACTCATCCTGTGTCTCTGTATCTGTTGGAATGGGCCTGTTTTCGTGACACCTTTCAGGGGATGGTTTCAAAGGCTGTATGGACACGGAGAGACACGGTTTGATTGGAGAGACACGGTTTGATTTCCCATGATAGGCCTTTGGTAGGTATGGTATCATCCTACCTATGATAGGATCATTGTTTGTTTTATGGATTATTGTTAGTTTGTTGTATTGTTTGTTGTATGTCACTGTACTGTTATTAACCAAATATATGACCATAATTGTTATAAGTTCAGTTTGAATCTTTATTCTACCCAGTTTAGACAGTTATGATTGACTTGACTGGAAAATCCCACCCCACACACCATAGTTGTTTTCGGATCACTTGTCCAATCCAGATCAATCTGAACTTCCTAGACAATACACCATTGCAACGCACGTGTCCACAATACAGAATACCTGAGATTAGTACTGGCCCCAATTCTATCTCATACAATCCACAGGTCATAAATTATCAATTTAGACATACACTGTATCAATTTAGCTATATATCGCTCTGATTCTTTTGTGGATGTATCCGAGATCCTGGGACAAACTAGACATTCCCACCCTTGGTCCTGATGTCCAGGCTTCCCTTGATAGCCGGTTACTAAGTGTTGAGATCCCACACACGATCAAGGCTATGCAGAGTAAGGGTAGGGCTCCTGGGCCAAATGGGTTTCCCTTAGAGTTCTATAAAGTGTTTGCTGACAAACTGTCGCCTGTGAGACTCCCTCTCAAGCCACGGTCTCTGTATTATTGAAAAAAAGTAAGAACCCATTGGCCTGTCATATCGGCCAATCAGTCTTCCCTCTTGTCACTATATCATTCTCACTAAAGCTATTTTGCGTCGCCTGGCAGATACAATCATAAATCACGACCAAACCAGTTTCATTCCAGGACAACAATCTTTCTTCAGTATGTTTCGACTTAATGTGTACTCAATGTGATGTTCTCTACCCACTAGAGAGCCTGAGAGGCATTTGACAGGATTGAGTGGGGGTACTTATTAGCTGTACTTATTAGCTGTACTTATTTGCGCTGAGGCCCCTAAGGCCTTGCACTGAGGCCCCTAAGGCCTCAGTTGCACTGAGGCCCCTAAGGCCTCAGTGCAACATACAAATGGCGTAACATCTGACTACTTTAACCTACATACCTCTCCCTTTCTTACTGATAATGCGGCTATCGCCTTTAGATCTGAGGAATACATATCTGGAAATACATATTTTGCTAACTCTTAAGATACAATGTCAAACCCTTACTTGAGCGCACCAAACATGATTGGGACTGATCGTCAAATATCCCCATCTCAATCGCAGGACGTGTTAACCCAATTACAATTACAGTATTACCCAAATTCCTTTATAGTTAGCACATTGCAACTGTAACAAAGGAAACCCAAGTTTATACTTTTTATTCAAGAATTTCCACAACAATCCAAAAAAGTTCAAGTCCTAGCCCAACAATCCATCAGAGCTCAGCATATCATTTAAAATATGTGAATCATATTATTTCCTATTTTATGGGATTGGATATAATATTCTTCGAAATACGACCCCTCATAGGGCTGGACAAATGTTTATTGCTGGCTTTGATTTTGACAGTGTTAAACAGGCCAGACCTCAGAAGGGGTTAACTTTGAGCCCAAGAGTATGCTATAGCGAGAGGGGGAGGTGAGTTAGGACCAGCTGTTACTTTAATAGGGAATTGAAACCAGGAGCAAAGACAGAGCTGTCCAAGCTGTCCAGAGAGAGAAAGGGTCGGATGACCAGAGATATAGCTTAGGTGAGGTACAGTACAACACATGGTTAAATCGAGAGTGTAGAGCTGTCCAAGGGCACTTGCGGTCAAGATTCTAGGATCACTTTTCTAATATTTTACATGACCTTTAGCCACAAAGACCTACTCTCCTCGCACTTGCACGAGCTTCGGAGATTGGAATCGTGCAGTGTTGCTCTACCATTAACTATGTGCTGTTTGTCAAGGGGTGTGGTGACTCTGTGGCGGTTGTCAACAGGGTTTTTTGAGAGGTTTGACAGCTTCTTCCCCTGAGCGGCCACACCCTGCTGCCATAGACCTCTGAAGAATAAGTCCCGCCTCCGAGTCTCCGGTTCCCTTGGTCAAATGTCTATGGGAAATAACATGGGGTTTTTGAATGATCAAAACTAGATGGAAATTGTGTGTAGTTCAAAATGTGATGCAGCTTTTACTTCTTCGCCACCTACATTCATAAACCCCATGTTATTTCCCGTAGACATTTGACCGAGGGAACCGGGAGCCTCGGAGGCGGGACTTATTCTTCAGAGGTCTATTCAGGTGTCATCCACCTCCATAAGCGCCCCACCCCCAAACTATTCCCTATTTTATTTCCGTTTTATCTATTTTATTCTGTCAATTATCATCTTCTATCTCTTTGAAAACCGTTTGGTTCCAGATGGGTCATAACAAAAGGAAATGACCAGTTAACTGATCAGCAGGCAGGCTTGGGCAGGCCCGTACTAACACACTGTGCTACCCCTGGGCACTATACCTCAAAGCCTCATCCAACCCCAACACTTGCTGTCCCCCTGCCAAAATATCTGACGTAAGCAATGGGATTTCTCAAATGTAATTTACTAACTTGTCCCACTACATACATGTACATGTACTACATACAAAATGGAAAAAAGCACAGCACAAAATGTCAAAATCAATTTTCGTTTTTTTTACCCTTTTGGTCTCCTGCTATAGGCAGGTAACTCTTTCAATATCTGAAGGGTAAATTTTTGTACTTCTCACACTGATCCTTCTGCGATGCCACATAAGAATGCAGTGACTCCAAAAGACGTTCTGCATTGTCTAAAGTTATGTCATGCGTTTGAAAAGTCTCAATAGTGGCCTTAAACCTGGTTAGTCTGCTATCCCAAATATTTGTCATAATCGCGTCTCCAATTTATCAAGTTGAGTTGCGCAACTATCAAGTTGTGCATTTGCGCGCACTTGTGGACCAACCCAATTCTGACAGATTGGGGAGGGGGAGTGATAGCGGTCATTTTGATTTATTTATCATTATTGTTATTTTTGTGAAATTAATATTCATAAACGAGTAATGTATCAATTTTCAACAATTTCAAGTGAATAATATAACAATTTATGAAAAATGGTTGGCGCCCCTGGGCACGGGCTCAAGTGCCCTTATGGATAATCCGGCCCTGAGCTTGGGCGGGCTCGTCACTGGCTGAAGAGTTCAGAAGTCAGAAGGTGTTAGTTCCCGGTGGCGGTGTACGATTGCTGCAAACACAGAAACTTGTCTCAGCAAGAGGAAGCAAGTGAACGTGGAATTTTCCCAAATGATCACATGTCCTGAAATCAGGCGCATCATGTGATCATCACAAGGTATCTGCCTTATAGTGCTATCCAGTTTGTATGGTTAGGGTTAGGGTTAGTACGTCCGACCTGCTCTAGCGAGAATGTGAAGTGGTTTCTGGCTTGCAGTACTTCAGCTTTCCCATTTCTCATTGGCTAGTCATTGTTATTGTTAGCTACTTTAGCCCCTTTAGCAGACCAGCTCGAAAACAAACAACACAACTTTACATTGTATTGCACGCACAGCAAAACCGTGCAATACGTAATTTGGCGACCGGAATAAAGTAGCAATGTAATCAAGTGTGTAAGTGCATTTAAAATCTACATTAAAATTACCAACGTGATACAAATACAAAGAAAATAATTCTGGGGCGCAGCCATTTTTGTTGTCAAATTGTACGGTCTGCCTCACTGAAATCGCACTACTTTTAGAATAGTGAGTAGGACCGACCAAAAGGGGTCCGTGAAATGCTCCGTGAAATGCCGCAAGAAAGCTGGGAGATTTACACCTTACGACTAGGACGTACCGGCGTACCATACAACTGGATAGCACCATTATTCCTCAGCAAGAATCATGGATTCAGTTAACAGTTAATGTAACATAATTTTCACCAATTATTGAAATAAAAAATGGTGTTTAGATGATAGAAGCCTAAAAATAGACGATACCATTTTAAATTTATTCTTAATATTGCATACATCTTCATAGATAAACTATCAAACCAAAAGCCAACATCCCACATTATTGAATCCCCTTCTGTTTCACGAAGCAGGTTGAGAAATCATAAACCTAGGTAAGATTGCTGTGAAGAGAGCTAGGCTTATTGCTGTTTAAGGTACTGTAGGTAATATTTAAGATCAATGATTTGTGTGAAGTGGCTCTTTAAGTATACTGGGTTGGCTGGATAAATAGCTGATCAAATTCCAAAGTTGCATGGCAGTAGGTCATATGTCAACGTATGTGGGTACAGCTTTGCCTCTCTGAGGAGACATTTGACTAGTTTCTAACAAACAATCAATGACATCAATGCAACGCAAGACAAAGGTACTAACCACACTAGACAATAGTTTGGAATAGTTAAGTGGTCTCTTGATATAATTCTAAAGAAACATAGGCTCTTCCATTTGCAGCAGTCTAACAACATTCCATCTCCATAGCAGCAACGTTACAAACACTAGAAATACACAATTGGTGCCATTTAAGGAGGCCATGGCAACCTAATAAATTAGCTAGTGTTACACCACTTTCTATAAGTGCCCTATACACTGGTATTATATTGTTAGTTATTTGTGCACAATAGTTGTTGTTGTATTGTTGTTGTACAATAGTTAGGTTGTAACAATTTGGTGGTTATTGAAGTTAATATCTCAGCAAAGAAACACTTCAAAATAACTTTGATACCAATGTTGTTGGGACTGAAAGGGAGTGCTATTTCCGAGAATCTGTTGCAACATAGACTGACTTAATCGTGACAAGAGGAATAATAACCTTCCTTTGTACAGCTATCCAAACATCCCACTTTGAAGGTTCCTCCTCAAGCATGTTTTAATCAAACAAGATCCAACATCCGACATACCAGTTATGTTAATGAATTCAAAACAAAACTTTAAACCAGTCTGTTGCAAAACTTCTTCATAAGTGCTATTCATTTGATTTCTGAATACAAAATGTAGCTCATACAAAACAATAGAAAAATAAAACAAAAACTTGACAACCAACCCAAACTTCAAAAGGAAGCTCTTTAGCCTTGAACAATGACAGCATGACACACTGTTTGTCACCATCCTTACAACAACAGCTTTCAGAGAGGACTTATACTGGCTACTGTCTTTGAGATTATTGGCAGACGCTGCGATGACGAAGATGTTTGTAAAAAAACGTTGGCGTCTGCAGCCTCTCCCAGAACACTGCACTGGATAAGGCTCAGTGGAAGACTGCTTCACTGTGACAAGTTGATACACATCGTGTCCCTCTAGCCTTTCACCACCAAATATGTTTTATGACATGTACAGGCATATACATAATATTTCCTAAAGCACAAATCTGACACACTGACAGACACATACACATGATGCTGATGCATGCAATCTTGGAACACTTATATAAACAACCCATATGTAGATTCAGGAATTGGCAATGCAAAGCGTGCTTAAAAAACGATGTAGAGACAGTATAAATAAATTAACATTTAAATGAACTTTCACTTGCAAACCATTTGTGTAATATTTGGTTGTGTGAGGAAGTAGTTCTACATTGAATCCCAGTTCATCCTGAATATGTTGTCATTTGAAATTACGCACAATTATATCCCCTTCACCATGTCAAACTGTTGCACCAGAGATCATTTTTTTGTAACACGTGTGAACAAAAATCCTGGTGTTGCAATCAAAAAGGTACAAAAGTTGTAAAGTGCAGGTTTAATATATCATATATCATACATCGTCTATCATACCCTTATTAGCCTTGACAACTGATACATGTTGACAATTTCTTATGACAAACGGAGAGCTTGTGCAGTAACCACCAAGGGAACATGCATGCCAGCGGTAGAACCAGCCCTAGAAGGGGCGGGGCTAGTGGCTGATTTCCTGACACACTGATACCCCCCGCGTGAGTAGTGGAAAAGTACTGGAGGTGAATGGGAGTTCAAATGAAGGGGGACTCGATATGGGGACACCCTTCCAATTAACAGACAAAAGGTGACTTATAATATCTGTCTGTGTCTTCAGCACAAAGAAAGAATGTGTTTAGTCTTTGTAGGAATATTTAATTCATTTTCCAAAACATTGTAGTCTTTTTCTTCTTATTCTATTTATAGAAATTATTTGTTTCAGCCTAACTGTACGTTCAGACCAAAAGCTGTGAAGCGATATGAGCAATAAATGCCCATTCACTTTCTACTAGACGTGGGCAATAAAGCGATAGGAGCGATAAAAGGCTTGAGCGATAAAAAAAAAAAAAAAGGCTTGAGCGATAAAAAGCGTAAAGCTGTAAAGCTGTAAATGAGAGTTGAAAACAGCTCAACTTTATGCAAATAGCTATCAGCAGGTGGCAGGCCTGGGTGGCCATCGGGACGTTCAGGAGGTTTCCCGTTGGGCCGGTCTACTTTCAAATGTATTTTGGGCCACTTGGGTGGGAAAAAAAATACTTTGACCATTATTTTATCTTCTCCTAACGTTCTTCAATCATCTGACATTTCAGCCCCAGCATCGCAGTATATATAATATGGATTATAAAACGGGTGGCTTAAATCAAGCGATCTGATACACACAGTTATGACGCCCGTTCAGTTTACAGAGTTCAGTATCACTCCGCTCCTAACTTGAACTGTTGTTTATTTATATATAAAAGCAATAGCATAGTTCACTGAAGCCTAAAAAACATGTTGATTGATGGAGAGGGTGGAAATGTTGTAAAGCAATAGGCACACGGTGAGTGAACTTGATAGTAGGCTAAATTGCCGGCAAACCGAGCTACCGTCTTTAGCCTAGCCTTCTCTCTGAAGGACGCTACAGTGTGTTGCATAGCAACCGCCGTACACTTTGCAGGCAGTCAGGAGGGACTACTTTTTTGTATTCGTTAAAAAAAATGCTTTTCAGACTTTCTAGCTTTTTCAAAATTGAGGGTGTCTATGACTTTCATTTCACCATACTTACGTAACCATTTTATAAAAGCAATAGATCACTTTCGGGATGGACAACGCCCCTTAACTGTGGTATAATGACCGTATACCACAGCCTGTCGTGATCTATTGCTTAATTATACAATGTACGGCCCATGTTGCATCTTTTCTTGAGCGGTAACAGAAGAGAAGTAGAGAACAGACTAGTGATGGGAATTTTGGCTCTTTTTAGTGAGCCGGATCTCTTGGAACGGCTCACCAACAAGAGCTGGCTCTTACTGTATACCTTTTATAATGGTGCCATGCCGTAATTCCAATGCTCATTTTGACACGTGCACGCGTGTTGACCTTTGTGTTCTCACACTGATCAAAATGCATCCAAATGCTGCTTCTTTTCCTTGTCTCATTCGTCTTGTACTCACACGCTCGCACTCGTCTCTCTCCTCTTTTCCTCCTGTCAGTCACAGACAACGTGTATCGCGCATCGAAATCCCCCGCCCCTTGCTGCTTGTTCTCTTGATTGGTTGCTGGCTGCCATGCATGCGCCGTGACATGCATAGCACGCGTAGAATGAATGTAGCAGCCCGTAGCGCGGAAGAACAACAAAGACAACGGCTCGCGTTCGGGAGCCGACTCCCATCATTCACTGGTCGTTCGCGAACGACCCATCACTAGAATAGACGCGTCCAGTGTCGTTGATTGTGGAGGGCAGGAAAAAGGAGCCGAAAAGGCCAGATTAAAAAAAAAGAAGGACACTGGTGGAAGTTGTGTATGTAATGGGTTAACATTGTATGTTTTATATATAATTGATAGTTAAAGTAAGTTTTTTCTTATAAACTGATCCTTGAGGTGGATTTTTCATATGCCAAACGTTGATCCAATATACAATAAAAGGGGAAAGTAAGAGTTTTGCGCTCTTCATTTATTCAAATTCTTCCACCCCTGAAAAAAGTGGGCTGGTATGAGCCTGAAACTCCCCGGCTGAGAATGGGTCCCACTCCGGCCCTGGCTATCAGTAATTTAGCTGTAAATGACCTGACAACCAATAGGAATGTATTGAGGAGTAAGATAGAACATTTAAATGTTCATTCACGTGATGAGCGATAAGGGCATGGAAAGGAGTCGGGAAAAGGGAGTGTGTGCGAGTTATAGAAAATATGTGTTTATAGGGAGTGGTTTCTCTTCTAATTTCTTCCAAGAAAGAAGACATACCCAACCCGACTTAGAAATGTAAAATAACAACTAACTCATCCTTGCCATAGGGATGAAACTTGTCTTAATACTGAAACTTAATACTAACTTAATAATATTGGGCATGAAATAGTAACACTACGAAGGAGTCTCAAAGCAATTAGGACCCTGATCATGAGAGAAGAATTAAACCTACTACGGTTGAATGAGATCTCTAAACAAGATATCAGATAGCGCTCACCTGGGTGCAGTCTCTAAATAAGGAGGTTGTTAACCAGTGACTGAAACCAGTGTAGGAGCTAAGCAAGATTTATAGTGTTTTCATAGAAAACTCTAGGATCACTATGACTCCATTCCCACTAATGTATTACTTCTAACAGTAGCAAGGGAAAGAAAAAGACACCAAACACGGCATGAAAGCCCAAGTTCACATGCTCATCTTACGCAGGAATTCAGGACGGCAAGATCGAAAGGGACATGTACGGGCACATACTGTCTTCTGTTTCACGCCAATCCCGTATAATGTGTGTTCCATACCAATACACCCATGCATTCGAATATGACAAAAACCTCTTTCTTGACCTCTCTGTGAAATGCCTACCTCCTTCTCTGCTTGGTCGTCCCCTCCTCAAAGGCCCTCTTTGTCTTTGGTCAGCCGAGATGTTGTTGTGAGTGCTGGTGTTCCGGAGCGTCTGATTGGTTCATTAATTGCCGTATTGTTTTGATGGACTCGGGGGCCTCCCTGCTTCAGCTTCAAGATGCCACAGACTGCCGATGCAGTTTTTATTTACATGGTCTAAAAAAAGAAGGCCACACGAGGAGTTAAGAATGTCATTTCACAGCAGCAAACAGTAGTTTAACATCTCATTTCCAAAGTACCTATTTACTTAAAACATATGTGGATATGGATGGTGTGTGTGTGTGTGTGTGTGTGTGTGTGTGTGTGTGTGTGTGTGTGTGTGTGTGTGTGTGTGTGTGTGTGTGTGTGTGTGTGTGTGTGTGTGTGTGTGTGTGTGTGTGTGTGCGTGCGTGCGTGCGTGCGTGCGTGCGTGCGTGCGTGCGTGCGTGCGTGCGTGCGTGCGTGCGTGCGTGCGTGCGTGCGTGCGTGCGTGCGTGTGTGTTGCAAAGAGGGAGTAGCAGACCTGCAGTGTGCTAGTTACGTTCTAAAGTATGGATTGTATACATCTGAGTAGGAATATCTGGCCAATCTCTGACAGGACAGAGGCAATATGAGATGCATTTCACCATGACCATATTTGGATTAGAATGTTGGATGGACAGGTAAACAATTCACCTTGAGGGGCAGCAGCCCCATCTCTATCAGTGTGAGCTACTGCACACACACACACACACACACACACACACACACACACACACATGCATGCACGCGCACATGCGCGCACACACACACACACTATGGGAGAAATGTACTTTACGTTAAAATAAATATAGTTAATACATACTATACACATAAAGGAAGTATGATCATTATATGAATATCTCCTCATTCTGCTGGAGAGGAGAATTCCTGTGTGCATACAGTATATGTTCCTGTATTCTCATTAATTTCCTGATCTCTTTTCTTTATAGAGTTTAAATGTTGGTGTGACATTAATCTAGTTCAACCACTAGATTAAAGTAGGTGTTGGCAATATGTTGAGCAATCATCCCGAAGTTCGTAAACAGCAATTAAAAAAATAAGAATTTAATTTGAAAACATGGTCTAACTAAACACATAATGACAATACTAAACAGTAACATGCATCTATCCCAACCACTGAAATGCCTGCAAATTATCATGTAGATCTTGCCTTAAAAATGTCAGCCATTTCATAAGGCTTACTGTATCTCTTTTCAAACAAGTGTGTTGTGACAACATTACATATAGATGGTTCAGGATATCTTGGTTCAGGAGATAATGAACCATGTTGATTGTGAAATTAGAACTTGTATGATGTCAAACCAGTTTCTTGTGACTGCTGCAAATCATTGTCTACCACATAAAGGACGGTAACTAGAGTTCAGACAACTAGAATGTGATTGGCCGCGATCCAACCCGATCACACAGTTAAACGACAATATTATTTCCATGAGTTACATCATATTACTAGGAATCTAAAGCAGTGTACCAGAATGTTATTGACGTGGTGCTGGCCCATCAGGCTCATCAACTTTTAGCCAGATTGGGTTAAAATGACGTAAAAAGTAACTTTTGCCATTTCAACATGCATTATATTGACCAAAGTGAATCAAGTAAAACAATGCGTTTTCGTATGACTTCAGCAATCCAATAGCCTGGAGAAACCATCCGGAACTCACAAGTTCACAATCTGTTTTTGAAGTTTTTGAAGTTCAAAGACTTAATGTTTTTGAAACGCGATGCAAGTAACCTGCTTCTAGAAATAAAAATACATCTAATAAGAAGCGTATGTTGTTGTTGATATACACTATTCATTTGATAATTTTCCTGTAGGTAAAATGTATTTACATTACGACTAGCCACACAGGGAATATATGATGACCCCATATGGCAGTGGTCCCTTGGTCTGAAAATCCACCCCAATTTACACCAAGCATCTTCCGGTTACATTAATGTCCCAATGATTGTGTGCGCATACCACCACACAAGCTAGGCTTCTTAAAGTAGCTCCTGATCCCAAGGTTGGTAAGCACAGGTATAAACGTATGGTGTGAGCTTTGTAATTTATTGCTTATTTTGAATTGATATGATTTGCACGTAGACCTTTAATGAATAGACTGGCAGTGGGTCAAATCCGTCCTTAGGGCTTTTACAACATAATGCATTGTGGGATTTTTTTGTTGGCGATATTCCACCAGATGACTCCAGAGAGACTTGAGGTAACGTTAACTCCAAAATAAACGTAATTATAAAACGGGTGGCTTAAATCAAGCGATCTGATTGGTTCCCAACTGTTGTATATTGAGCGTATCAGGGTTGACAACTTTGGGTTTTTGGCCGGAGTGAGACTGTAGAATCTTATAATGCTTACATTATAACAGGGTCCGCGGATGGAATTGTTTGGGGAGGGGAGGGGGGGGAGGGGAAATTGAGTGTTGGATTGCGATCAGACGCAATTTAGCGCTCGTCCGAAGCAACAAGAAATCTAACAGTTTTTTGTTTTTTTTGCGTGACATTTGTTGCGTGTGCGTGAGATTGATGCTGAAAGCGTGAGTGTCACGCCAGATGTGTAACAGTTGGCAACCCTGGCGTACACACAGCTATGACGCCCGTTCAGTTTACAGAGTTCAGTATCACTCCACGCCTAACTTGAACTGTTGTTTATGTAAGCAATAGCAATAGCGAAACTGAAGCCTAAAAATATGTTGATTGCTGGAGAGGGTGGAAATGTTGTACAGCAATAGGCACACGGTGAGTGAACTCGATAGTAGGCTAAATTGCCGGCGAACCGGGCTACCGTCTCTAGCCTAGCCTTCTCTCTGAAGGACGCTACAGTGTGTAGCATAGCCACCGCCGCGCACTTTGCAGGCAGCCAGGAGGGACTACTTTTTTGTATTCGTTAAAAAAAAATGCATTTCCAGCTTTCTCGCTTTTTCAAAATTGAGGGTGTCTATGACTTTCATTTCACCATACTTACGTAACCGTTCTATAAAAGCAATAGATCACTTCAGTCAGTGAAATGTTCTCATTATACCACATTATATACCACCTGTGGTATAATGACAACATACCACAGCCTGTCGTGATCTATTGAGTCTGAAATAAAGTTTTCATATCATATCATATTGCTTAAATATACCGTAACGTAGGCAAATCAAAACTTTGTTTTGCCAAGTGCTCGTGTAAATAATACAGTGGTAGTTTCACTGCATTCATATAGTTCAAATATATCTACAAATTTCACGATTATTTAACTGAACATTGACCAAAACAAAAACAACAACCAAATGTCATTCCTACGCTGCCGTACTTCGGAAACAGCGGCGATCATTGCGCAGTGACGTCAAGATGTACAAGCGCATGGCGGGATGATCGCGTCGTGCCTTCTGGCGCAGGCGCAGTGGCGCACCGCCGCACCCGAGTCCCGTCGCCACTTCCTTCGTAACGGACGGTAATTTTGTAGTCATTCAAATATATGACGTCTCGGCCAAGCCGTTAATTAACAGCCCGCCGTGATTCAACTTAGACGCTATATAAACAGCTGTCATTTATTCATAATTAAAAGATGCCTAAATGGCGGCTAGTAGCCTACGCTAGGTTAGACGGTTAGACGTCAGGCGACGGGTTTAACTTTAGACCCGTAACCGCTTTTGAAGGACAATATATGGTCCCTAATATAAATATAGGGACCATGTATATGTATCAATATATATTCAAATATATTTTCTTTGAGATTGCTATATTGTGGCGGGTCAATCTTACCGTTATATTTCACACAGGTTCACCGCAATAATTGTGGACTACAACCAACATGGCTGCCGCTGGTCTTCTTCCATCACGGACACCTGAAGACGTGCCCGCGCAGCTGTGCGCGCGCAGCCTCCACGGTGAACGGTAAAGTATCAAAAGGCTCTAATATAATGTTAAATAGATTTTATTCTGACTGTGCGTTCACACCAAAAGACACAAATGTCGCCGTGTAGCGCGACTCAGCGAATGTTGTAGCGCGACACAGAGAAATCTGTCGCTGTGCTTAATGTGTGCTTATTGGTGTGCACTTAACGTGTCGCGGGGCGAATTTTGTCGCGGAGCGTTTTGCCTGCCAACGGTCATTCATGCCAATTCATTCTCATCAACCATGGCCGAGATGTGTGTCTGTACCTGTTGTGGAAGAGGGAGAGCCCGTCGTTTATGGGTTAATAATATAATCCGGAGGCGCACACCGCTTTGTGCCATGATATTATATATATCGTATATATTATATTATATAGATATTTATATATTATATATAGATATAGCGCTCCGGGAGTCACAAACGGCAACAATCACTTTCTCCTCCAAGCTGCGGTTCACTGAACGGTTGAACGGTGATTGGCTGTTTTACGTTACTTCACCCAGGGAGTGAACTGATTGGCTGTTACTTGACGTCACCCAGGGAGTGAACGCTGATTGGCTGTTTTACGTTACTTCACCCACGTTACCCACAGGCAGTGAACGCTGATTGGCTGTTTCAACGCGAATGCCGCGGAAAAGTTGAAATATTTCAACTTCTGCGACATCTGTCGCTCATTTGCGCGACAAAATCCACGTGAACGCGCCCGCCCGTCTTGGGGAAAACTGTCGCCCCGTCAATCAAATCTTGTCGCGGGTCCCGGCGACAAAAAGTTTCGCCCTATACGCGTCTCTACGTTCACTTAACATTGAAACGTGTCGCGGGGCGAAGTGCGGTGTGAACACACCTTAAGGACGCTTATCGTATGGGATTCATAACCCGAGAGAACACACGATGGGCTTGAATGTGTTATTTGAGAAACACTTGTTTATTGGTAAAACGACGTTTTGGACAAATTGTTAATATTTCAATATATATTAATAAATATTAATGAAGAATTGCTGGAACGGGGTAGTCTTTTATGAATCAAACAATAAATAATAAATAAAATAATTTAAAAGAAAACATGCTGTTTCATACACTAAAGGCTATAGTAAACTAATTTGAGTACAAAATGTCACAAAATGATCATCCTCATCCGCTTATCCAAAATGATCATATCTTTATTATACTTTATCTTTATGACATATATTACTTATATGCGTATTATTCGATTATATGTATGTGCCTATCTTGTTTTCCTTATCAAGTGATAGCTTATCCTTATCCGACAACTGTTTGGAATCATATAGCATGGCAAAATGAAGGCTATGCTGCAAAGATAGGCTCCTGGAGCCACTGAGGTAGCAGCTCCAGTAATTGTGTCTGGACCAAATACCATTATACTAACCCTATGTTTGTACCACTCCTATAGGATATGAGCTTTAAATATTTAGTCAGTCAGGCAAAAGCATTCATCAATTCATCTTGCTACCAGATAGTTCACTCTGACTTTATTCCGGTCCAAAACAATAAACCAAACCAAAATAAATATAATTAAAATGTTATTGAGTTAACCATTCATTTTGTTTGACTGTTCATTTGACTGTTCCTTGAATCCACATTCTCAAATGTCAAGTTTATTATTTATGCACACACACACACACACACACACACACACACACACACACACACACACACTTTGTTGGCACTGCCTTTGTGAAAACCGTGTCCTAGTACATTCTATTCCTTCATTCCTTGTTCATATTGAGTGACCAACTTACCACTAGGTCACACTAGAAAGCTCTATCTAGCTTCTTGTTTTATACATGACATGACATACCCTCCAACATTAGACACCCGGTGCTGAAGAATAACGTTGTGAAGCTACTTGCTATAACATGCTTTACGTTAATGGTATTACAGTATTTGTAATACCATGTTAAGCTACTAACAGTGTCATCCAGAGATCCAGTGTATTAAACTGTGTTGAATGGCTTTAAACATGGCCCACATTGTAACCCACTTCTCTCAGCAGGGGTTCTATTTCTATATGTTTACGACCACACATTGGGTTACTTAGCTGGTGTCAGGTTCTTCTGCTACAACTCACTGGTTCACAGTGGGCCTTCGGTCACGGAGTCACACACTGCCACAGTTCGAAATCGGTTCCCTCACATTCGAGCTGTTCAAGCTATCTGTTAACCACCCAGGCTGCCACCCTATTTGCGTCTCCCCTCTGTGTGCTTGGTGTAGAGTTGCCGATGGCAAGACGCCATGGTACAGGGGGTAAGAGTGCCGCCGTGTCACCACCAAACATAGCTCCTGTCCTTGTTGCAGCGTTGCAGGCGAGCTGACAATGATAAACATTTGGAATTTGGTTTGTGTGTTGTGTGGCCCTGACTAAATTGTTTTTAGGACGTGCTGACTGATTGATCAGGATTGGACGACAGATAAAATAGATATCACGGGTTAGGCTGTTTGGGGGGGGGGGGGGGGGGGGGGCGGTTGTAACACACACAATAACCAGGGGGCTTATTTCAATAGTATATCCACAAGTTCTCTTGCATTGCATCAAATATGTGTACGATAAAGGAATGATCTACAATAGTGTAGTGTAGTGTAATAGAGTAAAGTAAACAATCACTGTATTATAATAATAAATCTGTTGATCTCTCATTCATGAGTGGTATCAGGTTAAGATGTTGATTTGCAAGGCGCCCAGAGAGAGGCACCCAACCGGTGCATGACGTAGCCCTGGGGACGTGACTGGTGTCTGGGCACGGAGCTAGAACATGAGGGGGTCCCGACCTTGCTTGAGGCGTGCCCCTTAATCATCGCTGTCGTCTTCAAGACCTTTAACGCGGACCACATCATATGCAAAGGGTAATGCATTCATTAAAAGTCCTTCACAGGCGGTGGCTGAGCAGGGAATGCCATCGCACCCTTTGTACACAATTGTTGCTGCAAGAAGGGCTTCAATGGAAAACCTTACAATGGCGACATAATGGACTGCACAAAGAGAGACTTTTTGGAATAATAACAAGCCATAAAACTATCTTCTATCTAACTATCTTAATAGAACAATATTTATAATATATTAATTTAAATTATCTATATATCTCTCACTCATCAATCCAAAAAAAGATCTCAAAGGTGGTTTGGACTTATTTTCTTTTAACATAAATGTAGTTACTCTCAGTTCGCTGGCCTGGCCCATCCTTATCATCACTAGCCTGACCTCTAGTGGCGTCTGATGCACACTACAAGCATCCTCTTGTAGCTCTTGAATGACTGTCAGCTGAATACAGCATCTGTTTACACCGCTGCTGCGATCCCTAAGGACCGCCGGTGACCCAGATTGTGTCACCACATATTATTCTCCACACACAAACCACAAGGCATGACTGTGACATAGACCATATCACCGCTGTCTGTCATGACAACTCAATCTTTGGTATTCCAACAAACAAATGTGGTGCTGCACAGACAAGCTTATGGTGACAGTGGGTGCCCAGTTGACCGAGTCTGGGTCAGGGAGTGGCCCCACCGCTGAGGCCCTTGACCCGCCCACGGCAGAAAATAAACGTTCCTATCAGTTCGATTTTCCCTATCTGTTAGAAATGTATACTTTACATTTACATTTAGCAGAAGCTTTATCCAAAGCGACTTACAACCGTTAACACACACCGACGGCGGAGTCAACCATACAAGGCGACAGCCAGCTCGTCGGGAGCAGTTAGGGTTAAGTATCTCGCTCATGGACACATTGACACTAGGAGGAGCCGGGGATCGAACTAGCAACCTCCCGGTTACAAGTCAACCTGCTCTACCTCCTGAGCTATGCCGATAATTTCCCACGTCATCAATGGATCCCACAGCCTTCTGTCCTGATCATTTCTGGGATGATTGTAACAAACACTTCCATCATAACAGTGTTTGATACAATCATTTCATAACATTAACATAACACTAGATAACATTAACATAACATTATCTGTCGTTCGTGTTATGTTCGTGGCTCTTCATCGCAAGCTAATGATCCGTTTACCTGGCTCATATAGAACAGTGCATATACTGTAGGGTGGCATCTACATGGCTCAGCACCCGCTCTAGAGAGTACTACACAGGTTTAGTATACTACACGTGAACGTATTTAATACTTACAGCTAGCACCATGCAAAAATAATGCTGAGTATATTTCCGATAGAGCCGGTCACATTAAATATATTTGAACGCGTGACCTCTCACTCTCTCCTCCCCTCTGTCTGAGAAGGAAGCATTGTTTGCTGAATTATATAATTTATATGCATCATGAGAGAGATGCCAATTTGCCTACTTCATTTGATTAAATAATACATTTAAAAAATTTGATTAACAATTACATCATTCAGCAGGTGCTTTTATCTGACTTAAGTTACAGGTCAGTCTGGGAAAACTCAATATCGGAGCAACTACAACAATGCTGCAGTGCTGCATTTCTAAAAGACAGCTGGACAGCGGGCAGATTCGCTATAGGAATAAGAACACATGGTTGGTAGATTTATATATTTTATTAAGAGATTAAAAGATCACCAACACGATCACAAACTCATGAGAGAAACCACACATTTCCCTCCGCTGCTGTGAAACGGTAAATGCAAATTGAAGGTAACTGTCAACTGAATTGAAACGTGAAATGTATGACAAAGTGTAGAACATCGTGACATGTATAACAAAGTGCAAGAGAGAAACAATTATAATTTGAACCTTCGATCAAGTGACTAGGCTACCTCAAACATGTGCAACAAGAAGCCCAGCAGACTTGGAACATATTGTGTTAACAAATTGTGTTAACTGACTTTACCTTAAATATGAATTGAGGAATTGCGTTTCACGTCATGGTCTTCACTCACCGGCGAATTGCATTTACCTTGTGCTCTAGCACCATCTAGGGGCTGTCTGGTGAGACACAGTCCAGGGCGTTTCCATACCGTCACAAATGAGCCACATACAGTATAGAGGCATCGCCTCAACCGGAGATAGGATAGACAGCTGGAATTGTGATGTTTTATTTGGGTATGGCATTTACGCCCCCCCCACACACACACACACACACACACACACACACACACACACACACACACACACACACACACACACACACACAAAGTGGTTGCTGTGGTGGTTGTCATGTTATTGGAGCAGGGAAACAAATAGATTCTTCAGGAGGACGGCGACCACCATGGAGGAGACCGAGAGCAGCACGGCGAGACCGCGGCGTAGCGTCAGCTGTCTGCAGGACAGCACCACGCCCACCGTGGTGGCCCCGCCCATCTGGATGTCCGGGGTCGGGACCGCCGCCTCCCCCGCCGCCTCCGGGCCCACACCGAGCTGGGGGGCGTCCGGGACTCCGGCTGGACGATGAACGCCACGAACGGTCGCCAAATTTGAACGGCATCGTTAGAAAAAAAAACAAACGAAGGAAACGAGTTGTGTGTTGTCGTGTATAATCAGCTTCTACTGACGAGTCAGCGAGACAAAACAAACAAGACGTCTTTACTTACCTTCATTGTCCATCTCGATCCCGTCTTTTATTTGGACCCTCTGGACTCCAGCCCTCACGAGTGCCTGTTCATAGACATCAAGAACAGCGTTTCACCATGAATGTCACAAGGGCGGTCTCACCGGGTATGTCTGCATGTAAGAACAGCCGTTTCACCAATCATTTAAGAACCCCGGGTTAACCATGCAGTAAGAACAGTGGTTTAACCCATCATGTAACAACAGCGGGTTCACCATGTAGCTAGGAACAGCTGTTTCACTGTACACGTCAGTAGTGTTCTTGGGGCCGGTAGCATTCGGAGTCCAGCTCTACAACCGTACCTCATCGCTGGCCCTCTGCCAGTTCAGTTTAGACAGGAAAACCAGGAAGAACGCGGCCTGTATCGATACACAAAATAACAGACCCGTCCACAACCCTGAAAGGAAGGAGGAAACGGCAAACAAAAACATCAAGAGAATGTTATGTTGTGTTATCGTGTATTGAATCACTGATTGGACGATCGCTTCGGCAGGTGTGTTGCGGTTTATTTCTCCCTTACCCATGATGCCCATGCCGGCTGCAAACATCAGGGACACCCCGATGGGGAAGCCCACCAGGTAGTAGCCCACAAAGTTACAGAGGGCCCCTATGCCCTGCTTCCCCGCCCCCCTGATGACGCCACCCATCACACCCTGTGGAGAACACAACACAAACGCACACCGTCATCGTACTGTACACAGGACGCCTTACCCCCCCACACACTCATTGTATGGTGTACGTCCTGGCACTTAATGTACACACTTATTGTATGTTGTAAGCCCTGGCACTTAATGTACACACTTATTGTATGGTGTACGTCCTGGCACTTAATGTACACACTTATTGTATGTTGTAAGCCCTGGCACTTAATGTACACACTTATTGTATGGTGTAAGTCCTGGCACTTAATGTACACACTTATTGTATGTTGTAAGTCCTGGCACTTAATGTACACACTTATTGTATGGTGTACGTCCTGGCACTTAATGTACACACTTATTGTATAGTGTACGTCCTTCCACTACAAAAAATAGTACTTAGCATCGTGTAGCATCTTATCCTAGTTACCTTTGTTGTATACGGGGAATGGGTTAACCTAGCAATTGTTAGTGCTTGGCACTAACAAGTTTCTATGAACATCCTTACTGTACCGACAGCGATATATTGTCTCTCTTTCTTCTGACAAATGTACTTATTGTGAGTCACTTTGGATAAAAGCGTCTGCTAAACGCCCTGAATGTAAGTGTAAGGACACATGACCGATTGGCTGAGGCTTGTAGTCCCTGTGTTCAGCGAGTTTGTTCCTCACCGCTATGCAGTCGATCAGGTGGAAGAAACTGTATATGATCATGACGTCAGAAACCCTTTGGACAATGTCTCTATGGATACAAGCAAAGAGCGTTATGTTAGCTGTGCTGGTGGGGACAATGCAGACACACAGTAGAAATGTATGGAGTAAAGGTGCATTGATACCAATATCGGTATTGGAGGTTGACTAAATGACAAACTCCAATACATATGGTTCACTATGATAAGTCATGGTTCACTATGATAAGTCATAGTGAACCATACGTATTGGTCATTTTGTCATTTAGTCAACTTCCAATACCGATATTGGTATCAATGCAATACTATGATAAGGTCAAAACGGAGAGTTTGGACCTTATCATAGTGAACCATATGTATTGGAGTTTGTCATTGAGTCAATGGTTGTCATTGAGTAAAGAGTGTGTAGCATTGTTGTCCCGTCCCGCCCTGCTCCGTAGTTACGTCACTTCGTGCCCCTGTGTTTCTTGCACGTGCGTGTTCCCCTTCGCGTTAATTATTTTCACCTGTCCCTCATTACCTCTCCCCTCCTAGTGAATTTAACGTGTTTCCCTCCTTCTGTGCCAGTCTGTGTCGAGTGACCAGTGATCTATTAAATATCCTATGAACCGCATCGACCCCTCGACTCTTCTGTCGCCTCAACGTTTTTGTACCTTTGCCCTGATTACTACTGCCTACTAGCCTGGCTATTGCAAGACCGAGCTCAGTCGTAGATTGCACGTTGGTCTGGGGAGGCTGCTGTCATTTTCTTCAGCACAAGAGGCGTGATCAAGCCGTGATGGTTCAAACGACTCTGTGCGCAATTGGCTGCTTGCCGTCACTTACCTGTCGTCATTGTGTTAAACCAGCCAATAGCGCGCCAGGGGGAAAAGCCAGCTTGGTGATTGGCTCCCGTATCGGAAGCGTATCGGAAGCAGAAAGAAATGTAGACCCTGCTGCAGGGTGAATACAAATTGCCGGCAGAACAACCATTGCCTACAGTAAAGATTACTCTTTCTGATTCTACCTGCCTGTCGAAACAAGTCGTGCTTTTGAGTCCAACACCTGTTTGCATCAGCCCTACAATTATGGTACATTGGAAGGTAGAAGCAGGTGTAATGGCTGGTTCAGACTACTCGATTTCAGCCCGATTTTGCCTTGATTCGTTTGTCGCAGAGAAATTTGTGAGTCGTACACGATTTTGAATAGTCGGCGACGAGACGAGGCCTTGTAATGTGACATGCTTGCGATCTGCGATTTTCTTTTGTCTGCAACGTTCGAAAACCCCACAACGAAAAGTTTGATATGATACGATATCGTATCGTATCATATCGACACCGCGGATAATCCGCGGGTTGGTTGGATTGGGTGGAAAAAAAGTAAGTAAGTAATATCTACTTGGATGAATTGTGGGGCAGGTTGCGGTTGCACTCGTCCGCTGGTTTCCATCAGCATTGCACTGTGCGACCAGCTGTTGCCTATGCCCTCACACATTGTTGAAATCATATGCTGGATGCTTTATTCTTTCCATGTGGCTTTTAGTTAATGATCGGGCTATAATAAGACCACGTTGGCTATGTAATCGCTGACAACAGGGGACGTTTCATAGTGATTGGACATTTTAGCGTGCCGACAGGCTTTTGTCGGGACGCGCAACACGCATCTCTCTAGACTTCACTGTACTACGCCCTAACCCTAACCCTGACCGCCATCATAATGCCTAGACCGTAGTATAGGAACTCAGGATCCATTGCATTGACACTTTGTTGCTGCGTGTATCGTGAACGATACAAAGTAAAGATTATCTAGAGCAGCGCACCCTCGAATCTTCCGACGAGACAAAGCCTGATTTCCTGGCGCTGTGATCGCATAGTGTGACATGTTAAATCGTGGAGGAATATCTGAGAATCGTGTAGTCTGAACCAGCCATAAGGAGCCATCACCTAGAAGCTTTGAACACACAGTTCAAAGTACACACAGTACACACAATGTTCCTTGTACTTACTGTTCCTTGGTGAAAATGTAGGCAACGTAATCTTTAAGGATTCCAAGAGTAGCTCCAACGAAAACGGAGACTATGACTGTAGCAAAAAAACACACGTTGGCTAAGCTATGAAAGAATTGGATTTCAAATCAATATGACATACAGTAGCTTTCATAAATGTTTTACATTTGTTAAAATAACATGTTATGAGACCCTTTTGAACGAAGGGAGAAGTTATAAGGGTTATGGTTAAGAGTCTGGTTAAAGCAGTTATATTGTGTAAACACTATCTTACAATTTGGAAGTTAACATTGACATTTAAAATAAACACATAAAATGTAATCCAATGAAAATCGAGACATATTAACATTAAACCCTGGGTTTGTTTTTGCGGTCTGGGGTTCATTTTGTGTATACTGTGGACCCGTCAACTACAAATTCCCTGTGGTCACGGCCTAACACGAGCTCATTCTGAGGTACAGCCACCATAAATAAGGTTGTTTAAGAACTCAATAAGCCAGGAGAAACTCCCCGAACCCGAGTGGGCCCAGGAAGAACTCTGCAGAAGGGACCAATCAGCAGAACCCTCATGAAGAAGTTTAGCCGGACATACTTGCACAGCCGATGGTCACCTTGCTGGTCAGCTTGGCCTGCTCTACTTTCCCAGCACCCAGAGAGTTTCCAACACGCACACTGGCTGCCACCGAGAATCCCAGAGGAAACTGTGGAAACACATGACATTTATATACAGTATATAGAGTGTGTAAATTGGATCTTAACCAAGCAATACAGCAGGTATGGGTGGGTTTAAAGCACAGCCCATCTTGATTTTAACTTTTACTACTTTTACTGAGAACATTTTGATAGATTTTGGCGACATGCGACTCATTTCTGAACAAGGCCCTCGTGGACCGAGGTACAACAAAAGCTGTGTCATGCTGACGTGTGAAAGAAGTAATGCTTCACTGGAATCACCATGTAAGACAACGTGGCCAGCTCGTAAACGATTGACTGAGCTCCCAGCTCCACCTCGCTGATCAGGCCGGCCAGGAACCCTCCCAGCTCAAAGATCCACCACTCCAGGCACAGCATCAGCATGCTGGGAATGGCCAGCTTGATGAAGGGACCCCATTCCTGCAGACATTCCCGGGACCAGCCTGTAACCCACCGCTACATGGGTCAGCCATGTACAGATATAGACTGAAAGGGCCAAGTAGGTTGTCAAGTCTAAGAGATTATGTACCAACCAACCTCTTTTAACTTTCATTTTGCTCAGGGACCAAAGTAGATACTTTACATTAACATTTAGTAGACGCTTTTATCCAACGCGACTTACAATCAGTACGTTTGTCAGAAGAAAGATAAACAACAATATATCGCTAGCTAGGATATGTTAGTAATGATACAATTAAACAATCATTCTGCTGAAAAATCAAGCATTACTTTGCAGGAAAAGGATTTCACCTTTGCGCCAGAGAATAATTACTAGTTAGAGTTACAATATCGATTGTATCACTCTGTGTCAAACATTAAACACGGTAAGGTTCAAAACTAAAACAAATCAAAGACCCAAGAGTTATTGTGATTTGATAAACGCCAAGCTCTAAAATGTACATCACATTACATTCTCTAATGACCTCTAGTCATGTGCCCCCCATAAGCTGACAGCTAACGCGGTCCAATCAAACGCACATGCACTGATCAATTTAAGACCTTTTATTCCAAACACTCTGCAAAGTTAAGTGCTGAGCGGAATTTCGCCCAACACCACCCCAGCCTCCACCTGATTGGTTTGGCTCCGTATTGCATATATCCTATACAATGGGTTGAGATATCGCATGTACCCCATGGGGGATTGTATAGTACTCCCTGTGGTCAGACGTTGCTGTTGGTATTATGTATCTTACATCTTATGTCTGTACGTCATGATTTAAATCCTACAGGAGGGAGCACAAGAAAATAGTGGAACCATATCTCCAAACCTATGACATGAGTGATTCCTGACAGAGCAGTAATAACTACAGGAGTGCACTTCAGGTTTATCTACAAAGACCTTCGATACACACGACAACTCTTATTATAGCATAATAACCACGTTAAACCGCCATCTCTGGCTTTCTCCCTCCGAAATGATCGAATCAGTCAGTGAAGTCTGAGCAAAAGAAAAGGGCAGAACAGCTCACCTCCCCATGTGGTCCTGTGCAGTCCCCTGCAGTTAATGTAGGTGAAGAGCGACACAGCCAGCACGTACTGGGAGATGACGTTGGCCACTGCAGAGCCACTGTGTTGAAGACAGGGGCCATGTTAGAGAACAACGACTGGTAGGCAGGAGGTGTTTGAGGTTCATTGACAGACTTTTGTTCATTCTGCTGGTTTCAAAAGTTGATGAAAACTCAAAATGTCCAAATATGGAGGATTGTAAAAGTGACACATCTGTATCAATGCAATTGCTTGGTTGGTGTTACTGTTGTTATTATTATTATGATGTAATTATTAAAGATCTACACTGGTACTCACCCGACACCCATATCCAGAGGGAAGAGGAAGACATAGTTGATGATGGCGTTGAGAATGTTTCCGATAAGTCCCGTTATCACTTGGGGCCATATAATACCCTAGGACCGCAGTTATAAAAACACCATATATATATACATAGAA
Source organism: Micromesistius poutassou (assembly GCF_964030765.1). NCBI lineage: Eukaryota > Metazoa > Chordata > Actinopteri > Gadiformes > Gadidae > Micromesistius > Micromesistius poutassou. The sequence continues at coordinate 596,614 of NC_140273.1, read as the reverse complement.
TATCAAAACGACGCACATCAAACCAGTGCTTCATGTTCAAACTGCGTACCATATTCTGAAGATAGCGGGCCTGTAGTTGGTACATGAAGGCGGCCTGCAAAGACAAGATGGGGGATATAAATTAGGTTTATAGGTTTGTACTGACGGTGGAAAGAGCCATGTGAAGGCTCTGACATTAAGAGGAATGCAGGACCTACCGGCAGGGCGGGCATGAATATCTGCACGTAGAACTGGGAGAGCCTTCAGGGGGTCGGTAGGAAAGTGAAAAAGTGAAAAGAGAGTTAGGATCATTCACCCTCCATCTAGCATAGAGCAATCCTTTAGCAAGGATAACATTTATTATTTTGGCAATAAAATGTTTGGAATGGAAACTATGGTGCGGCGATATTATTATATTTACAGTCAAGTTTAGTGTACCCGTTAATTAAAGAGATATTAATCAATCTAATTATGATTCAGTTTTCTATGGTGATTGTTAATTGGAGATTATGTTCTGTGAGCCCCCACACCCATCTTACGCACTTATTGTATGTTGTATGTCCTGTCACTTACAAATAGTACACAGCCTTATGCAGCATCTTATCCTCGCTATCTTTTGTTGTATACGGGGAATGGGTTAACCTAGTGATTGTTAGTGCTTGGCACTTGGTTCTATGAACATCCTTACTGTACCGACAGCGATATATTGTTGTTTCCCTTTCTTCTGACAAATGTACTTATTGCAAGCGTCAACGCCCTAAATGTAAACGTATGTACAGTAAAGCTCAGTGTACATGCTAATTGAAAATATATTAATCAATCAAATTATAATTCTGTTTTCTATTCTGATTGTGAATGGGAGATTATGTTCTGTCATGTTAACTCTAAGAACCGACCGGGGAACCTTTCAGGTAGGAAAACCCCAGCTCATTGACTCAGTACAAACTCCCACAGACAGCCTGGCTAATCAGGCTGCAAGCTTCTTCAGGCTTCTTTAGCGAACATCCAAACCTGGCTACTTCTTTAGCCAACGGCCAACCTGGCTACTTCTTTAGCGAACATCCAAACCTGGCTACTTCTTTAGCCAACGGCCAACCTGGCTACTTCTTTAGCCAACGGCCAAACCTGGCTACTTCTTCAGCGAACGGCCAAACCTGGCTACTTCTTTAGCGAATGGCCAAACCTGGCTACTTCTTTAGCCAATGGCCAACCTGGCTACTTCTTTAGCCAACCTGGCTACTTCTTTAGCCAACGGCCAACCTGGCTACTTCTTTAGCAAACGGCCAACCTGGCTACTTCTTTAGCGAACGGCCAACCTGGCTACTTCTTTAGCCAACGGCCGACCTGGCTACTTCTTTAGCCAACGGCCAACCTGGCTACTTCTTTAGCGAACGGCCAAACCTGGCTACTTCTTTAGCGAACGGCCAAACCTGGCTACTTCTTTAGCGAATGGCCAAACCTGGCTACTTCTTTAGCCAACGGCCAACCTGGCTACTTCTTTAGCCAACCTGGCTACTTCTTTAGCCAACGGCCAACCTGGCTACTTCTTTAGCGAACGGCCAAACCTGGCTACTTCTTTAGCGAACGGCCAACCTGGCTACTTCTTTAGCGAACGGCCGACCTGGCTACTTCTTTAGCCAACCTGGCTACTTCTTTAGCCAACGGCCAACCTGGCTACTTCTTTAACCAATGGCCAAACCTGGCTACTTCTTTAGCGAAGGGCTAACCTGGCTACTTCTTTAGCGAAGGGCTAACCTGGCTACTTCTTTAGCCAATGGCCAACCTGGCTACTTCTTTAGCGAACATCCAAACCTGGCTACTTCTTTAGCCAACGGCCAAACCTGGCTACTTCTTTAGCCAACGGCCAAACCTGGCTACTTCTTTAGCGAACGGCCAAACCTGGCTACTTCTTTAGCGAATGGCCAACCTGGCTACTTCTTTAGCAAAGGGCTAACCTGGCTACTTCTTTAGCGAAGGGCTAACCTGGCTACTTCTTTAGCGAACGGCCAAACCTGGCTACTTCTTTAGCCAACGGCCAACCTGGCTACTTCTTTAGCGAAGGGCTAACCTGGCTACTTCCGGGCTCTGGCGCACCAGCAGGAGGATGGGCTCGGTGTTGACCAGCAGGGCCCAGCAGGGGAAGCAGGTCAGCAGCAGGATCAGGATGCCCCGCTGCAGGATCACTCCCACCCGCCTCAGGTTCCCGCTGCCGTAGGTCTGCGGAGGGAGAGAGAGAGAGAGAGAGAGAGAGAGAGAGAGAGAGAGAGAGAGAGAGAGAGAGAGAGAGAGAGAGAGAGAGAGAGAGAGAGAGAGAGAGAGAGAGAGAGAGAGAGAGAGAGAGAGAGAGAGAGAGAGCCCCGTCGTCACAGGAACAACCACACACACCGAGGCAGAGCTAAGACAAAACCGCCGTGACACCTCCGACACCGCGGGGCGGCAGGCACAAGAAAACAAACTGGATCCCAGCGTAAACCCGTGTGAACGCTGTTGTTTGTGGCAGGTCTTTCGACGGCGAGGGAGATCCGGTCGTTAGGCATGAAGGGATGTGAATCGAAGAATAGGCTCTGTAGTGGATTTATGGACTGCGTTTATGAAGCGTTTTTCTAACCGCTGGCCACTCAATGTGCTTTACAATATTGCCTAATATTGAATTGAATTGAATTTATTTTATTAGTCATTGTACAGTGTACGGCGAAATTGTAGCGGCACCCACGTATACACACAACACATAAATAGTAATAAAGAGTAAAAAGACAGTAGTGCAATGTACGCGTAAAAATATAAAATAGATAATATGTACCGTTTTCTTTTGCAATTATTGCACGATTGTCTGTGTGTGTGTGTGTGTAATATTCACCCGTTCATGCACACATTCACACACACAGACAGCGGTGTCGACCGTGCAAGCCGCCAGCCAGCTCATCCGGAGCAGTCAGGGGTGAGGGCGTCTCGCTCAGGGACACCTCGACCCTCTAGCTAGGAGGAGCCGGGGATCGAACTAGCAACCTTCGGGTTACCAGCCAACCCGCTCTACTTCCTGAGCCACGTGTCGCTCTGTAGTGGATATAGTACCTGGGATATGAGTGTATCGCAGGCCGATGCCATACCGCTGCCAATGGAAATACCGGTGATGTTGATCACCTGAAACCAATAGAAAAGGTGTTAGGGTGAAGTATCACATCATGCGATAGAACTAGTACACACAATGTAGAAACGTAGAAGAACGTAGAAGATGCTCAACGTAGAAAACATCCATCCTAGAAAGGGTCGGTTTCAGGTCATCCTGGTTAAACATCACTATTGTGTTTCCTTGAACCAACATCAAGATGAATCAATGATTTCCAGTGTCTGTGAGACAGCCTCCCTTTGTAAATTGCAGTATGATGATACATCCTGTGTCCTTGAACTAGCCCATGGGGTTTATAACCTGGTGACATAAGAGGTCTTTGAGTGGGCAGAGCCAGGTGTCATACAACTGTACTACTACACCCGGAATGACGGATTAACCTATGGGATTAACGCATACAGATGCTAAAACAATCTCACCGCGATGGATAAGGCCACGCCGGCCAGCTCTGTCTTCCCCATGTGACCACAGAACACCGTGCTGACAAAACTGATGAGGAAGACCATCATCTGAGAGACCATCTACAAGGGAAACAGAGAACGTTATTAGTTTAGAAACAAGCAGGCCTTTGTTGGCCAGTGAGCATGACAGCGCCAAATGACAGATGATAATTCAACAGATTATTTGTGTTTTTTTTTTTCTTTTTAAATAATTTAAATCCTCACAAATATTGTCATGGAGAAACCCACACAAGCGTGTCTGACTAAAACATATCGGTTGATAGTAAGTAGGTCCAGGGGGGACATGTTTAACCCCAGAAAATAACCAGAAAATCAAACAGTTAAACAACAATTATCACACAATAAACTTGATTTGAATAGTAGCTTCACAATCAGATATTCCTATTTAGTTTTAAACCCCAGACGGTAAATGAGGTCATATTTTAAGTATAAAAAAAAAAAGTAAAAAGAAAAAAAACAAAACTAATAGAATTTCACGATTTAGCCTGGTTTTACAGGGCAAACGATAAAAGTGTCCAAAAAGACTTACCACCGGTCCGGCCAGCTTCAGGATGTGGACTATCTCATCCTGGTAGACCTTCGGGACCAACTTGGACAGGCGAGAGCAACACGCGCGTGTAGGCTCTTCTTTGATGGTCTCGTACACGTTTGAGGAGTTTTCTATCTCTTTCTGGCTCTCCGACGCCTCTTTCAACTTGTAATTAGGAATATCCATGTTGATTTTGTCCTGATTCGGAATCGAATAAATCCCGATGGGTCCCGCTTCTGCTCTGTCCATGCTTGACCTGCGTGTACACATTGGCGGTTGCGCCGTAGGAACGAGTGTCATTACTCAGGTTACTTGCACAGGATGACGGACACACACACACACACGCACCACTCATGGACGTCTGCTACTGAACACTAAGGTCAAACATCAAAATCATAGCCTGTTACGTTATGCGCGCCAATCACTTGAAACAACGGGCGCACCCGTTCGAGGCTATCACTTATAACTGCGTTACTGTATAGCCTCGGCTCTCCTGGGCGACAGATGATAGTTCCAACGTGCCGTGTTTCTGTCATTTAACTCTGAATAAGAAGAGAATAAAGATAGTTCGACAACCTGAAGCCTGGCCAAGGGTTACAGTTATTAGTTCAGTGGGGCGCCGGCATCCACAGTGGGGGAACTGCCCAATGGGAGCGAGAGGAGGGACCTCAGCAGCAGTGTAGTGACTGAAAGTCGCTGCGTCGGAGTCTTTTATAGTGGGGGAGGACCCCCGAGAGGCGGCGCCATGTGTGCAGCAGCAGCCCCCCAGCTACACGCACGCACGCACGCACAATCACACGCTCGCATTGGCACGCACACAAGCGCGCACACACACACGCTCGCATTGGCACGCACACACACACACACACAAAGGCACGCACACAACCAAACAACCACACGCACACGCACGCACCGACACACACATTATGTAAAAATATATTTGTCTACAAAAAGCTGTCTTCATTTTAAGTGCACTGTGTCTCAGTGAGACTCCACAGGCATCACACACACCAGGGCGGAGGGGATGCTAGACAGTAATTTACCAGATCCAGAGATGACGAGCCTGCGTATTAACACTTACCAGCAGCACTTTCTACTTGGCCTCCACATACGTGACTAATACAGAATACGGGATACGTGGATGGTAATTTATCATCTAAAACATGATATATAAGGATTTCATTGAAAATTATGTATAGGCCTACAAATGACAATTCCTTGAACTGTATGCCGTGGTATTGTTTTTACGGTCTTAAATTAATACACCTGTCTATCTCCCATCTGTCCAGATCCCTTTTTTGAGTTTTTTTTGGCGACAGAGTAAAAAAAAGGAAAGAAATCAAGAATTTTTAAAAAAAGAAAATGGTTTAATGGTGGGAGATGAGCATTACAAAGCAAGAGCCGGTTTCTCATCATCCAGTCATTCACAGATCAAATCCCTGAAAGAACAATACACTAATGCATCTTATGGCTTGTTATTACGACATGCTTTGTTACAGCAGACTTCACAACCTGTCTTGGGATGGGAGGGGGGTCTATGCAGTTCTTTGTGAAGAATGACACCTTTAAGAAATTGTGTTAGGTCGTCAAACTTGAATAAAAGGTCAAACTTGAAATTAGTGTTGTTTTTTTTTATCACAGTTGCAATTAAGGGTATACATAAAGAAAAACGTTCTTTGCAATATAATATGTTTCTAGCCACTGTAGAATAGGTCAACTATTTGAGTCTACTGTCTTCAGTGTGCATGCAGGTATGATGCGTGCCAGTACTTTGCTGCAAGGAAACATTCTGAGTGAAAACACTGCAAAGCGACAGCTTACTCACAATCATAAGCTCAAGGAAATGTTGCAGCAGAGTGTGAAAACTATATTTAGGGTTTTAAGGTAAGCGAGCATTGGCTATCCACCAATGACTGCCCCTGTACTGGTTGGCAGGCATTCAGTGGGATCTGGGGTCTTTGTTTCTTTGCTGTGTTGTACTCCAAACCATAAGGCTGAACCACGTAAGACTGCATCGTTAGTTACTAGTGGCATCCCTTTGTACTGACTGGAAAGAAGCTCAGGTAATCAGTTGATCTATTGCATATAGTAGTTATAACACTAATAATAATAATAATGGGTAAATCTATTAGAGTAGGATCCCAATACCCTTTTCCATTCTTTGACTGCGTTTTGTTTATTGAATCGTATTATTTATTAATGGGTCAGTAATATTACAATGCATGTTAAGTAAAAAGTAAATACAAAATAAAAAGACACCCTGGGTTTTCGAGTGCAGCAGCGTTGGACTTTGCATAAACCGTGAAAAAACATCCCAACAAGTGAAAAGCTTTAGCAGACGTTAACAGCCATTCAAGATGATATTCACACGAATTCAGGATCACATCAACGTAAGAACAACTGCAATTCAATCCAACTGAAACACTTTCAAAAGTAATATAAAGTGTACGGAACCGCAACCTTTATTCTTGGATTTCAACTCAAGAGTTTTAAAAAATCATAATACCAAGGAACTTAAAGTTTCTTTGACTCATACATCATTTATTTCTACCACGTCATTCCCTGTTAAAAAAAAAATATTAATGTGTAGCTTTCTTGAAGATATGCCATTTTTGACAATCATTCCCTTTGTGTTTGGTATAATACACAATAAGTAACATTGAAATAACTCATTTATGATGAGGGGGAGGGGAGGGGTTATTGTTTGTATGTGAAAGATGAAAACAACAGTAATCACTGAGATCATTTGAATCCAAATCGAAACCAGAAAACATAGACATCATCACAATGAATCATGATTTATCCAAGGCAGACTTTGTGTGAGCGCGTATGTGTGTGTGTGTGTGTGTGTGTGTGTGTGTGTGTGTGCGTGTCTGTGTGTGTAAAGGCCTCTCTAATTCCATACCTCTTCAGTCTAATACTGTGCTTGTAAACAATACCATTCATTTACCATCCACTACATTCCTCTCTTGCATATTGCGCACAATGCTGTGACTTTATAAAGATCAAGCCTATAATATCTCAGAAACAATACATAAATAAATACAACCGGAATCAGAACAGAGAATACATTCAAGTACATCACACCCCTCCACATTGACCCGCAGCGGGCTATGCGTTAACGCTTCAACGAGGCGGCCCTTCTCTCGCTGCTTGTGACAATGTCCTTTCAGTCCACAGTCCAGTGATCGGCTGATATGGTAGTTTGTTACTTTGTGCTACGGAAGGTGCACACAGCATACACAAGGGTATCCACATGCATTTCATTGGTCCTGCTTCGAGTCAACCGTAAACCTCACTAAGAGGGCCTGAGAGGTCCTCAACAACACCGGCTCACGGGGAGTTCTTTGGGGGAGTCGAGGTTATTCCATGTCCCCTCCGTCCCTCCTCCAGTGAACCATCTACTCCTGTAACAGCGGCGGACCCCGGCCCCCACTCTGCCCCCCCCCCTTCCAACAGAAGCAGCTCACTGGCTGCCCCGTGCACGCCGCGAGAGGCAAACGCAGAGGTTTGTTTATCGTCGGAAGCTGACTGGCGGCTGAGCCTCTCCAGACGCCTCAGAGCGCCGTCAGGGTGCGGAACAGCTGGGTGAGGCAGAAGACCGAGGCAGTGAGCGCCGTGCACTGTTTGGCCAGCAGCTTGGCACTTAGGTCCTGGCAGCTCCTCTTGCTGCAGGCGCGCTCCGCCGCCAGGCAGAAGTCCCGGAAGGACCTGGCCACGTCGGCCAGCCCCGCCACCGCCTCGCCGTTCCTCCGGTCGCACCGGTCGCAGCCCGAGAACCAGAGGCAGGCGCCGGCCAGCTCCACCAGGTGCCTGAAGCCGTCGGCCAGGGCGACCAGCATCGCCTCGGGGTTCTGCCCCAGGCTCGCCGCCTTCTGGCAGCCCGCCATCAGCCGGCGCGCCTCAGTGTGCAGCACGTGCTTGTTCTCCGTGAAGTGCGCCGGGCAGGTCTCCCGGGCGTGGCGGCCCCCGTGACCCCCGTGACCGCCTTGGCCGCCGCCGCCGCCCCCCTCCAGGACGGCGATGAGCTGGTCCACGTCGCTCCGGAGCGGCTGGAAGCCGGCGGGGGTGGCCGGGTAACAGTGCTGGCGGATGGAGCTGATGGTGTCCTTGTGCGTTTGGGACGAGACGCTGTCCTGGGAGTCGGACAGCGGCGAGAGGAGGGGGCTGAGCTCCGACGTGGCCGGGGAGAAGACGATGGAGGAGCGCGGGAAGGACGGGGAGAGCGTGGACGCCGAGAAGGCCGGGGGGGACTTGGATAGAAAAGAGGGGACGGGCGAGGCGGCGGCGGCGGCGGCGGCGGCGATGAGGGGGAGCTCCACCTCGGAGACGGACCCCGCTCTGCTGCTGCCCTGCGAGCGGCAGGAGAACTCGTAGACGGTGAGCTCGTCGTCAAAGTTGTCGCCGCTGCTGAAGCAGTTGCTGTAGACCGTGGCGCAGCCGCACGCCTCCAGCGGCGTCTGCAGCCCCTCCGCGACCGACTCGCAGCCCGAGGACAGCACGGAGCTGCAGCTGTAATCCGGTTTCGCGGCGGGGACGGACTCCGGCGCCTTTGTCCGGGACTGGGCGGAACACGTAGTAAACATCTCACAACCTGAGGAAAGGCTTTTGGTCGCGCCGGTCGCCGTCGTCATCGTCGTCGCCTCTGCCGCGGGACGGCAGAGGCCCGTCAGAGGCCTGTCAGTACTGGTCCTCGCTTTCTCCGTGGCGCTGTAGAAAGAGAGGCCCGGCCCGTTGTGCGTCTGCGTCGTGACCACCATGGGCTGCGGCGTGGCAGACGACGACTGTTGACTGTTCATTATGAAGTCTGGAATGTTTGATGCTGGAGCCTCTCTCACGGGGCCGGGCGCGTCGCCCGCCGCGTGAGCCACGGAGGCGGGAGGCTTGACGATTGGTCCCGGCGCGTCGCCGCGGGGCTCACAGGACGTGACGTGGCGCGCGGCTCTAGGCTCGCTTTGAACGGGGCCGGCGGAGTTAGCGTCGGGCATCGCCATTTCCTTCCGGTCGGGGGCCGCGGGAGAGGTCGTCTCGGGAACCGAGGGGGACCCCACCCCGCCGCCCGCCTCTGTCTCCACGTCGGACCCCGTCAGGGTCGCGTCGGAGTCGTCGGAATCGATGGAGCTCTTCCTCTGTGACGTCCTGAGGTCCATCGCTTGCGTGACGTTATCGACGCCCGTGATTCGTATAGCGACGCCGCTCTTGTCCCGGCTGTTGTGAGGGACCTTACAGGGGCTGTGGGCCGCACCGTCCGACCCGGCTTGGGGTAAGGTCTCCTGGGAGCGAGACAAGTAGAGGGGCAGCATCTGAATCTTCTCCCGAAGCGTGGCGGCGGACAGGCGGCCCATGATGCTGGGAGAGCAGGTCTGGAACAGGAAGTGGGTGGGAGACGGGGGCTCTTTGGAAAGACTGTGGACTGTTGTCGCGTTAGCTTGGGCCAAACCGACGCAGGGGTCATCAAAGCTCCGCTCAGCCGCAGCCTCGCTGGCCATACCTAAGCTAACCTCGGGGCCAGACTCTGCGTCTGGCGTGGTGGAATCGATCCTGACTGCGTCTTTGTCATGTTTGGTGCCCGGGGCCGTGTCTCTTGTAGTCTCATGATGAATCGGTTCAGCAGCGGTTAATACAGGGGACAACGCAGCCGTTGCAACCCCGAGCTTAGCCGTGATGGCATTGATCGTGTTTTCGTATTCAGAAGAGGTAATCTGCGTGAGAGGGTTTGAACTGGAGTGACCTTTGGTTTGGGAGTCTGGCGACGGGGGACCAGAGGCTACTGCAGCTCTCACAGCAGCGTCAAGATCAACATTGTGATTGTTTGGAGAATTCTCACGAGTGTAACACGGACTCAAAGGGACACTTTTATCATCGTCGTCCTCGTCCTCGCCATCAGAACCACCGTCGCCGTTACCGTCGTCATCGTCCTCCTCTTCCTCATCGTCGTCTTCCTCGTCGTCAACGACAAACACGTTGTCAGATTCGACCGCGTCAACGACGTCGTCGCTAGTCGAGTCAGAGTTCGAAACGCTGCCTGTCTCCTCATTTTTACTAACGGCATCGACTACGATACGTTGTTCTCTGTTGAGGAATTTGAGTTTGGGTAATCCTGAGCAGTACACTTGTGTATCCTTCACGCCCCGTTGTTCTGTCAATGGGAGCTGGGGATTCTGGGGGCGGTTATCGACCACCGGTAGTGGTGGTGGTGGCGTGGAGCAGTTTGGTGGAAGGAGGGGTGCAAAGGTCGGGGGGGGTGGCAACTCATCATCACCGAAAACGTTGTCCGATTGGATCGAGTCATCGAACGACTCCCTCACCATCCCCCACTCTTTCTCGTACCACTCCTCCCCCGCTTCCTCGCCCTTACACGACTCCTCGATGATCTCCGACAACTGACGATAATGGATGAACAAGGGTCCGTTTTGAGACGGTTTCATCAGTTCCTCTCCTTCTCCATCTTCCCCTCTCTCGACTTTCCTGTCTCCCTCCTCCTCCACCTTTCCCTCCTCCTCCTGCTCCTCCTCCTCCTCCCCTCCTTCCTCCTTCCCGTCCCCCCTCCGGTCGGCGCTCTCCTTCCCGTCGGGCGCCACCCGGCAGCGGACCACGGTGATGGAGGGGGGAGACGTCTTCACCAGGTCCGTGACCGACTTGGACTCCATGGCGTCGGGCTCCATCTCCATCTCCTGCTTCTTCCGGAGCTCCCGGTCCGAATCCGAAGAGCCCGAGTCGACCCTGGGCGAGCCGGGTCCGCGGGGGCGCGACTCGGAAGGGATGGGTTTGGACTCGAGGAGGGCCGGTTCTCCCTCGGCGTGGGTCATGGACGCGACGGTGGGACAGATGTTCTGGCCCTGGTCGGAAGCTTCCGGATCCGCGCTCGGACGTTGAGGGTCGCGGCCCTGCGGCGGCGGGAGGCCTCTTTGGACCCCGGTTGCGTCGAGGTTTGAGGGGTGTGAGTCTGCGTCTGGCTCTGGGAAGGTCACCCTGGAGGTGAAGGGGGTCTCCATGAAGGAGCGGCGCTTTCGCGACCGCCTCCTGAGCTGAACAAAGGTCTCTGCCTCGCCGCCGTCTTCCGCTCCCTGCCTCAGGCCTCCTTCTATCTCGTCTACCAACACGCCGATGTCACTGAGGCTCAGAGTGCGGACCAAGTTTGGTTTCATCTCTGCTGAAAGGTCTGGAAAGGAGGAGAAGAAAATTCGAGTCATTAATCAATTTTTTTTTTCTCCTCTGTTTGGTTTAAGTGTGTTGATAAAAAAACATGAAAGTCTACCCTAAAAAAAACGTTCTACATAACCATACCACCATTTCACCCAACAATTTATTGCAATTTACTGTGAAGTGATTGCTTTGGAAATCTCTGGGGGTCCTATAGCCAAATACTGTAACATAAAGGAAGGTGACAGATGTCAACGTTTTGGTTTGGTTTAGTGGTATGGTTCATACGGCGTTAAAACACAAATGAACGAGGCTAACTAACCTGCTGACAGCCACTACATGCTACCCTTTCTACCTGATGGTTCAAATGTTTGAGGTCCATGTTGGCAGGTCATGTAAAAGGCAGCAAGTCATTGATACTGTCACAACATACAGCCACGTAAAACACAACATTACACAATTAGAAAATGTATACTGTATATATTAGTGCTGTCGGTTAAACGCCTTATTAACGGCGTTACTGCAAACCCATTTTAACGGCGTCAATTTTTTTATCGCGAGATTAACGTCCTTTTTTTTCTTCACCCTCTTATTGATGGACAGTGTTACGTTGTCTGGGAGATTATTTGCTCCAAGTGAGAATGTTAGTGTGCAATTGAACACTACAGTTAAGGCCAATGTTGTTTTCAATAAAAAAAACATTTGCATAAAGCAAGCCAATCCACTTTTCCATGTTGATAAAGAGTATTATAATAAGAAAAAAAGAATGGGACAAAAATAAATCAAGCGTCATTTAGAATAGATAAAAATGTGAGATTAGTTGCGAGTTAACTATGCCATTAATGCGATTAATCCCGATTAGATATTTTAATAGTTTGACAGCACTAATATTTATTTACATTATATTTGGACACAGTAGCATCACTTGCTTCCTGTCCTATGATTCTCCTCTCGTGTTCATACACTGCATAAGGCATACACTGGGAATACCCCCTCCAGGCACTGCCTATGATCTACACTATGAATATGTAAAGCAATCTGTGCTTTGAATACTCTGGGCACAACAAAAACACACTCAAGGCGAAACAATATCAATAAATAACCATAGCCAAATAGGAACTCTACATTGGCGCGTGTATACAAACAAACACCTTCTTCTGTGTTCTCCAAAGCATGTTGCTGTCAGCGTTGGCCATAGCTACTGCTATCATATCCCACATTCCCTATCCTGCCCCTTATATCCCAAATATCCATCCATTCCCAAGCACAAGGGCGCAATAACCACAATGATAAATCAAAACCGTATTCAATAGGGAATGTAAACCTATACGCAAATGCATCA